>NC_057726.1:3432632-3446195 GCF_004010195.1 Chiloscyllium plagiosum
GACAGTCAGAAACTTTTTCCCTGGGTACAACAGAGTGTTACAAGGGGACATAAATTTAAGGTGAAGGGTGGAAGGTATAGGGGAGATGTCAGGGGTAGGTTCTTTACCCAGAGAGTGGTGGGGGCATGGAATGCGCTGCCTGTGGGAGTGGCAGAGTCAGAATCATTGACGACCTTTAAGCGGCAATTAGATAGGTACATGGATGGGTGCTTAAGCTAGGACAAATGTTCGGCACAACATCGTGGGCCGAAGGGCCTGTTCTGTGCTGTATTGTTCTATTTGCGATCCTCCAGTCCTCTGGTACTAAACTTGTAGACAATGATGAATCAAAGATCAAGGCTAAAGGCTCTGCTATCTCCTCCCCAGCTTCCCAGAGAATTCTCGGATGCATCCCATCCAGGCCTAGGGGACTTGTCTACTTTCACTCCTTCTAGAATTGATATCACCGCCTCCTTACTAACCTCGATCCTTTCAAGTCTAATAGTATCTCAGTCTTCTACTTTACAATATTCTCCTTTTCGTGAGTGAAAACAAATGAGAAATATTTGTTTAGCACCTCTCTGATCGCCACAGGGTCCACACACAACTTCCCACTTCTGTCTTTGACTGGCTCTAGTCCTACCCTAATCATCCTTTTATTCCTCACATACCTATAGAAAGCTTTAGGGTTCTCCTTTATTCTATTTGCTAAAGACTACTCGTGTCCTCTCTTTGCTCTTCTTAACTCTCTCTTTAAATCCTTCCGAGCTGATCTGTAACTCTCCATCACCTCATCTGAACCATCTTGTCTCAACGTCACATAAGCTTCCCTCTTCCACTTAACAAGAAATTCAATTTCTTTAGTAAACCACGATTCCCTTACTTTATTACTTCCTCCCTGCCTGACAGGGACAAACCTATCAAAGAACACAATATCTGTTCCTTAAACCAGCTCCACATTTTGATTCTTCCCCCTCCCCTGCATTTTGCTAGCCATTCTATGCCCCCTAAGTCTTGCCTAAATACATTATAATTGCCCACGCCCCATCGATAATTCTTGCCCTGTGGCATGTACCTAAACATAACGGAATTATGGTCACTCCCTCCAAAGTGCTCACCTACAACTAAATCAAACACCTGGCCTGGTTCATTACCAAGCACCAGATCCAGCGTGGCCTCCCCTCTTGTTGGCCCTTCGACATACCATGTCAGGAAACCCTCCTGCACATATTGGACAAAATCTGATCCATCCGATGTACTAGAGTTACTGCATTTCCAGTCGATGTTGGGGAAGTTAAAGTCCCCCGTTGTGACCACCCTGTTCCTGTCACTCCTGCCCAGAATCGATTCGCCAATCCTCTCCTCCACCTCCCTGGAACTCTGCAGAGGCCTATAAAAAAAACTCCCAGCAGTTTGACCTCTCCTGTTTCTAACCTCAGCCCATACCACCATAGTAAATGAATCCTCGTCAAACGTTCTTTCAGCCACTGTCATAGTTCCTTGACTAACAAAGCCACGCCTCTCCCTCTTTTACCGCCTTGCCTGTCCTTAATGAAAGATCTAAACCCTGGAACCTGCAACATTCATTCCTGTCCCTGCTATATCCATGTCTCTGAAATAGCCACAACACTGAAGTCTCAGGTACCTACCCATGCTGCAAGTTCACCTTCCTTATTCCGGATACTCCTGGCATTGAAGTAGATACACTTTAATCTAATTTGCTGTCTGCCAGCACACTTCTATGACCGCGAAATCCTGTCTGTGCCCCCCCTACTCTCATCCTCCTGTGCACTGCAACTACATCTCCAGTTCCCATCCCCTGCTGAGTTGGTTTAAACCCACTTGAATAGTACCAGCAAATTTCCCACCCAGGATATTAGTACCCCTCTGGTTCAAGTGAAGACCGTCCTGTTTGTACAAGTCCCATCTTCCCCAGAATGAGCCCCAATTATCCAAGAACCTGAAACCCTCCCTCCTGCACCATCCTTGCAGCCACGTGTTCAGCTGATATCTCTCCCTATTCCTTGCCTCGCTATCACGTGGGTAACAAACCAGAGATGACAACTCTGTTTGTTCTAGCTCTCAGCTTCCACCCTAGCGCCATGAAATCCTGCCCGACAACCCTATCTCTCTTCTTATGTTGTTGGTATCTATGTGGACCACAAATTGGGGCTAGTCACCCTCTCCCTTCAGGACCCCAAAAATATGATCCAAGACATCACAGACCTGGGAGGCAACACACCAACCATGGGTTTCTTTCGTTCCCAACAAATCTATTGTGTCCCCACTGACTGAATGTTGAATTAAAGCCAAGATTAGATCAGCCATGATCTTGTTGAATAGTTCAAAGGTCCTTGTGGTGCTGAACTCTAGCTTCCCGCTAATGTCACCTATTAAATCCCAACGTTATGCTCACGACACCACATCTCAGTTTGTTCATTTGTTGAAACTCAATTTCCAAAAGACATTCGATTCATTCAATTTAAAATTAGACAAGTCGAACTGTTTAAGTGAAGTTGCAATGATTTATCAAGGCAGCATTACAGACAATGCTGGATCAGTTCCTGTTGATAGGCTTATGGCAGAAGCATGGATTCCCCTGCTCCCTCGATGCTGCCTGACCTGCTGTGTTTTTCCAGCACCACACTCTCAACTCTGGCTCAATTCAAATCCAATATTTATTTGATTTACTTCCAGATTTCCAGAATCAGCAGCAATTTGCTTTTTTACCTGATACTTTGAGTATTGCTGTGATTTCTCAGAAATCAGTTCCATTTCAATATGAACGGTTAATGTGCTGCCGACACATTCTTTCTGGATCCCGAGAACTGCCTGGTTTTCAATAGCAGAGTCTACATTAGGTGAGAGTAACCTCCCTACCAAGGGCTGCAGCTGACTGTTCGACAGGGTCAGGCATCATGGCATCATTCCATCCAGGAGTGAAACCAGAGTTTAGGTCAGTGTGGTGCTGGAAAAGCACAACAGGTCAGGCAGCATCCGAGGAGCAGGAAAATCGATGTTTTGGGCAAAAGCCTTTCATTCATTCCTGATGAAGGGCTTTTGCCAGAAAAGGCGAATCTCCTGCTCCTCGGATGCTGTCTGACCTGCTGTGCTTTTCCAGCACCACACTGACCTAAACTCTGGTTTCCAGCATCTGCAGTCCTCACTTTTGCCCAGGAGTGAAACCATGCAGCCCGCTTGCTGAGATCACGGCTCGTACAAACACCCCTAAAATTCCAGCCCAGTCAGCTTCAGATGAATGAACTTTTGTCTGAATCACTGGAACCTCACCAAGTCAATGGGGAGTCACGAACTGGAGCCGTCTCCCCGTGTACACGGATTTAAAAACCTCCCAACTGGAGTTTAATTATTAGTTACAACGTTAAGGTCGCAAATTGAGCAAGTCACAGAAAGGTTTCTCCCCGGGAAAGTCATCCGTTGGGATTTTTGATTCACAAATGTCTATGTTCACAATGTTATAAATACCACGCGGATTAAATGCCCTCATTAAGGTCCAGCTTTACTTTTGATGGGGTTTGAAAGGACAGCACTTACTGATTTAGAGGTTCGGTCACTCTGAGAAGATTCCTCCAGACACATCAGCCCCACCAGATGAGCACAGGATTTTCTGCAGAATCTCACAATTACTGGGAGAAGGTCATTCGGACCGGGCCTGGCTTTACTGACCCATTGATTGTACATCAGTTCCCTGATCGATCACTTTCCCATTCTCATGGCCTCCCATGACTTGCTGGAGAATGGGGGAGGGGGCCTCTGAACCCAACGCTGCCGCAGTTCCGCACTTGCTGAGCGAGTGACTAAGCAGAATGTGGACGGAGACCCAGCGTCTATCCCCAACTCCGTGCTGGGCGGCACGTACACACCGGGACAAGTCTCCACCACTCTCTCTCCCCCCTAGTACATGCACCATTCCTCAGCCAAGGGGGTGCGGACAGGAGGCACCCAGCCCTGTCGGTCCACCCGCTGACGATCTAATCGCCGACAGACCCACTTACCTAAAGCGGCTGAAGCGGTCGGGCTCCTCCTCAAACATCTTCCGCAGTTTGAGGCTGGCACAATTCCGCCGGTGCCAGTCCACCAGGGCTTTATAGTTACTATCGGCGGTGAGAGCATTGGCCATTGCGGCTAAAGGAAGTCCGGGGGGGCTGTGCTTTGATGTGGGGGTAGTGGTAGAGGCTCCGGCAGTGGTGCACCGGGAGCTGAGCTGGGCTGGAACTGTCTCTGTCTGTCTCTTGAGAGCCGGATACGGATGGAACCCTGAGACTGGGCGTTCGAAGATGAAATTGTAACACTGATTCCACAGCAGCCAATCAGCAGCGGCCTAGATGTATGTCCCGCCCACTCGCGCCCTGACGGGCAGGTTGCCCAGCCAATGGTATCTGAGAGTGACGGTGACGTCACAATACCATGTCGGCGTTGCCCGTTTGAGCCGCATTTGGTTCCAAACGGGAGACAGGGGCTGTTCAACTGGGGGAGGCTGCAGGCAGGCTGGCCCCTCGGCGGTACTGCCCTCCCGGTGCAGAGAGCGTGTTCGGGACGGCTCTCTCCAGCCATTGGCCCAGACTGCAAAGGGAAGAGGAGCCCACATGTCTGAAGGTCATAAAGTGAAACCCAATATGAAGCACAAAATGGTGTTTCTGTTTGAAGATGTAGAATTCATTTAAACAGATAAAACATATCCTAAAATAAATGAAAATAAAACATTCTGGATGCTGGAGATTTGAAATAAACAAAGTTTTCAAGAAAATCAGCAGATACTGCACCATCTGAGGAGAAGTAAACGTTTCGATTCAGATAGATATCTGATCCGGAAGATATAGAATGCAAATTTACCTGAAACTAGAGGTACGCTAGTGGGAGACCTTAATTACCCAAATATACACAGGGTAAAATGGAGGCCACTCGTGTGGGGCAGTGGTCGTGTCTTTATCCCCAGACTGAGAGGACAGGCTTCGATTCCCACCTGCACTAAAGGTTGTGATAACATCTCTGAACAGGTTAATTAGAAAGAAGGGCTTATGCCCAAAACGTCGATTCTCCTGCTCCTTGGATACTGCCTGATCTGCTGCACTTTTTCAGCTCTTATCTCCAGCATCTGTAGTGCTCACTTTCTCCAGGTTAATTAGGAAAACGGGTTCAATAAAAACAACAATAAAATGCCGGGAGGGAGATGCCGGATAAAGTGACCTAGGGGTGCGGGTACACAGCTCATTGAAAGTGGAGTCACAGCAGGCAGGATGGTGAAAAAGACATTTAGTACGCTTGCCTTCATTGGTCTTTGAGTGTCGGAGTTGGGTGTCATTTTGCGGCTGTACAGGATATTGGTGAGGCCACTTTTAAAACCCCATATATTTCTGGTCGCTGATCTATAGGAAAGACGTTGTTAAACTTGAGCGGGTTGGAGTGTTTGAGCTATAGGGATAGGCTGGGGCTGTTTTCCGTGGAATTTTGGGAGGGTGACCTTATAAAATCATGAGGGGCATGAATAGGGTGAATAAACAGGTATTTTCCCCCAGGGTAGGGGAGTCCAAAGCTAGAGGGCACAGGTTTATGGTGAGAGGGGAAAGATTTCAAAGGGACCTATTCATGCAGAGGGTGGTACATGTATGGAATGAGGAAGTGGTGGAGATGGGTACAATTATAATTACAAACACTTATTGGCATGTAAATAAGGTGAATAATAGGTGTCTTTTCCCTAGGGTGGAGAATTTCAAGACTGGGGGCATATTTTAAGGTGATAGGAGAAATTTTTTAAAAAGACATGGGGGCAGTCTTTTGTACACAGTGTGGTTCGTGTGTGAGATGAACTTCTCCAGGAAGTTGTGAACTCAGGTATAGTTACAATGTTTAAAAGACATTTAGCTAAATACATGAATAAAAAGTGTTTGGTGGGATATGTGCCAAATATTGCGTGCAATTCTGATCTTCCTATTGGAAGGATGTTGTGAAACTTGAAAGGGTTCAGAAAGAATTTACAAGGATATTGCCAGGGTTGGAGGATTTGAGCTATTGGGAGAAGTTAAATAGGCTTGGGCTGTTTTCCCTGGAGCATCAGAGGCCTAGGGGTGACCTTATAGAGGTTTATAAAATCATGAGGGGCATGGATAGGATAAATAGACAAGGTATTTTCCCAGGGGTGGGGGAGTCCAGCACTAGAGGGCAAAGGTTTAGGGTGAGAGGGGAAAGATATAAAAGAGACCTAAGGGGCAACGTTTTCATGCAGAGGGTGGTACGTGTATGGAATTAGCTGCCAGAGGAAGTGGTGGAGGCTGGTACAATTGCAACATTTAAGAGACATTTGGATGGGTATATGAATAGGAAGGGTTTGGAGGAATATGGGCCGGGTGCTGGCAGGTGGGACTAGATTAGGTTGGGATATCTGGTCGGCATGGATGAGTTGGACCGAAGGGTCTGTTTCCGTGCTGTACATCTCTATGACTCTAAGTGCAGGCGGGTGAGACTAGGTTAGTTGTAGGCTAGGCATAGACTGGTTGGACAGAGGGATCTGTTTCCATGCTGTATGAGTCTATGACTCTCCAACATGTAAAAGGATGGGTACATGAATAGGATGATTTTAGAGGGATATGGGCCAAATGCTGGCTAATGGAACTAGGTCAGATGGGAATGTCTGGTCAGTGCAGACAAGTTGGACTGAAGGGTCTGGTGTATGATTCTACAGTTTCTGGTGTGTTCAGGAGTGTTTTCGTCATCAGTAAGATTCCAACCCAATGAAGAAGCTGGAAGGATACATTTGCTGGACTTGCTTCTGGAAATGAGGTGGGTCAATTTAATCATGTGTCCTGAGGGATATTAAGGGAACAGTGACCATAAGGTTTAGATTGGTTATGGAAAAGGTCAAGGAACTATCCAGAATAAACATAACTAATTGCAGGAGGACGAGTGTCAGAGTGAGAACAGATCTGGTCAAGGCTTATTAGATTCAAAGATCTGCATGAAATAATTTAAAGAGATAATTTGGACAGAGTCGGTCTACCTTCCCACAAGGTAGAAAGGTAAGGTAGAGAATGGACAATGAAAGAGATAGGGATTAAGATAAAGTAGAAAAGAGGTATGAAACTTGTCAGGTTAAGGCTGAATATAGACAGTTCCAAAACAGAACAGAAATTGCTGGAAAGGTTCCACAGATCTGGCAGCAGCTGTCGGGAGAAGTCAGAATGAATGCTTCAGATGCAGTGACCCTTCCACAGAAACTTCAGGATGGATTGAAAAAGTGAAAGAGAGAATGAGAAGAGGCTGGCAGCCAGCATTGGAAGGAGTCCAAATATCCTTTATAGGCCAAGAAATAGTTAAAGGGTAGTGAAAGGAGGAGTGGAGTTGATATCGAACCAAAAAGAGGATCTACACATGAAGGCTGAGGTACAAAATGAGTCCTCTGTATGTCTTTATCAAGATAGAAGATGCTGCCAAAGTCATAGTGAAAGAGGAAATAGTTGTGACAATGGATGGGCTAAAATTGTTCAAGAGAAGTTAGAAGGTCAGGCTGGCCTTAACATTGATAAGGCGAATGTGAGGACTGCAGACGCTGGAGATCCGAGTCAAGGGTAGAGTGGTGCTGGAAAAGCACAGCAGGTCAGGCAGCATCCGAGGAGCAGGAAAATCGACATTTCGGGCAGGAGCCCTTCATCAGGAAACTAAAGAAGGGCTCCTGCCCGAAATGTCGATTTTCCTGCTCCTCGGATGTTGCCTGACCTGCTGTGCTTTTCCAGCACCACTCTAATCTTAACATTGATAAGCCAAACAGTCAAGATGACTTGCATCCAAGGATACATACTACACAGGCATTGACCATAATTTTCCAATAGTCTGACATTAATTTTCAAGTCCTCTCTGGCCAGAGGGGGGATACCTGAGGACTGGAGGACAGCTAATGTGGTACCATAGTTCAAGAAAGTTGGTAGGGATAAACTAAGAAACCACACACCAGTGAGTGTAACATCAATGGGAGGGAAACTATTGGATATCAATCTGAGGGACAGAATTAATATCCACTCGAAAAGGCAAAGGTTAATCATAGCCAGCCATCTTGGCTTTGTAAGGGGGAGATCATGTCTAACAAATTTGAGTTTTTTGAGGAGGTGTCTAGGTGTGTTGATGAGGTTAGTGTAGTGGATGTAGTCTACATGAATTTCATTAAGGCTTCTGACAAAGTCTGGCACAGCAGACTGCTTCAGAACATAGGAACCGATGGTTGTAAGTTGTAACCTCAACCTGAGATACGAATCTTCTCAAAAATCAGTAACAAACAATGGAATCCAGGGCCATTTGGCAAAATGGATCCAAAATTGGTTTAGCGGCGGGAAGCAGAGGATGATTGGGTCAAAGGATGTTTGTGTGACTGGAAACCTGTGTCCAGGGACACACCATAGGGTTTTAGATTAGATTAGATTACTTACAGTGTGGAAACAGGCCCTTTGGCCCAACAAGTCCACACCGACCCGCCGAAGCGTAACCCACCCATTCCCGTACATTTACCCCTTTACCTAACATTACGGGCAATTTAGCATGGCCAATTCACCTGACGTGCACATCTTTGGACTGTGGGAGGAAACCGGAGCACCCGGAGGAAACCAACACAGACACGGGGAGAATGCCACCAATCGGATTCATTCCTCCCATTACCAACCAGGTTGTAAGCTCTGACTGTCTGCACCAATCCCTAATTCATCAGCACCACCACTCCCTTTATCCGTCACTCATCCCCAGTCCTGAGAAAGGGATAAACCCGAAATGTTGACTTCTCCACCTCCTGATGCTACAGGGCTTACTGTGTTCTTCCAGGCTCCTACCTTGACAACCTTGGATTCCAGCATCTGCAGTTTCTTTTGTCTCTATTGAGTACAAGTGCAGGGAGGTTATGATGGAGCTGCCTGTAATGTTAGGTTACAGCTGGAGTCCTCTGTGCAGTTTGGTCACACACTGTGAGGATTGCACTAGCGAGGGTGCAGAGGAGGTTCACCAGGAAGTTCCCTAGGGCTGAAACAATTCAGATATGAAGAGAGATTCAATAAACTGGGAGTAGTTGCCTTAGAGCAGAAAAAGCTGAGGGAGATCCGATTGAGGTGTACAAAGTTCTGAGGGGCATAAACACTGTAGATAGAGAGAAACTTGAATTTTTTCCCTTTAGATAGGTTAATAGCCAGGGGGTGAGGGGCAGGAGGTTGAGAGGGGACTTGAGGAAAATATTTCTCACCCAGAGGATTGTGGGCATCTGGAATTCACGGTCTTTCAGGTAGTAGATGCAGGAACTACCATGACATTTAATAATGATTGAGATGAGCATTTGAAATTCCACAGGATACAAGGCTACAGGCCTAGTACTGGAAATTAGGGTTAGAATAGATGGATGACCAGTGCAGACATAATGGACCGAAGGGCCTCTCTCCATACTGTAAACGCTCTGTGACTCTCTATGATACAGGAGTGATTCCGAGGACTAGAGCGTTACAGACATTTCAGTCTTGTTCAAGAAAAGGGATAAGGAGAAATTCAGCAATTACAGACCAGTCAAGTTAACCTCATTTGTAACTTTTAGAAACTCTACTCTGGGACAAAATTAACAGCCACATGGGTGAATGTGGATTTAATTAAAGAAAATGATGTGTTTATTACAAGCAAATGGTGTTCAACAAACTTGATTGACTTTCTAATGAGGTAAGAGAGGGTCGACAAGATTAATACAATCGATGTGGTTTACATAGACCCCAAAAGGCAGTTGATAAGTTTCGAGTAACCAACAGCAAAGTTGAAGCCCATGGAGTAAATAGCAACATGGAGAGGAAACTGAGATGATTGACAGAAAATAAAGTTTCTTGATGAACTGTTGTTCTGCAGTATAATTTGGATAAATGTCAGGTTATTCACTTTGGAAGCAAAAACAAGGCAGCAGATTCCTACCTGACTGGATGTGAATTGGGAGAGGGGAGTGTGCCGTGGGACCAGGTGCCCTTGCGAAGGCTGAAGGTAAACATGTAGGTGCTGCAGTTGGTAAAAAAGGCAAATGGAATGTTGGCCTTCATTGGGAGAGGTTTCGAGTACAGGAGCAGAGATGTGTTGTTGCAGTTATACAGGGTCTTGGTGAGGCCACCCCTAGAATACTGTGTGCAGTTAGATTAGATTAGATTACTTACAGTGTGGAAACAGGCCCTTCGGCCCAACAAGTCCACACCGACCCGCCGAAGCGTATACCACCCAGACCCATACTCCTACATTTACCCCTTCACCTAACACTGCAGACAATTTAGCATGGTCAATTCACCTAACCCGCACATTTTTGGATTGTGGGAGGAAACCGGAGCACCCGGAGGAAACCCACGCAGACACGGGGAGAATGTGCAAACTCCACACAGAGAGTCGCCTGAGGCGGGAATTGAACCCGGGTCTCTGGCGCTGTGAGGCAGCAGTGCTAACCACTGTGCCACCGTGCTGCCCACAGTTCTGGTCTCCTTTCCTGAGGAAGGTTGCTCTTGCTCTCGGGGGAGTGCAGTGAAGCTTTCCCAGGCTGATTCCAGGGATGGTGGAACATCCTCCCTGCATCTACCCTGTCTAGTGGTATATGAGGAGAGATTGACTAGGTTAGGATTGTTTTCACTGGAATTCAGATGAGTGAGTGGGGGGTGGGGGGTGGGGTGGGATCTCAGAGACTTATAAAATGCTTAAAGGACTAGACAGGGTAGATGCAGGGAGGATGTTCCCTATGTGGGTGCGTCCAGACCCGGGGATCACATTCTGAGGATTCGTGGTGGACTGTTTAGGATGGAGATGAGGAGACATTTCTTCACCCAAAGTGTGGTGAGCCTGTGCAATTCATTACCACAGGAAGTAGCTGATACCAAAACATTGAATGTATTCAAGAGATGGCTAGATATAGCACTTGGGGGTGAATGGGATCAAAGGTCATGGGGAGAAAACAGGATTAGGCTATTGAGTTGAACAATCAGCCAATCTGTGATGAATGGCGGGGAAGGCTCGAAGGGCTGAATGGCCTCTTCCTGCTCCTATCTTCTATGTTTCTATTAATGGAGGGAGGTTGATCTTAGTTAGGTCCACTGCTTTTACTAATCAACATGAATAACCCAGCCCTCGGTCTGCAGGGCACAATTTCAACATTTGTAGTTGCTGCAAAACTGGGAACTATTGGGAACTGAGGTTATTGATAGACTTCAAGAGGGCACACTGTCCTGACTTGGAAATATATCATCATTCCATCAATGTCGCTGGGTCCAAATCTTGGAATTCCCTCCCTAAGAGCATTGTGGGTCTACCTCCTGCACATGGACTGCAGCAGTTCAAGAAGGCAGCTCACCGCCACCTTCTCAAGGGGCAACTAGGGACGGCAATAAATGCTGGGCCCAGCCATAACCCACATCCTGTGAACTAATTTAAAGAAAAACCTGCCTGGATAGTTGGCAGAGAAGTGTAAAGTGGTTTATTTTGGTTTAGGAGGAATATAGGAAGACAATATAAAATAAAGGGTACAATTCTAAAGAACAGAGGGACCTGGGGTTAGATAAATGCACATATCATTGAAGCTGGCATGAGAGTGTCGCTAATAAGGAATATGGCATGTAGACTTTATAAATAGATTTGCCATATTCTTACCAGACCATAGGGCTGCTCTCTCACTAGAGAGAGTCAGAAATCACACAACATCAGGTTACAGTGCAGACCATAACTTGCTGTTGTGAGTTTTGACTTTGTCCACTCCAGGCCAACACCAGTACCTCCACCTCATTAAGAAGAGACAACTGGTGGTGGTTTAACCTGAGGGTCACTACACCTCAGGTGAGGGAGAGATCGAGAAGGAGAGTCCTTCAAGGAAGTAAAAGCATAGAGAACAACCTATAAACATCCCTTGTTCACCCTCAGCTAGAATATAATATTGAGCATCAGATCTGAAGAAGGATATAATGTCTTTGGAGGGGATGCAGAAAGGATTCACAAAAATAGTTCCAAGATTTACAGATTTCAGTCATGGAGATAGATTGGAGAAACTGGTGCTGTTCTTGGAGAAAGGAAGATTGAGAGGAGATTCGACTGAGGTGTTCATCATCGTCAGGGAGCTAACGAGAAGAGATAGAGACGTACATTCACATTGGCTGAAAGGTGGAGAATCAGAGAATGGAAATTTCAGATCAAAGACAAAACACCCGATGGTGATATGAGGAAAAGCTTTTCAATGGTGCAAGTGATTAGGTTGGAGAATGTACAGTTCCAGGGTGTGCTGAAGGCAGATTGAGCTGTGGCTTTCAAAAGGAAGTTGGAAAAAGAAAAAGACAAGTACAAGGTGATGTGGAAGGACCGTGGAAAGGCAGTGAGTGGGTTCAGAGAGGTCCTAGGACTGGCTGCTTTCCTCGCCCAGACAGACAGACACACATATGCATTCACACAGACACAGACACACGTTACAAACACACACACACATGCACACAGCAGAGCTGTAACTATTCAGTGGTTCTCTCAGAATCCCCTTAGAATATTTTAATGAAGAGTAGTGGAGATGGTTTTCCTGAGTTTTCACTAATATTTATTCCTCAACTAACATCCCTAATTAATACTCAGATTGTTTTTAAAAATCTTGTTGAAGTTTGTTGGAGCTGTTTGTTGAAAAGGTCGTTCCCTACAGTGACTATGATTTGAATGAAAGCACTGAATTATCTGTAAAGCATGTTGGGACTTACTGACGTCTTGACTGGGAGAGAAATTCTATCTTTTCGCTCATGACAGATGAGACAAGTGAGTTTTGAGAAGGTCTGTAGCTCAGGTTGAGGTTCTGTTCAAGTTCATTAGCTGCTGTTTTAGTGTGGTGGTGGGTTTGTGGGCTTGATGACCCTATACAGACAACAAGCAAAACTAATGTCATTTACAAAATACCGTGCAAGAACAGTCACATAGATGGGTTAACTCCAGGAAAGGTAAGAGAGGGAGGCAGCTAGTGCAGGAGTCTTCTGTGGCTATACCCATTTCAAACAGGTATGCTGTTTTGGAAAATGTAGGGGGTGATGGATTCTCAGGAGAACGTAGCACGAACAGCCAAGTTTCTGGTATTGAGACTGGCTGTAATGCAATGAGGAGTACATCAGGTTCCAAGAGATCAATTGTGTAAGGGGATTCTCGAGTTCGAGGTAAAGACAGACGTTTCTGTGGCCAGCAGCAAAAAAGCAGAATAGTGCCAGGATCAAGAATGTCTCAGAGAGGGTGCAGAATGTTCTCACGGGGGAGAGGGGCCAGCAAGAAGTCATCGTCCACATTGGAACCAACGACATTAGAAGGGAAAAGGTTGAGATTCTGAAGGGAGATTACAGAGAGTTAGCAGGAATTTAAAATGGAGGTCCTCGAGAATAATAATATCTGGATTACTCCCAGTGCTACGAGCTAATGAGCGCAGGAATAGGAGGATAGAGCAGATGAATGCATGGCTGAGGAGCTGGTGTATGGGAGAAGGATTCACATTTTTGGATCATTGGAATCTCTTTTGGGGTAGAAGTGACCTGTACAAGAACGACGGATTGCTAAATTGGAAAGGGACTAATATACTGGCAGGGA
>NC_057726.1:3446399-3447201 GCF_004010195.1 Chiloscyllium plagiosum
GATATTCCCGGAAATACATCCAGGGAAGTTATTTGGGTGGAACTGAGAAATAAGAAAGGGATGATCACCTAACTGGGATTGTATTATAGACCCCCTAATAGTTCGTAAGAAATTGAGAAACAAACTTGTAAGGAGATCTCAGCTATCTGTAAGAATAATAGGGTAGTTATGGTAGGGGATTTTAACTTTCCAAACAGATTGGGACTGCCATAGTGTTAAGTGTTAGATGGAGAGGAATTTAAGTGTGTACAAGAAAATTTTCTGATTCAGTATGTGAATGTACTTACTAGAGAAGGTGCAAAACTTGACCTACTCTTGGGAAATAAGACAGGGCAAGTGACTGAGGTGTCAGTGGGGGAGCACTTTGGGGCCAGCGACCATAATTCTATTAGATTTAAAATAGTGATGGAAAAGGATAGACCAGATCTAAAAGTTGAAGTTCTAAATTGGAGAAAGGCCAATTTTGATGGTATTAAGCAAGAATTTTCGAAAGCTGATTGGATGCATATGTTCGCAGGTAAAGGGGCGGCTGGAAAATGGGAAGCCTTCAGAAATGAGATAACAAGAATCCAGAGAAAGTATATTCCTGTCAGGGTGAAAGGGAAGGCTGGTAGGTGTAGGGAATGCTGGATGACTAAAGAAATTGAGGGTTTGGTTAAGAAAAAGAAGGAAGCATATGTAAGATATAGACAGAATAGATCGAGTTAATCCTTAGACGAGTATAAAGGAAGGAGGAGTATACTTAAGAGGGAAATCAGGAGGGCAAAAGGGGACATGAGATAGCTTTGGCAAATAGAATTAA
>NC_057726.1:3448194-3453186 GCF_004010195.1 Chiloscyllium plagiosum
GAGGGAGTCCAGAACTAGAGGGCATAGGTTTAGGGTGAGAAGGGAAAGATATAAAAGAGACCTAAGGGGCAACGTTTTCACGCAGAGGGTGGCACGTGTATGGAATGAGCTGCCAGAGGAAGTGGTGGAGGCTGGTACAATTGCAATATTGAAGAGGCATTTGGATGGGTATATGAATAGGAAGAGTGTGGAGGGATATGGGCCGGGTGCTGGCAAGTGGGAATAGATTGTGTTGGGATATTTGGTTGGCATGGACGGGTTGGACTGAAGGGTCTGTTTCCATGCTGTACATCTCTATGACTCTAGCTGTAACAAACACTACATTGGACAAACAGGCAGAAAACTAGCCACAAAAAGACATGACCCTCTCTCACTAGTATCCTTACATACAGATGAGGAAGGACACCACTTCGACTGGGACAACACATCCATCCTAGGACAAGCCAAACAGAGCCATGCACGAGAATTCCTAGAAGCATGGCATTCCAACTGGAACTCTACCAACAAACACATTGACTTGGACCCGATTTACCACCCCCTGAGAAAAAGAACCGGAAATGACATCACCGCAGGAAATGACATCACCAACCCAAAGAAACCCAAACATATAAATACAAAGCAGGAATCATCAACCGTGCTTTGCCTCGAGGCCCACTGAAGATGTTACCTAGTCGGGTGATGAAACGTCTGGAAATTAACTGTCCAGCTCAGCGAGCAAACCAACATCCACAACTGATGAGACAATCAGTGTATCCTAAACCCCAGGCAGTAGAGTTAGCTGGGACCTCTGCAGAAATTGTTGATTGGAGTTGAACATCACAGAGTGTGCAGAATTGTAAAGGTATGTGTGGTTTAAATGAAGAAGTCAGGTTTAGGAACACAGGTACAGTTTTCTGGACCAGAACTAACTCCTACGTCGCAATCTACTGATTGAGGATGATCAGCCATGATCATAATGAATGGTGGTGCAGGCTCGAAGGGCAGAATGGCCTACTCCTGCACCTATTGTCTATTGTCTATTGTCAATCCCAGTCCCAGCAAGAATTAAAGGTCATTGTAAGGTTAGATCCTGGTTCGTGTCTTTAGAAACTGGTGCCCAGACAACAGCGTGGGAGGTATGGGAATGGGTCCCATGCTTGTGAACCTTGTAAATCTGAATGAGAAGCATCACATTTATTGCCCATCCCTAATTGTCCTGGAGACAGTGATAATGAATCCTTGAATCACTGCAATCTATTTGGTGTGGGAACACCAACAGTGCTGTTAGTGGCTGGCCCAGCTCAATTTCTGATTCATCATAATTCACCTGATCTGGTTAAAGACCAAAATTCAGCTGCCCTTGGTATAACTTATACCAAAGTCCACTCACCCATTGCCCCATATGTGGTAACCTACAGTGACATCTGGTCAACAGAGCTTCAAGTTCATACTTTCATATCCGTCCCTCCTCGAGTCCTATAATCCTCAGAACATTGCTGAGGCCCAATGGTTTTACTGATGATTTGTAGCCTCGTCAGTAAGGTCAAAGAGTCATTGAGTCACACAGCACAGAAACAGACCCTTCAGGCCAACTCATCTGGGCCAACCAGACATCCCAAACTGATCTAGTGCCAATTTACCAGCACTTGGCCCATATCCCTCTAAACCCTTCCAATTCATATATCCATCTAGATGCCTTTTAAATGTCAGAGAGTCATAGAGTCACACAGCACACAAACAGACCTGTTGGTCTATGCTGACCATAATCCCAAACTAGACAGGTCCCACCTGCCTGCACTTGGCCCATATCCCTCCAAACTTATCTTGTTCATATACATATTCAATGTCTTTTAAACTTTGTAAATGTACCCACATCCAAAACTTCCTGTGGAAGTTCACTCTCTGTGTAAAAGAATTGCCCCTCATGTCTTTTTAAAATCTTTCTCCTCTTACCTTAAAAATATGCCCCCAGTCTTGAAATTCTCCAATCTAGAGAAAAGATACCTACCATTCACCCTACCTATACTCCGGTAAGTGATGGAGGCTTTTACAATTACAATTACAGACACCTATTGGCATGTAGATAAGGTGAATGGTAGGTGTCTTTCCCCTAGATTGGAGAATTTCAAGACTGGGAGCATATTTTGAAGGAACAATTTTAGTAAGTCCTGCAGCAGTTAGAAAACCATGTGAAATTGGTTTAGATTCTTGTAATGATGTTATAGAGTCACAGAGTCCTATAACATGGAGACAGGCCCTTCAGCCCAAACTGGTCCATGCTGACCAAAATGTCCATCCAATTTTCCCTAGTTTGGAGGTGGCGGAAATGACGAGCGCCTCACCTTCCACCTAGGAACCCTCCAACCACAAGGGATGAACTCAGATTTCTCCAGTTTCCTCATTTCCCCTCCCCCCACCTTGTCTCAGTCAAATCCCTCGAACTCAGCACCGCCTTCCTAACCTGCAATCTTCTTCCTGACCTCCGCTTTTCCAGCAACACATTTTCAGCTCTGATCTCCAGCATCTGCAGTCTTCACTTTCTCCTTTAACAGAATAGGAGGCAACCTCATTGAAACAAGAAAGATCCTGAGGGGTTTGACAGGACAGGTGTTCAGAGGATGGTTCCTTGTGTGGGGGAGTCCAGAACAAGGGGTCACTGTTTATGATTGGGGTCACCCATTTAATACAAAGGTTGAGGTGAACTTTACTCTCTCAAAGGATCGTGAGTCTTTTGAACAGTCTTCCTGAAAAGGTGATGGAACTAGAGTCTTTGAATAATTTTAAAGGAGAGGAGACAGATCCTTAAATGTGTTTGGGAGTGTGAGATCAGCTGTAGGCTTTTACAGAATGGCAGAGCAGGCTTGAGGGGCTGAATGGTCTCCTACACTTAACTCACGTGTTCCTAAAAGAGCCCAACAAATGAGCTCTTGTGGCGCAGTGATAGTGTCTCTGCCTCTGAACCAGGAGACCCAGCTCCAAGTCCCACCTACTCCAGAGGTGTGCACTAATATCTCCAAACTGGTGGATTCAAAGCCATCTGAAAATCCAGTGAGTTCATGACCTTCAGAGCAGGGAGAGCACAGCAGGACAGGTAGCATCCGAGGAGCAGGAGAATCGATGTTTCGGGCATAAGCCATTCATCAGGAAGGTGAAGAGATTACGCTCAAAATGTCGATTCTCCTGCTCCTCGGATGCTGCCTGTCCTGCTGTGCTTTTCCAGCACCACACTATCGACTCTGATCTCCAGCATCTGCGGTCCTCAGTTTCTCCTTCAGAGCAGTAAACCTGCCAGCCTTACCTATATGTGACTCCATTCCCAAAATTAATGACATCTCAGCAACTGGCCAAAAATGTGCAGGTTGGGTGAACTGGCCATGCTAAATTGCCCATAGTGTTCAGGGATGTGTAAGTTAGGTCCATTAGTCAGGGGAAATGTAGAGTAACGGGGAAGGGGAATGGGTCTGGGTGAATTACTCTCTGGAGGGTCCGTGGGGACCTGTTGGGCCAAATGGCCTGTTTTCACACTCTGGGGATTCTATGATTCTCGGGATGAGCAAAATGAAATGCTAGGAAAACAGAAGCCACTGTTTCTGATCCCTACACTAAACTCCATTCCATCCTTTTCCCTGTCAATGGCTGAAGAACAAATCAGCCTGTTCACAACAACCAACTCTGAGTGGAGTTTCCAGTCTCCCACTCAGACCAGCTACCTCCAGCTCCCTGTAGTCACGCACCATCAACTCTTGTGTCATTTAATCTCACCATTCATCCACCCTATCAGAGATTTTCACTTCTCATCTCCCCCACTTTAAGATTTAGATTAGATTACAGTGTGGAAACAGGCCCTTCGGCCCAACAAGTCCACACCGACCCGCCGAAGCGAAACCCACCCAATGCATTTACCCCTTACCTAACACTACGGGCAATTTAGTATGGCCAATTCACCTGACCCTGCACATCTTTGGATGGTGGGAGGAAACTGGAGCACCCGGAGGAAACCCACGCAGACACGGGGAGAACGTGCAAACTCCACACAGTCAGTCGCCTGAGGCGGGAATTGAACCCGGGTCTCTGGCGCTGTGAGGCAGCAGTGCTAACAAACTTCCTTAAAATTTATTACATCTCTAATGTTAACCTTGATTCTCTCTCTGCAGATGCTACTAGACTTACTGAGTTTTTTTCACATTTGTCATTTTTATTTTGAATTGAAGCATCCACAGGATTTTATTTTTGGTTTTAATAAAGTGAAAGTAGAGCAATGGAGCTCTCTGTTGGTGAAAACTCAGTACTGCACAGTAAGTTGCACAAGGATAAAAATCACACACCAGGTTATAGTCCAATAGGTTTAATTGGAAGCACTAGCTTTCGGAGCGCTGTTCCTTCATCAGACACAATTGTAAAAGACAGAATTTACAACAAAAGTTTACAGTGTGATGTAACTGAAATTATACATTGAAAAATACCTTGATTGTTTGTTGAGTCTTTCATCTGTTCGAATACCATGATAGTTTCACTTCTTTCCTAAATAAATCACAAAACATTTTTAAAAAGTTACATTCTCAGGTTAACTGTAACAATTGGTGTCAGCGCAGATAAGATGTTGAGATGTCGAAGGTGTTCGCCCCTGTGTTCCCTATCTGTGCCATAATGCAGATAAACGCGAGGTGCTGCATTTTGGGAAAGCAAATCTTAGCAGGACTTATACACTTAATGGTAAGGTCCTAGGGAGTGTTGCTGAACAAAGAGACCTTGGAGTGCAGGTTCATAGCTCCTTAAAAGTGGAGTCACAGGTATATAGGACATTGGTTAGGCCACTGTTGGAATATTGCGTGCAATTCTGGTCTCCTTCCTATCGGAAAGATGTTGTGAAACTTGAAAGGGTTCAGATAAGATTTACAAGGATGTTGCCAGGGTTGGAGGATTTGAGCTACAGGGAGAGGCTGAACAGGCTGGGGCTGTTTTCCCTGGAACGTCGGAGGCTGAGGGGTGACCTTATAGAGGTTTACAAAATTA
>NC_057726.1:3454658-3472832 GCF_004010195.1 Chiloscyllium plagiosum
GTTCCCCAACTGGGAGGGAACCCTCCTGTCTATTGATTGTTGTGCGGTGCCCATTTATCTGTTGCTGTGGCCTCTGCTCAGTTTCCCCAATGTACCATGCCTCCGGGCATCCTTGCCTACAGCGTATGAGATAGACAACGTTGGCTGAGTCACATGAGTACCTGCCACGTACATGGTGGGAGGTGTCCCCACGTGTAATGGTGGTATCTATGTCCACAATCTGACACGTCTTGCAACGCCTACCGTGACAGGGTTGTATGGAGTTGTCCTGAGAGACGGGCAGCTTGCTACGAACAATGATCTGTTTGAGATTTGGCGGTTGTTTAAAGGCGAGCAGTGGAAGTGTGGGGAAGGTCTTGGCGAGGTGCTCATCCTCTTTGATAATGTGTTGCATGTCACGAAGAACATGGCGTCGTTTTTCAGCTCCTGGAAAGTACTAGACAGCGAAGGGTACCCTGTTGGTTGCGGCACGTGTCTGTCTCCTGAGGCGGTCATTACGGTTCCTTGCTGTGGCACGTCGGAACTGGCGGTGGATGAGTTGAGCATCGTACCCCATTCTTATGAGGGCATCCTTGAGTATTTCCAAGTGCCTGTCACACATACATGCATCCTCTCACAGACTTAGACCCCTTTACACTCTCACACATACATGTACACTCTCTCACAGACACTCACAAACCCCCACCCCAGACACACAAACACATACGCACAAACCCACATATATGTTTGTGGGGTGAATTTGTACTTGTAGAGTTATATTGTACTTTGCTCAAAAACTGCATGAATCCATGTAAGACTCTGTTAACTCAGTTTTTAGATTAGAATCAGTCTAAGCGTTATGGTACAGACAGGGAACACAGGGGGCTAACACTTTCAACATCTTATCTGGGTTGACACCAATTGTTACAGTTAACCTGAGAATGTAACTTTTAGAAAAGGTTTTGTGATTTATTTATGAAAGAAGTGAAACTAACATGGTCAATCTAACAGACAATCAAGGTATTTTTCAATGTCTAATTTCAGTTACATCACACTGTAAACTTTTGCTATAAATTCTGTGCCTTACAATTGTGCCCTCCACTACCACCTTATGAAGGAGCGTCGCTCCGAAAGCTGGTGCTTCCAATTAAACCTATTGGACTATAACCTGGTGTTGTGTGGTTTTTAACTTTGTACACCCCAGTCCAACACCGGCATCTCCAAATCACAGTAAATTGTATTATTCCCAGACACTGGAACTGATTTTCTCCACGAAGTGTTTTGTTGCTGGATAAAGGATCGGACAATTCACATTCCTGGAATGGTGACGTGACCCACCCATGCCTCCTCCACTGAGTCTGAGCTGAACCTGCTAATCTGCAATTAGGAATCAGAAAAATATTAAATTAATACAACACAGACAGAGACTACATGCCTGAAATAACTCCACAGAGGCCATGACTTGGGGGTGCTGGTGTTGGACTGATGAAGGAGCAGTGCTCTGAAAGCTAGTGCTTCCAAATAAACCTGTTGGACTATAACCTGGTGTTGAGTGATTTCTAACTTTGTACACAGTCACTCTGTACTAATACATGAAGAGTCCTTCAGAGTTGCCTCTTCAGAGTTAACTCTCAGGGTGTCAGTATTTCTGAGACTCCCCTGTCAGCCAGGACTCCAGATTAACAGCCCCAATCAGGGAACTCATATTCTATGAGGCCCAGCTGGCTGACCCTGTTACAGTCACTACATCCCTCTCTGTCTGAGTCTGGTGCTTTTGTTAGTCCTTCCTCCTGGGGCATTTTCACACTGGGTCAGATTCCTCTGACTTGGTGTCTGATAAAGGCGCTGTGCAACACACAGGAGGTAGCTTCTTGCATCCAGAGCATCTCGGTAGAATTTCTCTCTCTCCTTCCAGCAGCAAAGGCATCGAGCTGGTGACATCGGTCATGTCCATCTCTGATACCGAGGACTTGTCAATGCTGGACAGAGACGGTGACCCCACGGGTTCCAGCAGCATTTCCGAGTGTTCCAAGGGGCGGGACAGGGCATGTTCTGATCCTACACCGTTTGTGAGTTTACACTTTCATACGGTCCATGTTCAGGACCGTCTCACCGACCCGAACATTACACGTCACTAGTCCTGACTTCACATCGACCACGCCTCTTACCCACACAGGGCCATTTCCCAGGTTCTTACACCAAACTTCATTCCTTGTATCAAACTGTTTCTCATGCTCAGTGGCATTTTCTGGCTGGCACTGGCATTCCTGATCCCATTTCACCTTCTGCCCTCCAGGTCCCAGAAGATCAGATTTAACCTGGTGCAGCGTCTTCTGTCCATGTCTGTGCTATCCCTGTAGCTGCAGAAGGGGTAGTCCTATAATCAAACAGGAACCAGGACAGTTTGGTATCGCGTGAAACTGTAGGCTGTTTCTTCAAGTCAGCCTCGAAAGTTTGGACTGCTCTTTCTGCCAGACCATTGAATGATGGATGGTATGGAGATGTCCTTCTGTCAAATCCCATTCAACTTTAGGAAATACCCAAATTCCCTGCTGGGAAACGATAGCCCGTTATCTGTGACCAACAATTCCAGGAGTCTGTATATTGAAAAAGATGCTCACAGTTTTTCTATCATCGTCTCCGTATTTAACGAATATATTCTATATACATCCAATCACTTTGAGTGGTCATCCACAATGTCTTAAGAACATTGAGCCAATGAAAGGACCTGCATAGGTGATGTGTAACCGAATCCAGGGTTGACCTGCCCATTCCCACGAATGGGAGGGGTAGCTGCTGATGGTAATTTCTGTCCTTGCTGGCACCCTGGGCACTGCCCCACCAATGTGACTATGTCTGCATCCAATCCCGGCTACTAGACATAATCTCTCAGAAACATCTTCACTTTGGAAATCCCTGGATGGGCCTGGTGGAGTTCAGCCAGTGTCTGGCAGCGACCTTTACTCAGGACAATCATTCTTGCTACCCTGAATAATATGCCCCCCTTAACAATGATCTGGTCTCTCTAGGTCCAAAAGGTTTAAATTCTGGTCGTGATAGTCCTCTGATGTCCCCCATCACCACCAGCTGTTTCAGTTTTGAAAGAATCGGATATTTCTCTCTCCAAAGTGTGATATTGTTAGCTGCAAGTCAGCTGTGACAGGGACCATTTTCAGAAAAGTTAATATCATTACAGACTCTTCCAGTGAGGGTGCAACTGGTGGTGTATCTGCCAGCAGGAGGTGCCTCAATGCATCCGCATTCACTAGTTGGCCTCCCAGACAGTGTTCCAGCATGTAATTATACACACTCTATTATAGCCCATCGCAGAATGTGGCCTGAAGCTATGGACAGCACTGCCTTGTCGTCTTTAAGCAGACCAAGTAGGGGGGGTTGTGGTCTGTGATTATCACAGATCTTCGTCCATAAAGGTTTTTGTGTGACTTTCTGACTCCAAATATGACTGCCATTTCTTCTTTTTCTATCTGGGATACTGACGCTCTGCATTAACCAAAGTACTAGATGCATACACTACTGGGTGTTGAATTGAATTGAATTTATTGTCACATGTACTGAGGCACAGTGAAAAGCTTTGTCTTGCGAGCAATACAGGCAGATCACAGAGTTCAATAGCATAGATAGTAAATAGTAGGTAAACAGCAGCAAAAACCAAAACACAGGTATAGGCGAATGCTAAGGGTTTGTGAGTCCATTCAGTATTCTAACAACAGTAAGGTCATCCAGGGTTCCTCTCCACTGGGTCAGCTGTGAGCTAATGCTAACCGGATACCGTACAGGGAAGCATTGCTTGTCAGTACCAGCTCTCGCTCAGGATCACAGTGTGCCAACACCTTAGAGGATGATAGCTGTTTCTTCACTTCCCTGAAAGCTAAGACTTGGCTATGCGACCATTTCCAAGGCTGACCTTTCTTTAAAAGTCAGTGCAAGGGATGCCAGCTTGGAGGCCAGGCTATGTATGAACTTTCTGTAATAATTCACCAGCCCAAGGAAAGCCCTCAGCTCCAGTACAGACATGGGAGCTGCCCTCAGTTTATCTTCCTACAGGTAGCCCAAGTAGGTCAGTTGGGGTGCCTGAAACACATTCTTCCCATCTAAGGCATACACCCACCTTAAAGATATGTCAAAGGACAATGTCCAAGTTCTCGAAGTGCTTCTTATTAGTCTTCCCAGTTATTAGGATGACATCCAGATAAATGGTGACTTGGAGCACATTCTACAAGATCTACCCATCATCTGCTGAAAAATTGCATAGGCTGACAATACCCCAAATGGCTGTCTTGTATATTGGTATAAGCCCTTATGGGTATTAACCGTACCATACTTCTGGGAATTCTTATCTAACCACAACTGCAAGTACACCTGGTTCATGTCCACCTTTTTGAAGGTCAGCTCCCTGCCAGCTTTGCATACAAATGTTCTCTGTGAGGGATTGGGTGTTAACCAGCTGCAGAAAGTAGTTTACTGTTTGTTTAAAATCCCCACAAGGTGAATTGACCCGTCGGGCTTCACAGTCGGTATGATCGGTGCTGCCCATTCCACACTCTAGACTGGTTTGATGATTCCTTTGTTTTCCAGCCTCCTGGTTTCTGCCTCTACTTTTTCCCGTAAGGCAAATGGCTCTGGGTGTGCCTTACAGAATCATGGGATTGCTTCCTGGTCGACATGCAAGGTGGCCTCGACCCCTGTGATAGTCCCTTGACCTTCCTGAAAATCTTCCGGTATTTAATTAGGACTTCACTGAGGCAGACATTTTCTAATCGAAAAATGTTGAGCCAATCAAGGTGAACCTTTCTCAACTAATTTTGCACCACCAAATTTGGGCCTGGGCCTTTTACTACAATCAGTGATAACTGAATCAGCTGCTTCTCAAAAGAGACCGGGATGGGAGTTGTACCATTAAATAGTAAAGGTTCCCCAGTACAGGTTCTCAGTCCAGCCGAGGTCTCATGTAAACTTAAGGGTTGGAGTTCAGAGTGAATTTGTTAAAGATGGGGGATCCCACCATCACTGATAAGGCTGCGCTGATATCGATCTCCATTAGAACCAAATGACTATTTAACCAGACATTTATTTTGATTGGTTCTGATTTGGATGTTGCTAAGCAATTTAATTGTTCCAATCCAGATGTAGGTGGGCTTTCCAGGGTGTGCACTCTCCTGGATACCAACCTATGTGTTCTCTTACTCCATTTAGGTCTAGTGGGACTCTTTTACTGTCTCAAGTCCGTGTACCAGCAACAACTACAATGGCTTGTTAGCCCAGATCCTGAAGAAACTTTAACCATTTTCCTGAGGCTTGGCTTTGTTTTGGAGTTTTGCTGTGAGTGACCGAGAGTCCCTCTGTTCAGGACATGTCCTGAGTGAGGCTATGCAATTGCCTGCCCTCAAGTGGTGTTCCCTAAATTCAGTCGGACTGTTAAGGATGTCCACTTCCATCAGAATATCCTGCAAGACATGTTCCACTTACTGTATTTTCCAAAGATAAAGCCGGTTGTAGTGCCTGTTTGAAGTCCAGTAGGGTTTCAGCTAGTAGGCAATTCTGCACAGTTACATCATTAATCTCACATTCCAAACGGTCTCTCAGCATCTTGTTAAATGTTTTCTTTAATAGATATTTTTATTGAAAAAAAAATTTTGAGACTTTTTACAAAATTACAAAAATAGTACAAAATAGTGTATTCCACTTTACAAAATAATAACAACACCAATATAGAATTAAGAAAACTAACTACTAATCTATTCTACAAACTACTGAAACACAAAATATTATATCATACATTACTAACAATAACAAAAAAAAGAAAATAAATAAGTAAACAAATAACTAGATACATATTCAAAATAAATTTATATCAAGTCATAACAAAACCCGTATTTATACGGGATTCCTCTTTCTGGGAGCCCCTGAACCAGCCAGAACCATTGCCATGGTTAAACAAAGGCCCTGAACAATGTGGCTGATATATCTGTGTCAATGTAATTCAAAAAGGGCTGCTGTGTTCTATAAAATAATTGTTTTTTGGTACACCATATTTGTAAGGAAGTCAAGGGGGATATATTCCATGACTATCCTGTGCCAGTTTGAAATTCCTGGGGGACCCTCGGATACCCAATTCACTGAAATATGTTTCTTCACACAAAATGAAAGGATAGTGAATAATTTCCTCCTGTATACATCCAAAGAGGGGAAATTTGGGGAGCCCAGGAGTAGAGACACTGGGTCCAATCCAATCTCCATTCCCAAAATGTTTGCCAAGGCATTTGCTACTCTGTCCCAATATCTGCGAATCTTATGGTATGTCCACGGACAATGAGTGAGGGTACCAACTTTGATTTTGCATTTAGGACACATTGGGGATGCTCCTGCCTTGAACTTTGCAAGTTGTTCAGGTGCCATGTGAGACTGTGAAGTATCTTCAATTGGATAGCCTGAGTTCTGTTACAGATAGAGATCTTCCTGGCGTTTTCCCAGATATCCTCCCACATCTCTAAGGAGATTTCCATCCCCAATTCTTGACTCCAGGTTTTATATAACCGTTCCTTGTCCTTTGATACCTTATTACATAGTAAGTGGTAGAGAGTACTGACTGAGGGCGGACCCATCGGCCAAAGCACTCTCCTTTCCCTATTCGATTTATAAGGATTGATTATCAGTGTGGTCTTCTTTTGTATGAAGTTTTGTATTTGAAAATACCGAAAGAGGTCCCTGCTGGGCAGTCCAAACTTCTGATGCAGCTGTTTGAAGGACATCATGACCTTCCCCTAGAACAGGTCTCCCAAACAGGAGATACCTCTGGACTCCCAGATTTTGAATGCAGCATCAGTCAGCCCTGGCTGGAATCCCAACGTTCCCACTATGAGGGTATCCGGGGAGGGTTTTTGTAGATTACTCTCATCCTGTCGCATTATCCTCCAAGCTTTGATTGTATTTTATACAATAGAGTTTTTACAATAATCTGTAATAACTCTCATCTTGTCCATAAATAGTAAATTGGTGAGGGTACATTTTGCTTGGGAGGCCTCAATATCTAACCAGATTGATTTTGGGTCACAAGAGACCCAGTCAGCTACATAAGATAATAGGGAGCTCAGTTGGTACCTGCTGAAAGCCAGAAAATCCAGCCCACCCCTTCCTTGTGGAAGCTGCAGCTTTTCTAATTTAATAAGGGGCCGTCTCTGATTCCAAATAAAGGAGCCGAGCCATCGGTAAAGCTTACACAGCGCCTGTCTCGGCAGCATCAAGGGGAGCATTCTCATAGGGTATAAAAGGCCAGGTAGAATATTCATCTTAATTAAGGCTACTCTGCCTAACCAAGATATTGGGAGATCTTCCCAGCGTTGAAGGTCCTATATTATTTTCTCTAATAATTGTGTGTAATTGGCTTTATAGAGCTGACCAAATACTGGGGTAATAAAAATACCGAAGTACAGAAAACCTCCCAGTGACCACCGAAAAGGGAAACGGGATCCATCTGGAAAACTGGATGTGCTGGCAAGACCACCCAGCGGCATGGCCTCAGATTTCATAAAATTGATTTTGTTACCTGAGAACATACCAAATAAGTTAACCACTTGAATTAAGTGGGGCACAGGTGTCAATGGATCATTTAAGAAAAGGACGTCATCCGCATAGAGAGTGATTTTGTGCTTACCCGATCCTACTCCAGAGCCGTTACGTTAGGGTCAGTTCGTGTAGCTTCCGCCTGTGGCTCAATCACTAGTGTAAATAATAATGGTGAGAGAGGGCATCCCTGACGACAACCTCTGCCAACGCTAAAGCTATCCAAACTTAAACCGTTGGTAATCACCGCTGCTTTGGGATCATTATATAATCCTGTAACCCATTTAGTAAAGACCTCTCCAACACCAAACCGTTCCAATGTATAAAAGAGAAATAGCCATTCTACCCAATCGAATGCCTTCCCTGCCTCTAGGGAGACAACTAATCCCAGTATCGTTCCCTGCTGGCAGGCTTGTACCATATTTAAGACTCTTCTAATGTTATTAGTTGATCTGCGACCCTTTATAAACCCTGTCTGATCCTCTTTTATAACGAATGGTAGAACTCTCTCCAGTCTTAATGCCAACATTTTTGAGAGAATTTTAAAATCCACATTCAACAAAGATATTGGTCTGAAAGAGCAGTCATCTGGGGCCTTTCCCTTCTCAAGAAGAAGGCGGGAGGCAACCCTGACAGTGTGAATAATTATGCATATCTATAAGTGGCCCGACCAATTCACCTATAAATTCTTTATAGAACTCAACCTGGAATCCTTCTGGTCTGGGCGCTTTACCACTCTGGAGCTGCCTCAGCCCTTCCTCTACTTCCTGGGCATTCAAGAATGACACCTGCTCCGAGGTTAGGCCCGAGAGGGCCAGATTTTTAAAAAAAGGCTCCATCTTCCTCGTTCTATCCTCACAGTCCTGCGACTTATACAACTCGAAGTAGAACTTTCTAAAGGCTGCATTGATCTTTTTACAACCAGAAGTCAGGGTACCAGCACACTCTCTAATAGATGTAATGGATTGGGGAGCCTTTTTCTTTCTGGCAAGTATGCTAGATACCTGCCCGGCTTATCCCCGTATTTAAATAATCTCTACTTTGTAAATAATATCTCCCTCTTTGCTGTTTGAGTAAGTGCGGTATTCAAAGTTGCCCTAAGGGATGTGATCAGCTGTAGTTTAGTAATGGAGGGTCTATCAACATACACGGTCTAAGCTGCCTTCAGGCGAGCCTCGAGCAGACCCTGTTGTTTTCCCTTTTGTCTTTTCCAGGTCGCAGAATACGAAATAACCAAACTTCGCACGTATGCCTTAGCAGTCTCCCACATCACCGATGGGTTATTGCCTGTGCCTAAGTTGATATCCCAGATAGTTTTAAATTCCTGTGAGAAATATTTTATGAACTTAGTATTCTTCAATAGGAGAGAGTCCATATGCCAATGTCGGGAACCTATCTCGTCATCACTAGTCTTAACCTCCATATATACTGCGGTGTGGTTGGAAATAGTTATATTTCCTATTTTATGAAAGAATATCGAGTTCAAAAAGGTCGAGGGGACAAAAACACATATCAATTCTGGTATGGCACTTGTGTGGATTAGAATAAAAAGTAAAGTCTCTACCCTCAGGGTAGAGACCTCCGCACATCTACCAGCCCCAACTCTCTGTTCAGATCAGCCAACTACCTAGGTCTCAGAGATATACCCGTGGAGCTCCTCAGTATCCTGTCCACCTCTGGGCTGATGATACAATTAAAATTTCCCTCTATAATTGTGTGGCGGACCCCGAGAGCCATCAACTTAGAGAACGCTTCTGTTACAAATTAAAAGTGTGTGTCGGGGGGAAATAGAGATTCAAAATCCCATATTCCTCTCCATATACTAGGGCTTTAATCAACCTATACCACCCGGACTCATTTTTTATCTGGCTTAGCATTTAGAAGGGAAGATCCTTCCGAATAAGAATGGCCACTCCCCTACCCTTTTGAGCTGAAAGATGAAAAGAACACCTGGCCAAATCCACCCTGTTACAGCTTTGAATGCTCCTTATCAAGTAGATGAGTCTCCTGTAGAAGGGATACATCCACCCTTGATAATATCTTTTTCCTTTTGATTGGCGGGTGGCTCCCCTTGACATTCCAAGTGCACCACTAAACGAATGGCTAGCCATGATTGTCCAGGCAAGCCTGAGAAGAACCCCACCCAAAAGACATTGAATAAAAACCAAAAACAATTCACAAATTAAAAAAATCATTAAAACAGTTAAATCAAAACAGCTAAGAACCACTCCAAAAAAAAATGAAACATATTTAAAAGGAGACTTTCCCCCTTGTCCACAGGAGGCACTGCTACCTTCCAGTAATCCCTCCATAACATCTCCCAGCTAGAGCCATGCCCTCAGCCCAGATATTACACAGTAGAGTAAATAAATGCCAATATCTTATAATATAGGAGTTAAAAGTGGGCGACCAACCCATCCCCTCCACACTATTACCTAGATACACTTAACAAAACAACAACATAAGATAAAAATATATAAAATTACAAAATTACAATCCCAGCAAGTATTAAGCAACAAGAAACAACTCACAAACATCCCCTAATAATCGAAGAAACCACACAAGTTATAGATAAGAATCAAAAGAAAGAATAAAGGCTCGTCTCTGCAGGTAAGTGCCCTGGGGCGGCCGCGGACGTCTCTGTTACAGTGCTGGGGGGGAGGGGGTGTCCCTGCTTGTTACAAACTTCGTAAACCTTTGCCTTTGGTCATTTTAAAATGCATCAAACTGCTAAAGTTTGATGCAGAATGACCAAAGCTGCTGGGAAAAAAGTTATTTTAAATAACTTAGCAAGTGAGGTGAGGGTGGGTACCCCACTTTGCCTGGGTCTTGGGCAGACCTACTGGGTCGCTGCCATCTTGGATCTCCATCTCGTTAAATGTTAAAACAACTTCACACGCCTCTACCATGTCTTAACCTAGTCAAATATTCCGATATGGGTTCCCCTGTTTCTCGAATTGCTGAGTAAAAGTGATAGTGTGTCATAATTAGGAGAGGCTTGGGGCTGTAATATTCCTTAACTATGTCTGAAAGGTTTTAGTATCTGATGCCTCAGGGAAAGTTAGGCTCCTTAAAACTGATAAAGCTGCGGGTCCTCAGGCTGTCAGGAAAATCATATATTGCCACAATGTTGTTTGCCCAGAAAACATAATATATTCTTTCCACACACTTGGCTCAGTCCTTGATAGCAGGATCGGGTGAATCAAGCTTCTCAAACAAAGGTATGATCTAAGAAATGCTTACCCCAACTTAAAGACAAGTGTTGTGAGTTTCTTCAGGAAATTACTTTACACTCATCACCACTGAAATAACTCCTCAGAGGCTAGTGACCCATCACCAAGTCACCCTTTATTTACTTTAGTACAGCCTCATTCTGAGTCAGGTACCAGTGTGGCAGTATCTCTGACATTCCTGTTTTTAGCTATCAGCCAGAGCTCCCTGATTGGACAGGTTAACAGGGAACTCCAATTCTGTGATATCCAACTGGCTAACCTGTTTGTAATCACTACAAAAAAACATATTATCTGAATGGTGGAATATTGCAGAAGGAGCCAATGTCTTTGTGCATGAATTATAAACTGTTAGTATGCAGATACAGCAAGTAATTAGGAAAGGTAACAGAATGTTATCACATATCATGGGGGAAATGGAATAAAATGAGGTCATGCTTCAGTTGGATGGGGTCCTGATGAAACCACATCTGGTGTACTCTGCACGGTTTATTTAAGGATGGATGTAAAGGTGTGGGAAGCAATTCCGAGAGGATTGCCAGACTAATATCTGGAATGTTTGAGGAGAAAGTGAGGTCTGCAGATGCTGGAGATCAGAGCTGGAAATGTGTTGCTGGAAAAGCGCAGCAGGTCAGGCAGCATCCAGGGAACAGGAGAATTGATGTTTCGGGCATAAGCCCTTGGGCTTATGCCCGAAACGTTGATTCTCCTGTTCCCTGGATGCTGCCTGACCTGCTGCGCTTTTCCAGCAACACATTTCCAGCTAATATCTGGAATGGGTGGGTTGACATATGAGGAAAGGTTGGACTGACTGTGCCAGTATCTACTGGTGTTTGGAAGAGTGAGGGGTGATTTGATTGAAACATACAAGATCTTGAGGGGTGTTGACACAGTAAATGTGCAGAAGATGCTTCCTGTTGTGAGCAAATCTAGACCTAGGGATTGCTGTTTAAAAATCAGGGGTCACCCATTTAAAACCAAGGTGAGTAGACTTGCTGGGACGATGGGCCTGTTTCCACACTGTAATCTAATCCAATAACAGTCTTTAGAACTCTTTTCCTGAAAAGGTGGTGGAAACAAAGTCCTTGAACATTTTTAAGGCAGGAAATGGAGATATTCTTGATAAGCAAGAAATTAAAAGATTATCAGTGGTCAGCTGAAACATGGATTTGAGGTTACAATCAGATTACGCAGGATCCTATTGAATAGCAGTGCGGAATCAAGGGGCCAAATGGCCCACTCCTGCTCCTAATTTGTATGTAATTCCGCTGGCTTTATCCTAACTCACACCATATCCCATTCTCCACTCACCTCCGAACTTGCTGAGTTACACTTGCTACTGGGTAAACAATGCCTCCATTTTAAAATTCTCATATACCTGCACTGCTGTAATTCTCCTGGGAATGAGGATTTTAATTGTTCAGCGATTAATTGTGCCATCCTGAGATAGTGAAAGAAGGCTTTCTTTCGAAAATAGTTGGAACAAATTAAAACATGAAAAATGAATCTTAAGATCAAGGAAATGAAAACGTCTTACCTTGTTCATGTAACTGTAGCAAGGGTTAAAATGGTAAAGTCACCCATAGTCTGAGCAGGTTAGAGGGTTGCTTGCTCATTAGAGGGTTACTACTCCTCAGGTGAGGGGAGCAGTTGAGAAGGAGAGGCTTTCATGTTAATGAATCCCCTCTGTTGGCATCACTCAGTCCATCCAACCAACTGAGCTAACCAACCCCCTACAAAAATTAAGGAACTTTAGATAGCACAGTAACTAATGATCAGCACTGCTGCCACATGGTGCCAGGGGTCTGAGTTCGATTCCACCCTTGGATGACTATGTTAAATTTGCACATTTTCCCTATGTCTGCGTGGGTTTGCTCCCGTTTCTTCCCACAATCCAAAGAAGTGCAGGTTAGGTGGATTGACCATGCTAAATTGCCCATAGTGTCCAGGGATGTGTGGTTTACAGAGAGGAGGATTTGTGTATGGGTAGGATGCTTTTTAGAGTGTCACTGGGCTGAATGGCCTGTTTCCATTCTGTAGGGACTCTATGGAAATTCTATTTAATTTAAACATTTTCAGCCCAATGTGAGGTCGCCTCTCCCTCCGTGGCTCCAGGTTAATTCTCCTTCACAGTCCATAAAATCCACAAATTTTTTTTTTATTTCAAAAATATACTTTATTCATAAAATAATTTGATGGTATGTACAGTTGGTCATGCCATTATTATGTAAACATGTACATACAGAGATCAAAACTTATCATTTTTATACAGGTCTGTACATTTTTTTGATCATATGCCCATATAATTAGCTGAGGCGTCAGCAGAGCCCAAATGACTGCATGGGCCCCCTGTTCTTCATTAGGCAGGCAGACGTTACAAAAATCCACAAATCCACTAGGTGGCAGTGTCATTCCGAAGTGACCCAGATAATCCAGCAGGTAGGAATTTCAGTTTATTCCAAAGCAGACTCATATCTGTACAGTTAACTCTGTTTCACTTTCCACAGATACCACCAGACCTACAAGAGTTTCTCCAGCACTTGTTTTTATTTCAGATCTTTGCAGTAATTGTCTCAAGTGTTGTATCAGTTACATTGTAATCCAGGGGTATGTGCTATTGTAATATTGTTGAAAAAGATATTTTTTTGCTCTTTCCAGATTCACGTTATGTGGAGATACTGACCACACTCTGAGGTGGATATTGCAAGATTCTGTTGATTGTGCCCATCCAGGAAAGGCCTTCAAATTGCGTTCAATCCCTCAGCTTTACAAACACTAATTTTAAAAACCATTTCACATCAAAAAGTACTTAATTCAAGAATTGCTCAAAAGATGCATTTTGTTGAAGTATTTCATCTTGCAATCACTAGAACAATTCGCAAGCTTACCAATGTAAAGGAAAACAACATTTATATTGTAAGAGAGAGAGTGCTGATTAGTTAGCAATTGGACTCAAATTGGTTGAGGCGTTGTCAGAGAATGCACCAGTTGATGATGACTGACAGTTAGCTGCTAAGCTTTGTTTAAATTTTAAATGATGCAGGTTTATTCTGGTCAAAGTATTGTTCTGAGAAACAAACCTGACAATGGCTATCATTTAAGGCTGGAGGTTTGCATCAGACAACATTTTCTTTTGGCTATATGTAAATATATTACTGACTGTAGCCAATTAGCCAATGCTTGCAAAACTCACAGCACATTATCCAATATTAGACATGGAACACATTACCACAGAAGGCCGTGGAGGCCAAGTCATTGATTACATTTAAGATAGAGATAGATAGGTTCTTAATTAGTAAGGGGCATAGAGATGTACAGCACAGAAACAGACCCTTCAGTCCTACTCATTCATGACGACCAGATAGCCTAAATTAATCTAGTCCCATTTGCCAGCACTTGGCCCATATCCCTCTAAATGCTTCCTATTCATGGATCCATCCAGATGCCTTTTTACTGTTGTAACTGTACCAGCATCCTCCACTTCCTCTGGCAGCTCATTCCAGACATGCACCACCTTCTGCATGAAAAAATTACCTCTCAGTTCCTTTTTAAATCTTTCCCCTCTCACCTTTACACTTTCGAGTTCAGATTTTGTGGTGTCCATTTTGCAATCCTTTAGTCAACTGCACGTCCTTAACCACATCTAGGGTCAGTTTGATCAGTTGGCTGGACAGATTGTTAGCAATATCTACAGTGTGGGTTTAATTCGTTCGCTGGCCGAGGTTACCACGAAGGATTCTCCTTCTCCACCTCTCCATCCCTCTGAGGCATGGTAACTCTCAGGTTAACCACTAGTTGTCTCTTTCTCTTTCTGTCTCTCTCTCTCTCTCTCTCTGTGTCAAAGACCAGCTCTATGATTTGATATGATTTATTATTGTCACATATACCAAGATACAGTGAAAAGTTTTGTTTTGTGAGCAATACAGGCAGATCATACAATGTAAAGATCACAGGGTGATAGAACAGAGCAAGGAATATAAAGATATTGCTGCAAAGAAGGTGCTCAAAAAGTAAGATCAACATTAGATTTGAAATTTGAGAGGTCCCTTCTTAAGTCTAATAACAGTGGGAAAGATTAATGGCAACTTTTACCTTAACCACTGTGTTGTCATGCCTATTCACTCAGATTTCAGACATCCTTTAGAGAGCACTACTTCATTTCTGTCAACTTGTTTGGAATAATGTTGAATAATATTGAATTAACACTTCAAAATGGTAAATCGAAATAACAGCATCTGTTACTTGCTGGCCTTTAATATTTTATTGGCCAACATGCTACAAATGCTTCAAATGGGCCAAACAATCTTTTTTACATTCCTGATTGAAACAAAAACTGCTGGAAATCACAACAGGTCATGGATGTAGGTTTGTTCGCTGAGCTGGAAGGTTCATTTTCAGATGTTTCGTCACCATACTAGGTAACATCTTCAGTGAGCCTCCAAATGAAACACTGGTGGTGTAGCTTGCTTTCTGGTTGAGCTTCCTTGGGCTGGTGACATCATTTCCTGTGGTGACATAATTTCCTATGGTGATGTCATTTCCTGCTCTTTTTCTCAGGGGATAGTAAATGGGATCTAAGTCAATGTGTTGTTGATAGATTTCCGGTTGGAATGCTATGCTTCTAGGAATTCTCGTGCATATCTCTGTTTGGCTTGTCCTAGGATGGATGTTGTCCCAATTGAAGTGGTGTCCTTCCTCATTTTTATGTAAGGATACTAGTGAGAATGGGTCATGTCATTTTGTGGCTAGTTGATGTTCATGTATCCTGGTGGCTAGTTTTCTGCCTGTTTGTCCAATGTAGTGTTTGTTAAGTACTTGCAAGGTATTTTGTAAATGACATTAGTTTTGCTTGTTGTCTGTATAGAGTCTTTCAAGTTCATTAGCTGCTGTTTTAGTGTGTTGGTGGGTTTGTGGGCTACCATGATGCCAAGGCATCTGAGTAGTCTGGCAGTCATTTCTGAGTTGTCTTTGATGTAGGGAAGAGTGGGCTAGGATTTTTGGACGTGTTTTGTCTGCCTGTTTGGGATCGTTGCTCAGAAATCAGCAGGTGATTATAGGAGCTACAAATCTTCTCAAAACTCGCTATCACAACAGATCAGGCAGCATCAATGCGGAAAGAACAAGCTAACATTTCGAGTCTATGATATGGAGGAGCCAGTGTTGGACTGGGGTGGACAAAGCTAAAAATCACCAGGTTATAGTCGAAAAGGTTTATTTGGAAACACCAGCTTTCAAAGCGCTGCTCCTTCACCAGGTGGTTGTGGAGTATAAGATCAAAAGACACAGAATTTATAGCAAAAGATTACAGTGTCATGAAACTGAAATGATACATTGAAAAAACCTGGATTTTTAAGTCTTTCATCTTTTAGAATGGGTTGCAAGTTTTGGTTCATTAATATGTAAATCCCAGAATTTCTTTTCAGTCACCTTCTTGAGATAACTTAAGGTTTTATAACAAAAGATGACATCTCAGCTCAGACAATGCATTAAAGGTGTGAGGCCAGAGTCTGTTTGTATCCCAACCTTGAATCAGACCGGTTCTATTTCCAAAGTGGAATTTACAAAATATCACATGTATTGACTGCTATAAATTCTGTGCCTTATGATCTTATACTCCACAACCACCTGATGAAGGAGCAGCGCTCTGAAAGCTAATGCTTCCAAATAAACCTGTTGGACTATAACCTGGTGTTGTGTAATTTTTAACCATTTTGAGTCTAGATGACTCTTCATCAGAGCACACCAGCTGTGATCTCCAGCATTTTTTGATTTTAGGAGATTCCAGCATCTGCAGTAATTTGCTCCTACATTGTGTTTTCACATTCCTGACTTAGCTTGTGTAATCATTGCTAAATGGGAAGGTGAGTAAAACTGTTCTGAGAAAGGGGCATTCAACCTGAAACATTAACTCTGATTTCTCTCCACAGATGGTGCCAGATCAGCTGAGCCTTTCCAACAATTTCTGTTTTTGTCTCTTATTTCCAGTATCTTTTGGTTTTTAGAACATCATCTTCCCATGTTTTGAGGCTTTGGTGAGAACCATTTGAGACCGATGTTACAAATGCCCCCCAAAATAAGAAATATCAATGTTCAATTGACTATGCTAATTGTAAATCCATACTGGAACTATGTACTGAAATCTCTCTTCTCCACTTTTCATCCTAAGCCATCCAGCATTCTTCCAATATTCTTCTCGGGGCCAATCGCAGGCAAATGGGACTTGTTCAGTTCAGGAAATCTGGTCGGCATAGACAGTGTTGACCCAAAAGGTCTTCAAAGTTTGTGAGAAGATTTGTAGCTTGGGTGCTCGTTGTTGTGGTTCTGTTCGCCGAGCTGCCAGGGAATTCCTAGAGGCATGGTATTCATCCACAGATTCAATCAACAAGCACATCGATCTGGACCCAATATACCGACCACTGCAACGGACAGCTGGAACTGACAACCGGAAGCGGCAGATTCAAACCACTACAAATGCCAGAGGAAAGATCACAGAAGTGCTTCACAGGAGGCTCCCAAGCACTGAGGATGTCACCTAGACAGGGGACGAAACGTCTGCAACACAAATTCTCAGCTCGGTGAACAGGACCAGAACACCAAAAGGTCTGTTTCCATGCTGTATGACTCTGACTCGATGATTCAAAAAGACATTGCAGCTGCCCCTTTAATAGAGCTGTGAACCCTCACCCTTGACAGACCGATGAGAACTACAACTCCCAGAACACACCATATTACACATGCGCACTAGGACATTAACGTTTTCAGCGATTGACAGTAATTTTTGGAATTTTACAACAGTATCGCGGGAAAGAGATAACAAACAAACGAAAGAATGCAGCTATTATAATTTCTAACCTAACTGATTTCTTTGTTTTGGAGAAAAAGTTTCTGCCGGTTTGTTCCTAACGTAATTTCCTGTTCAGCTGCGCTTGGTAACGGACGAGTCCAATATCGGACCCAGGTGGGGGGAGTAAACAGGAGGGAAGTAGAAAGAAATCAGAGTTTCTGTTCCCGGATGCCCTAATATCATCGGCTACATGGTTAATATATTAAAGATATAATCTAAACGATTGGCTGCATGTTTGGGTTTTGGTAAGTGGGCGTCAATGCGGACGAGCTCAGAGCCAGTGACCTCCTAAGTGGAATGGAGGAGTCCAGTTTCCAGCCGGCCGCCGTCAGCGTTCCCGTCTGGTTGTAGCGGGGGCGCGCTGGGAGGTACGGGAAGCGGGAACGCGCGTCGGCGTTCGCGGGAACGAGCGGCGGCAACAGGAGAGCGAGACACGGCGGCCAAGCCTTCCGGAGCCGCAAAACCGGAGCCCGAGAGGCGAGGAGGTAGGGCCCGGGGGGAGGGGGTAAGGGAGGGATGGGGGGGAAGAGGATTGTCAGG
>NC_057726.1:3472867-3507989 GCF_004010195.1 Chiloscyllium plagiosum
TTGAGCAGGGGAAGGGCTGAGGATCAGAGTCTTTGGAAGGAAGAGGATCTTGGTGGAGGGGGAGGTTCAGAGTTTTTATGGGATGGGGAAGATTGATGTTTGGGATCAGGATCTTGAGGGTGTTTTTTTGGGTGAGGGTATCCCAGGGATTAGGTGGTCAGGACGTAGGACTGAGGGTTGAGGTTTTCAGCACATTTAGGATGTTGGGGATGGTGTTGTTTGGAGCAGAACAGTATTAGGGAGAGAATATTGGGGTAAAAAAAGGGTGTATCAGGGAGGAAGTGAGTTGAGGTGTTTATTTGTCTATGGAGGTGATCAGTATGTGTGCAAGGGTGGACAATTGGGACGATGGGAAGAGGAGAACACTGGGTTCAATTACTCACTGTGTCCCTTCAGTGAGCCTGAGCCACTTTAGGAGCAGTGAGCTGGTAGGTATTGGAAGCGAGAGGTTTATGTCACTGTCTCCTTCCACAAGCCCCACCGCCATCTCTCTCCAGTAATTGGTGTGGGGGAGTGGTGGGGTGTGTGTGTGTGTGTGTGTATGTGCGTGCATGCAGACAGACCCTTGAAACCATTAGCTGGTAATTTGTATTCCAAGTCCACCTTTCAGGAGCTACTGCTGCTGCAGGTGTGGAGAAGACAGTGATAGAAATAATTGTTTTTCTAAATGAGACAGTATGCCAAATATATATTTAGAAGGGTTGTGTATTAGCTAAGCAAAGTGGTGATAATTGAATGTGAGTTGGTCTTGTTTGCGATGGCTTCATGATAAGTCGACCGAGTGAGGAAGGGACTCCCCCCCATAAATGACAAAATAATTCTTGTTTTTATTGCAGTGCTGATGAGGGGAGATATGTGGCTGGAACAGGTGGATTTGTTTTGGTTTTCTGTGTTAAGTGAAAGTGTGGTTTGTTGTATCGTCAAACTGTGTTTTGCTTTATGATTCTGCCTGTCAGTTCATTGTTCTGCAATCTGATTCAGCTACGTTTTAAATATTTTTATTTATGAAGATTTGCTTGGAGAATCACAAACTGTTATCCATTTCTCATTCTGTACTTTTGTATAGGTTTTGCAGTTCTGATTGTTAATGGTTTGTCAACATATGCAATTTTTTTTTGCTATACCACTGAGTTGTTTGAAGTATTTACGTAGAACAGTTATACAAAATAATACTGATTGTGGGTCACAATTTATTTTCTGATGAATTTTGAGTCTTCCCCAGGGCATAGTTTTATTGGGATACTGTGGAATGTTGGTCTGGGTTGTAGTGGCTTGTGCGCATTCTTGAGATGTGATATCATGAGGTGAAGATTTTGTTTTGCTGTTTCAGATTGAAGCTTTGATTTTATTCATTTGCCCTCTCCAGCTCTCCTGTCACAACTCTTAAAACTCTTAAATTATATCTTAGTTTTGAAGATTGTAGGCATGATCTGGCTGAGGTAAATTTATAAGATATTTAAGGTTTTGATAGTGTAGATAAACAGAAACTATTTCCTCTGCTCTTTTTAAGACAAAAGGGCAATACTGAAACATAGAATTTGACCATTTAGGAGGAGATCAAGAAGTATTTTCTTTTAAAGGGTGAGTGAAAATTTGGAATTCTCTTCACAAAAGGCTCTGGGTACTAGTGATTTCAAGGTTGAGATAAATAGATGTTTGTTGGCTATCAAAGGGTCTGGAACAAAATTGGAATTAAAGTACAGATCAGCCAGGATCCAGATAGATAGTGGAACAGGTTCAGGGGGCTCCTACATTATGTTCCCCATTTTATTCATAAGGGTCTGTTTCCATGCTATACACCTCTATGACATATTCCATTTAGTGTCTATGGTCTAAAAAGAGGTCAATTTATTCAGCTAGTCTTTGCTGGCATATCATAGCTCAATGGTTAGCACTGCTGCCTCGCAACACCAGGGACCCGGGTTCGATTTCCACATCGGGTGACTGTCTGTGTGGAATTTGCACATTCTCCCTGTGTCTATGGGTTTCCTCTAGGTGCTCCGGTTTCCTCCCACAATCCAAAAATGTGTGGGTCAGGTGCATTGGCTATGCTAAATTGCCCATGGTGTTAGGTGCATTAGTCAGGGGTAAATGTAGGGTATGGGAATGAGTCTGGGTGGATTACTGTTTGGAGGGTTAGTGTGGACCTGTTGGGCTGAAGGGCCTGTTTCCATACTGTGGGGAATCTAATCTAATTTCCATGCTTACTGTCAATTTGTGTAAAATAGTGGTTGCTTCTTTAGAAAGTCCTGCAGTTCAACAAATATAGGGAGTGTAGGATACTTGGAGGAGGTGGCAATGCCAGAGCAGTTAGTGCATTTTGCTGGGGACTCACTGTGTGTTTATTTGCACTTTCAGAGTAATAGAGACTTGAAGTAGTAACTAACCCTGTCTGTAAAGGCATTTCTTTGTCAGTGTAGGCACATTGCATAAGGACTTAAGGAGAGAGACTGCACTGTATTGTGGCTTCAATCTACGATGCTAAACGTGCAGATATACTGTAACAAAACTGGACACCTTGGGTGCAGACTTTATTGGCCGGATGAAAATGGTCACCATTAGTGTCTGCATTATTTGGTGTAATAAGCACTTGTACAAAAAAAAGGTTCAAAGGTATGATGTTGTCTCTTGTTAATCAAACTGATCTCTCTGTCTCCTCTCTAATTTGATAAAGAGACAGGGTGGAGTTTGGATGTGGGGTGCACAGCCTGAAATTGTGTGGAGGCAAGTTCTGTTGAGGAATGAAAGAGGGAATTAGTTTCTGTTTGAATCATTATGTGCAGGATAATGGGGAAAAGGCAGGATAATGGCAAAGTCATGAGGTTCATTTGGAGAGCCAGTATAGATTCAATCGGCTGAATGGCTACCTCCTCCATCCTAATGAATCTGTGAAAAGCAGCCAGATTCCATGCCTGATCATTATTTGAGAGTGCTAGTACTGTTTAGACTAACCTGTTGTGTAGCCATTTCAACAGGTCCCAGATGTGCATCAGGCTTTATGCCAACAATTCCTGTTTCTGTCAGTGAGGGCGAAAGAAAGATGGGAACTTGAGATCATCTTGAAATCTGGGGGTTGCCTGTATCCAACTTGCACCAAGTCTTTTGCTGTGCTCCCTTAACACTATTGGCTCTTGGCAAAAGTGAGGACTGCAGATGCTGGAAACCAGAGTTTAGATCAGAGTGGTGCTGAAAAAGCACAGTAGGTCAGGCAGCATCCGAGGAGCAGGAAAATCGACATTTCTGGCAAAAACGTCGATTTTCCTGTTCCTCGGATGCTGCCTGACCTGCTGAGCTTTTCCAGCAGCACTCTGATCTAAACTATTGGCTCTTGGTCTGGCAACATTTTAAAAATTCTCATCCTTGTTTTTAAAGTCCTTCATAGTCTCACTCCTCCCTATTCTCTGTAATCACAAATAGTTGACATCCTTTATAGTTTGAGTTCCTCCAATTTAAGCCTCCGCCATCACTGACTTCAACCACTTGACCATTGGCAGCCATAGCCTCAGCTGTCTGGATGTTGAACTTTATAATTTTCCCCTTAAATCTCTCCTTTCCGACAACATGGGACTTAAAACCTACCTTTTTGACCAGCCTTTTGGTTACATACCCTGATATCTCCTAATGTGACTCTATCATGTTTTGTTCTGATGGCTTGTTCTATTTTGTGAAAACTGTCCGTTACTGCTCCTCGGATGCTGCCTGAACTGCTGTGCTCTTCCAACACCACTAATCCAGAATGTGAAGATAGTGGTTTGGGTGGAAATCAAAACACTGACTTATTGCTTTCTTGTTTCGAAATGAAGTACACCAGGAGCAAGCACTTCAGCAGCCCATTTGCCTTTTTCATGTTGCATTTCTCACAGTTCTGTGAGGAATAAATTTCAATTCCCATAGAAATACCTTGGAATACTGTTATGCTTTTAACCTGTACTGGGTCTCGTTATGTTCATTTGAGATCTATGTATAATAGAATATGTTGCTGTTGTGACTGCTGAGCATAATCCCCAAAAACATGTCGATGTCTTTGGCTACAAAGCTCTTACTTTGCATCTGGACTTCACAAACTCAGTCTAATTATGGAATGATGGTGTGGTGGAGTCTGTAAACTATCGTGTTATGTTAATTTCTTATTGGGCTTTTACCTTGGCTGATTTATTGCTTTATTGTTGGGAGAATAAGAAGTTCTCTTGTAGCGAGTTTGTGAAATAACTGTGTTCTGTGACAGTAACTGTTCATTCTGCTCAAAGTGTTCTCACTGTTTTGACATTAGGCAGCAGCTGTCAGTCACTGATAAACAACCAGTGTTGCAGTTTACCATGATTCAGACTCCTGCACAGTAACAGAGATGTAGCAAATATGTGCACACTCATGCTCTTCTGGTGCTTTACATGCCTCAGCTGATCAAGCTGGAACCTGTGTTCCCAGATACGATTGGGTCCGCTGTTGAGGGAGGAAAGGATACTCCAGGGTATCTTCTGTGAAAACATTATCATTGCTGCTGTTCATTGACTTTTGTTTTAGCAGAGACACATGCAGTTTGGGCAGCTGAAGCTGTTTTAATGGAAGTTAGGGTGGGTCCCAGGAAGATCTCAACCATGGTAATGGTTTGATAAATGATTACATCATGTGAAGAACTCCATGGAATAATTTTGTGCAATTTTTAAATGTATTCATAATTTATTAAAATAAAATGTGTATTCAAGCCTTGTTATCCCAATACCCTGTTTGCTCCCTGACCTATATTGATTCCAGGTCAATTAATACCTCAATTTCAAAATCTCAATCCTTGTTTTAACCTCCACCATCTTGCCCGTTCTCTAGCTCCAAATTCCTCCAACCCCTCATCTCTCTGAGATCTGGTGCGTCTCCAATTAGAGTCATAGAGATGTACAGCACGGAAATAGACCCTTTGGTCCAATTAGTCCATGCCAACCAGATATCCCAACCCAATCTTGTCCCACTTCCCAGCACCCAGCCCATATCCCTTCAAACCCTTCCTATTCATATACCCATTCAGATGCCTTTTAAATGTTGTAATTGTACCAGCCTCCACCACTTCCTCTGGCAACTCATTCCATACACGTACCACCCTCTGCGTGAAAACATTGCCCCTTAGGTCTCTTTTATATCGTTCCCCTCTCACTCTAAACCTATGCCCTCTAGTTCTGGACTCCCCATTCCAGAGAAAAGACTTTGTCTATTTATCCTGTCCATGCCCCTCATGATTTTGTAAACCTCTGTAAGGTCACCCCTCAGTACCCGACGCTCCAGGGAGTACAGCTCCAACCTATTCAACCTCTCCCTATAGCTCTCTGGCTTTGAACCATCTCTCGACTTTAATCCTCTGCATTGCTCCTGGTGCTTTCTCTGGTGATAGGTTTGGAGTTTTCTCCCTATATCTCTTATTTCTACCTCTGTTTATCTCCTCTCTTTTAAGATGCTCGTCTCACCCAATATTAATAGCTTGGTTTCTGTAGCATAGTATGATTTTAACAGGCATATTGAGCCTAATGCCAGCACCAGGATCAGAGGCAAGGTAGCTACTACTTTGTGAGGGGTTTCAAATTATAGGTGAGTCTTGCAATGGTTGGTGTTAGAGAACTGCAAGAATATTCCATCCTTAAACTTATTTGAAACCAACACAGTGGTTCGGAGATCTTTATTTCAAAGGTTATTTTGTTGTGTTCAAATTAGGAACGATTTTGGTAGAGTAAATAAGGAGAAACTTTCCATTGGAAAGAGAGAATTGGCAAAAGAACTGAAAGGGTGAGAATTTGTTACTCACTGAGTTATGACATGGAATGCATTGTATGAAAAGGTACTGGAAGTGTGGAAGAGCAGGACATTACAAGGCTAAAAGGAAAGAACATAAGGAGTGGAACTAATTTTGTAGCTCTTCCAAAGAATGGGAATAGGTCTGATGGGCTAAATAGCCGGCATCTAAGTGCCATGATTCTGAATTGTAAACAATGCTGAGGTTAAATGAGAGTATGGGAGAAGTACTGATTGGGTGACATGAGTCTTGGGAATTAGATTTTGGGAGTGATGCCCTAAAGAGTGGGGAGCAGCTACTTGGGAATTATAAGTACTTGGTGTGACATGGATTGGATGAGGAAAAAATATCATAGAACAAGGTCTAAAGGTCGAAACTGAATAAATCAAGCTTGTGGGTTTAAAAAACAAACCTTTTGGAATTTTCAAAACTGTACAGTGGAGAGCTATTTCAGGAACTGCCTCTTTGTCTTCATACTGTTAACCTCTCCTGTTGTGTTCCTATCAATCACTGTGCAGGAGTTAGGAATGATGACCAAGATTAGTGGCTTAAACTAAGAAAGAAATTCTGAAGAAAGGTTGACAACGTGAGTGTTAACTTATAAGTAAAAATATATTGTGGCATACTGGATTCACTGGACCTCATTTAAGTTCAATTGATATGTATTCATGCACAAACCCACCCTTTATATGATAGTTGTAATTGGTTATATCAAGAGTGTTGCTGTGACTCCTACAAGGCAGAGCTTTTGAACTCCCTGCTGTACTTTCAGTCCATAGGTTGACAGAGTCAAGCAATCCAAAAAAAACACTCTGCTTACTGTCCAGGCATCAACACAGAGCCCTGTATTTACCTCTGCATCAAATGTTGATCCAATGTTCTCTTAAAAGATGCAACAGTTTCTGTCTCTCTTGGAATGCAGTGACAGATTGTTCCATGATCCAGTAGACATCTGCATAACGCAGTTTGTTCAAACTTCATCTGTGTTCTCTGTGTGGTACTTTTCAATTCTCCCCTCAACGGAGTCACCAAACAAAAGAAAGATCAGTACGTTTTCCATTTGTATTTGGAATTGGATTGATTGCTGCTGCTTGATTTGTTAGATTTGCAATTCTTTCATTTAGGTTGATTTTATCCTTTGAAAGTGTTGGGTATAGTTTATTGTAGTAACTGATGACATAAATAATTACCAATATGGATCTGTGGACTTTAATTGAAGGCTAAGTATTAAATGGTGGTGATCATTGGAATTTTGTGCCTGGATCAAATGTTTTGTCTTTTTTGTTTAAAACAGTTCCTATTGCTCAATGTTTAGCACACCCACCCCTTACTGGCTGGTGAACCTGGAGGGATTATTTGGATCTAGAGTAGCAGTTCATACCGGTATTGCAAGTACCAGAATATATTCTGTGCTCCTTTCCAAACGCATACAACCTATGGAGAAAATTTAGATCTTAGCTATGTATTGAAATAAAGGGCTGAAAGAAAGTGCCACAGAACAACTGATCTTTTGGAGCAAATCCTTGAATCCAAGAATAGTCTCTGACACCTGAGGGCAATGACAGAGTACCACTTGCTGCACTATATGAAATCAGCTGATTAGAGGCTCAGAATAGAATTTGCTGGTCTGCAGGATGTTCAGACTGGGATATATTCATCAATTGGCTTGACAGTAGGAGACAAGAAGCTGGTGGTTGTGGTGGATGCTTAGTTTTTTTTGAGGGGAGGCCTGAGACCAGTAGTGTTCCACAAGGATTGGTGCTGAGTCCACTGTTGTTATTTATATAAACAATTTGGATGTGAATATAGGAGGCATGGTTAGTAAGTTTGCAGATGACACCAAAATTGGTGTTGTAGTGGACAGTGAAGAAGGTTATCTAAGATTACAAAGGGACCTGGAGCAATTGGGCCAATGGGCTGAGGAGTAGCAGATGGAGTTCAATTTGGATAAATGTGAGCTATTTGGGTAAAACGAACAAGGTCAGGACTTATAATTAATGGTAGGGCCCTGAGGAGTTTTGATGAACAGAGAGACCTAGGGGTTCCTGATGTATAATTCTTCGACAGTTGCATCACAGTAGACAGGGTGGTAAAGAGGAATTTGGCATGTTTGTCTTCATTGTCCAGACCATTGTGTGAAGGAGTTGGGATGTCATTGTTGAGGTTATACAGTATGTTGGTGAGGCCAGTTTTGGAGTACTGTATACAGCTCTGGTCACCCTGCTACAGGAAAGATATTAAATTGGAGAGGGTTCAGAAATAACTTACCAAGATGTCGCTGTGTGTGGAGGGTTTGTTATAAGGATGAGGTTGGTACTTTTCTAATGGGAGCATAGGAGGTTGAAGCGTGACCTTTATAGAGGTTTATAAAATCACAAGGGGCAAAGATGAGATGAATAGAAAGGGTCTTTTCCATGCAGTGGGTGTTTCAAAACTTGGGGTCATATTTTTAAAGTGGGTTAAGAAAGTTTTAAAAATGACATGAGATGCACTTTTTTTTTAACCGAGAGTGGTTCATATGTGGAATGAATTTCCAGAGGAAGTGGTGGATGTAGGTACAGTTACAACATTTAAGAAACATTTGGATAGGTATTTGAATAGGAAATGTTTGGAGGTATATGGGCCAGTTGCAGGTGGGTGGCACTAGTTTAGTTTGGGAACATGGTCTAGTTGGACACTCCTGATCCTATAATTTAGGGCAGGCATCTTTCAGCTCTAATATGTAAACAGAAAGTGTTGAAGAAACTCAGGTCTGTTTATATCTGTGGAGAAGGTAAGAATGCTTCGAATCTGATGTGACTTTCCTTCAGAAGGTTCAGGGTTCTGAATCATTGGCAGCTGTGTCATGCCCCTAAGCTCTGGAATTCCCTCTTTTGCATCTCATTTCCCTTTCAGGCACCACATCTCTCCCTCTATTAAGATACTTCCTAAAATCAATCTCTTTGATCATCTGCTCTAATATATCCTTATGTAGCTTGGTCATAGAGGTCAACAGCACAGAAAAAGGCGCCAGTCAAAAACAACCATCTAACTATTCTCAACCCATTTTGCAGCACTTGGTCCAGAGTTGTGTATGGCCTGGTATTGCAAGTGTAGATCTAGAAATTCCTTAAGTTATATAAGGGTTTCTGCCTCTACAGCCCTGACAGGCAGCGAGTTCCAGATTCCCAATGCTCTCTGGGTTTCAGAAAAATTCCTTACATTCACTCTCAAGCTCCTTCCCCTTACTAGCCACCAGGATACATGAACATTAATTAGCCACAAAAAGACATGACCCACTCTCACTAGTATACTTACATACAGATGAGGAAAGACACCACTTCGACTGGGACATCCCATCCATCCTAGGACAAGCCAAACAGAGACATGTGCGAGAATTCCTAGAAGCATGGCATTCCAACTAGAATTCTATCAACAGGCGCATTGACTTGGATCCCACTTACCACCCTCTGAGAAAAAGAACAGGAACTGACATCACCAACCCAAGAAAACCGAAACACATAAATAGAAAGCCGGTCACTAACACCAATGCTTCACCAGAGGCTCACTGATGATGTTACTACGTTTGGTGATGAAACGTCTGAAAAAAACCTTCCAGCTCAGTGAGCAAAGTTACATCCAGAACCTCAACTTGAGCTACAAATCTTCTCAAAACGTGCTCCTGCCCCTTACCTTAACTCTATGCCCCAATCATTGATTCCCTCTTCCAAGAAAAGTTCCTTCCTGTTTACACTTCCAATGTCCCTCATAATTTTGTACATTTCAATCGTGTTCTCTCTTAATCTTCTCTGCTACAAGGAAAAACCCAGTCTATCCAACCTCACTTCATAACTGAAACTCTCCAGCCAGGCAATATTCTGGTAAATCTCCTCAGTGAGAAAGTGAGGACTGCAGATGCTCATGCCCGAAACGTCGATTCTCCTGCTCCTTGGATGCTGCCTGACCTGCTGCGCTTTTCCAGCAACACATTTTCAGCTCTAAATCTCCTCAGTGTCAAGTTTTATCTGGTAACAATGTTTTGAAACACTTTGGGACATTTATTGCAAGGTAATATTTGCTGTTGCAAATCGGAAGTATGCAATGGCATTGAGCTAGTGTGCCAACCTTGTGTGTCTGCAGTCATTGCCTGATATCTATATCCAGCAGTCACCGGATAGTAATCAGGAGGAACAACTTGGATTTTCTTCACCTCAGAGGTGCAATCTTTCAGATAGGATGTCTAACTGAAGCTCTGCCTGCCTGTTTGGGTGGATATAAAATATCACACAACACAATTTTGCAGAAAAGTAGGGGCATTTTCCTTGGAGACCTAGCCAATATTTATGCCTGATCAATATCACTAAAACAGATTATATGGTGCTTATCACATTGCTGCTTGTGGGATCTTGATGTGCACAGATTTGCTGCCAGAACCCCTACATTGGAAGTGACTGCATTTCAAAATGTACCTCATTCAATATAAAGCACTTTCAGACTTCTGGTGGTTGAGAAAAACACCAATATAAGTGTAAGTTCTTTTTTTTTCTTTAAAGTGGAACTACAGAGCCTTTGGGCTTTCCCAGCTGTGCGCTTGGCTGAGATTGGATCTGGGACAGTCATAATTCTAGCATCTCTCTGAATAAACTTGCTCAACTGTTGGGAGAATATTCTTTCTGGCTGTGGTACTTTTACGGCTATGTGTCTACATGTATATATGAATATAAGGTGTGTATGCACATGTTTATAGAATGAAGGATGCCTGTACAGCCCAAAATATAAACAACAAAAAAAATGGGCTGTCCGAATAAATAAAAGTGTCTGCTATGATTTGCCTTTGGGGTTGAGTCCCTTCCTGTTTACACTAGCTCCTCAAAATGCTGAGAACCAGCATTCTGTACATTTTTCATGCATTAGTAATGCACTTAAAAGCAACTCTCAGTTGGGATTGAGGCTGCTGTGGCAAGTAGAACTTTTGCTTGACCCGAGGGGGCTAGGCTGGCTGGTTCAGACTGTGAAGGTATTTTTTTTAAATGATGCTGTCCGCTCACTGTTCAATGTGGATAGAAGCTAATATTTAATTCTGTGTTCCACCTATTCTTCTAGCTGGAGCAGATGCATGGTGGTGTAGTCGGACTATCTGTTAAATTGCCAGAGGAACAGGAGAATATGTCCTGATTCACACTATTGAAATTGACATTACAGCTGTTTAAATTCCTGTTCAGTGAGGTTTTATTTGGAGAATTATTTTTAAAGAAGGCTACTGCTTTTGGGTATCATACTTGGAACTGATTAGAGTGCGTGGCGACAGGCAGCTTTGGCTTAGCCAAGTGCTTTGACTGTTTGTTGTATGAAACCTAGGAATGTGTGGAATTTATTTCACAAGTGGCAAGCTAAGTGAATTGCAGTTGAGTTTTCCCAGTTCATTTTTCCTTGTCCCCAACCCTCCACTTGGGAGCAACACCTTGTTTTTACGTCGTGCATTTAACATAGTGAAAAGTCCCAAGGTACTTTGCAGCAGTATTATAAAAACAACGTTTGGCACCATGCCACAGAGATATAGGGCAGATGGCCAAGTCGAGGTAGGTATTACAGTTGACTTAAAGGAGGAAAAAGAAGTAGCAAGGTGAGAGATTCAGAGCAGGAATTCCAGAGGTTAGGGCCTAGATGACTAGCAGTATGGCCACCAGTATGCGCATGCTTAATATCAGGACCTCAGAATGAGAAGAATACAGATATCTCTGAAGCTCATGGAACTGGAGGAGGTTAGAGATTTGGGAGGGCATGGAAGGATTTGAAAGTGAAAATGAATATTAAAAAATTGCGATGTTGCTAAATTGGGCACCTCTATGTGTAGGTCAATGAGAATTGATGGTTGAGGATTTGGGCACAGGCAGCAGAATTTTACATGGTAATGTAGGATAGTTTTGGAGACTGGCTGCTAGTGCATCAAAATAGTCGAGTCGAAAGATAACAAAGGTAAGGATATGAATTTCAGAGCAGATGAGCTAAGATGGGGCAATTTAGATTATGCTAGAAGTGTAAATGTCTCGTCTTCATAGTATAAATATTTGTCCTTCTTGGGGTCATTGATACCAAGGTTATGAACAAATTGTTTCTCAAGTTTGGTAGGGTGATGGATGCAATGTTGAGGGAATAGACAGGGACTGATGACAATGACTTTGATCTTCCCAAAATATAATCGGAGAAAGTTTCTGCTCATCTAATGCAGGGTGCCTGATGATCAGTCTGGGTGTCATACATGGAAGTGTGTTGTTGGATGATGCTGAAATGCAGCATGTCGATAGAAAGGGGCCAAGGATATGTCCTAGGGTTTCACCAGAGGTAACCATTTGGGAACAGTGAGGCCATTGAAAATTGATTGTGAGGGTAAAAATGAAACCAGGCGAGAGTAGTTCCACCAATCTGGATGGCAGTGGGGAGGGACTGGAGGACATTGTGTAGTCCATTACATCTCTCCTGTGTTTATTGCTGATAGTCATGTTGCAAGCATGCGACTGAACCAGCCTGTGATTAGAGGAGCAGTTCCTCATCAATTCTCCCCATTCTACTTATACGTGTGTCTTGTCTCTGACTGAATTTTCCTGGGTGATTTGGGGATTTCCAGGATGAATTTGCCTGAAATATGGATTTCTGTGTAAATGAAGCTCTTAAAATGGCTTTGTCTTTGTTCAATCTGAAGAAACTATTTGCCGATTAATATTTGGGTATGCTACCACCTCATCTGCCTGATCTCCAAACAAAATGGCTGTGGATAATTCTGTAGTATTGTTGTTTTTAGTTGTATAGGCCAAGAAAGTAATGCTTTTCTGTATTCACTTGCTAAGTTATCAGGATGTTTGGAAATACTTTCCATTAAATGAGTGTGAGAGAACATTTTTTATGTGGACAAGCATGTTAGTCACTTAAGTAAGGCTTCACAAAAAGCAAATAGGATGAATGGTTAATTCATATTTTAATGTTTGAGAGAAAAATGTTTTGCCAATGCCAATTTGCTAATTGGTGCCATTCAGGAAGCAGACACATCTTTTGTATCCACTTGAACAGAAAGAACCTATTTAAAATTGAATGATGAGAGTCCATGTTCTGTGTTGAATTGGTAGACATGACAGGCTTGTTGATAATGGTTAGAACTGTTCTGTGTTGTTATGGCCTCCAGATTGATGTAACTTCATACTAACAAACCACATATATTTGTTCTTGGTTGCAAAGATGTGAAGATGCAAAGACAGTCAGTGTGATGAGAGATTCAGGGTGGGAATTCCAGAAGTTAGGGCTGAGACAACTCATCACCATACTGGAAATAAACAACCATTAGATTCTCAACACAGTGCAGCTTTCCACCTCCAGAGACCAAAGGGTATAGAGAGAAAGTTGTTCACAAGGTTTTTATTAAAATGTTATTTAATTTTGTTTCTGTTTGAGAATATGCATATTGTGCATAACATTTCTTACCCAGTGAAGTTAATTACATATACCCCTGTATATGCATTAACTTGATGTCTATTCAAGGGTAGCAGTGAGACAATATGGGAAATACAGACCGCAGAAAACTAATCATCTCCATAAATTAACTCTATACCATGAATAAAAATGGAAAATTCTAGAAATACTTCAACGTGGCAGAATCTGAGACAAAAGCAATTAACATTTCATGACATGTCACCTTTTGTCATGTTTCTCTCTTCAGCAATGTTGTAAAACATATTTAGCATTTCTAACATGTTCTGTTTTTACTTCATATTTCCAGGATCTGTACATTTTGCTGTCCATAATATAGCACTTATTGTAGTGCTCTGGAAGCATCTGCGGGCTCCACAGTGATTTTCTTGTTTGGAACACATAAACTGTTATAAAAGCAAGCTCAATAACCATATCCTGCAAAGAATGAGATCGATAACTTGTTTTTATTTTGGTGACATCTTAAAGCAAGGAACCCTTAATCCTCTCTTGATAGTGCCATAGAATCTTTAATCTGCATCAGTTAGCTTAGTCAGGTTTATAATGCAGAGTGATGCCAAAGGCCTGGGTTCAACTCCTACAACATCTGAGGTTACCATGAGGGACCATCCTTCTCAATCTGTCCTCTCACCTAAGGTATGGTGACCCTAGGTTAAACCACCACCAGTAACCCCTCTCTAATGCGAGAGTAGATCCATAGTGTGGTAAGACTAGGGCGATTTTATCTTTTTAATTTTGTACTTGAACAGTAAGATGGGACTTCAGTTTAACAACACATGCAGCAATGAAATACTCTCCGAATTGTATTGTAATATCCACTTAAAGTGCTGAAGGTGGGCAAGTTGAACCACACAGTAGAGAGTGTAGTGCTGGAAAGGCACAACAGGTCAGACAGCATCCAAAGAGCAGGAGAATCAACGTTTCGGGCAAAAGCCCACACAGGTCGATGGTTTAGGTGGACAAGTAACAGATAAAATTCAATAAGTATGAAATGATTCATCCTCATAGGAAAAAGAATGACAATATACAAAATGGGTACAATTCTAAAGTGGATGCTGGAGCAAAGAGACCTGGAGTTATATATGCAGAGATATATGAGCTAACAGGTTAGGTTGTGAAAGTGGTTAATAAACCATACTGGATCCTGGGTTTTTTTAAGTAGAAGCCATTTAGTCCTGTATAAAAGCAAGGAAATTATATTGTGCACCTGAATAACACACTGATCCATTCACAACTGGAGTATTCTACTTAGATAAGAGAAGACTGAGGACATCTAATAAAGATGTTCAACGTCATTGGGGGTCTGACCATGAGTGGAAAGATCAGCAACCAGACAAAAACAATGGAAAATGTTTTCTAATCAACCTGTTCAGAGATGTTATGACCTTCTGGAGCAGGTGGAACTTAAATCCAGGTTACCTGATTCAGAGGCAGGGACACTACACAGTGCCACAAGAGACCCGGGCATTAATTTTGAAGTGATCTCCTTGTGTGTGTTGTAACTGTGACTGCAAGTGAGGTAACTACCAAAAGAACCAAACTGAAAAAAATCTAATAAAATGATAAAATTCCAACTAATCTTGGTTTTTTTAGAGCCATAAAAGGCTCTAATTTATTCCCCTTGAGATTCTAGTGACTGTTAGTTCCTTTGTAGCTTTGCTATTTGAACCTGCAGTTAGATTGCAACTTTGTAATTACTCAAGTCTCTTTGTAGAGAATAACTGACACTTGGAATTACAGCATTGAAATCAGTCCCATGCCAGGGTTCAGATAGCTATAAATGAAGTATGTGAGAATCTTTGAATAGCTGTAAGTGATTCAGGCAGCTTGGAAAAGGCCCTTCGGCCCATCGAGTCTGCTCTGACATAATTACCACTAAAAGTGCGCTGACCCCAATTTCCTGCACTTGTCCCATACCCTTGAATGTTATGATATTTGAAATACTCATCAAATTTTTTTTAAAGGTTCTAAGGTTTCCAGCCTCCCCTACTTTTCCAAACAGTGCATTCCAGATGCCCACCATCTGCTGAGTGAAAATTTTCCCAAATCCTCTCTGAAACTTCTGCCCCTTACCCTAAAACTATATCCAGTTGTAACTGACCCCTCGACCAAGGGGAACAGCTGCTCACTCTTTACCCTGTCCATGCCCCTCATAACCTTCTACATCTCAGTTATGTCCCCCTCCATGGTCTTCTCTGCTCTAAAGAAAATAATCCAAGCCTATCTAGTCTCTCCTTCTAGCTCCATCCCAGACAACATCCTGGTGAACCTCCCCTGTAGTGCTAGTACATCCTTTCTGTAGTGACATGACCACAGTACTCTGGTTGTGGCCTGACCAACACTCTGTACAACTTCAACACTGCCTCTTTGCTCTTGTACTCTACGCCACAACTGATGAAAGCAAGTGTCCCATATTCCTTAACTATCCTATTCACATGCTCTGCCGACTTCAGGGGCTGTGAATAATTACCAAAGGTTCTTCTGTTCCTCTAAGTTACCCAGTGTTCTCCTATTCTTTATATATTCCTTCATCTTGTTTCTTCTTCCAAAGTGCTTCACCTTGCAATTACCCAGGTTAAATATCCATCTGTATCTTCCTGTAACCTTCAATTATCTTCGCTATCAACCACTCTCCAGATCTTGGTGTTATCTGCCAATTTGTTTAATTTTCGCCGACCATTTATGTACATAACCAGCAGTAAGCGACACAGTACTGTTCCTTGTGGTACACTGGTGGACACCAGTCTCCAGTCACTCAAACTTGCCAAGTTTTCCTCAGTTCTTTAACCTTCTCAATCAGTCTCCCAAGTGGGACCTTGTCAAAAGCTTTGCTAAAATCCATATGAACTCCATCAACTGAACTTCCCTCATCCACACACTTGATCACATTTTCAAAAAATTCTAACAGATTTGTCAGGCATGACCTCCCTCTGCCAAAGCCATGCTGACCATCCCTAATTAACCCATGACTTTCCAAGTCGGTATTAATTCACTCCTTAAAAACTTTCTCCAGTGGCTTCCCTACCACTGACGTGAGTCTCGACTGTCGTGATTTCCTGGTTCATCTCTACCACCCCTCTTTAAAAAATGGAACAATATTAGATGTCCTCCAGTCCTTCAGTACTTGCCCTGTGGCCTGAGAGGAATTAAAAAATACACTCTGTAAAAATACTTAAGTTTTTTATTTTGTTCATTTTTAAAGATTTGCTCTTGTTTTACTGTTTCCTGCTTGTCTCCCATAATGTTTGACTCCCTTTGTTGTTTCAACAATCTGTCTAACTCCGCCTTGAATATTTTCAGTGATTCAGCCTCCACTTCTGTCTGGCATAGAGAATTCCAAAGATTCTTGACTGAGACAAAGAAGTGTTTCTAATTTCCATCTTAAATGGATAACCTCATTTTGTGAAACTATTATTAAAACCGAAATTTGTGAATGAGTGGAATTGTACTTTCAGCAACCATCCTGTCAGTGCCACCCCTCAAGATGTTTCAAACAATCCCCTCTTATTCTTCTAATCTGCAAGGATTGGAGATTAATTTCCTCAATTATTCTTCACATAACTCATTTACACCCAGAATCAACCTAATGAACTTTTTCTGAACTGTCTCCAATGCAAATATATCCCTCCTTAAATAAAAAGGCCAAAACTATGTGTGGAGTAATCTAGCTGTAATCTCACCAATGTCCTATTCAAAGGTAGCGAGATGTCCCTAGTTCTGTAAGTCACTAGACTTGGAATGTTAACTGGCTGCATCAGTAGGAAGAAAGCGAAATGTTGCCAACAGTTTTCTCTCTTTATCCCTAGTTCTGTGTTCTATTTTGCTAACATTCCACTTATCTTCCTAGTTGCTTACGGTACTTCATGCTGGTGTGTGATTCATTCACACACACTGCTGCAGCATTCCGCAGTGTCTCTATTTAAATAGCATTTTGCTTTTCTGTTCTTTCTACCAAAGTACATAACCACGTATTTTCCTATAATGTACTCCATCTGACAATTTTTTGCCCTCTTCATAACCTATTTATGTCCCTTGGCAGTCTGGTGTCCTGCTCACAATTTGCTTTCCTTATCTTTGTTTCATTAGAAAATTTGAGAACAATGCACTCCATCTCTTCACTAAATTGTTGTGCAGTTTGTAAATAGTTAAGACCACAGCACTGACCACTGTGGGATCTCACTAGTTTATCATATGCCAACCTGAAAATGATCCATTTATCCTGATTCTATATTCCCTGTTAATTTGTCAGTTCTTTCTCCCTGTTAATATATTATCCTTGTTAATATATTGGGTCCTGGACCCAATATACTGACCACTGCAACGGACAGCTGGAACTTACAACCGGAAGCGGCAGAATCAAACCACTATAAATGCCAGAGGAAACATCACAGAAGCGCTTCACAGGAGGCTCCCAAGCACTGAGGATGTCACCTAAACAGGGGACGAAATGTCTGCAACACAAATTCCCAGCTCGGCGAACAGAACCAAAACATTATCCTGAATGTTGAACTCTTAATTTGCATGTAAGGTTTTGATATGAGAGAGTGCGGGTGTTCATGTGTTTAGTTTGGGCCTCTAACTTGGTCTGGTACTGCCTTTTGGCATCTGTAATGGCCCTGTGGAGATTGTATCTGGATTTCCTGTCAAGATCTAGTTCGTCCGACTTGAATGCTGCATGCCTGTTCTTCAGTAGGCAATGTATTTCCCCGTTCATCCAAGGTTTCCAGTTGGGGAACATATGGATTGACTTCTCTGAAGTTCCTCGCTCCTCTTTGCCTCATGATTTTCAACTGTGCTTGTGATACTTTTGTGTTTTCTACCATCAGAACAGAAAATATTTGTTCAAATTCTCTCCAATTTCCTTGTTTCCCATTAATTCCCCAGTCTTATCCTCTAAGGGACCAATGTTTACTTTAGCTTCGCCCTTTATATATACATATTAAAAGAGAGCAAGATCTTCTATCTGTTGCTGGTTTAAACCCAAATCTTTTTTCACCCTCTTATTTTCCACAGTTATTTTTTCTCAATAAATTATATAACAGTAATCTTCTGGCCTACCTCTAATCTTAACAACATTGTACACATTCTTTATCAGTTTGATTAGTTAGCCATAGTTGATCAGGCTGTCATGACTCACTGCTATCATGAAGAGCTCATCAGTTCTCAGAGCCATAGAGCATGAAAGTAGACCTTGGGTCCAAATCATCCATGCCAACCTGACATCCTAGTCTGACCCAGTCCCATTTGCCAGCATTTGGCCTCTGTCCCTCTAAACCCTTCCTATTTATATGCCCATCTTGATGTCTTTTTAAATGTTGTAATTATACCAGTCTCCTTCACTTCCTCCAGCAGTTTGTTCTGTACACACACTGCCCTCTGCATGAAAACGTTGTCTCTTAAGTCCTTTTTAAATCTTTTCCCCCCTCACCTGCCCTCTAGTTTTGGAACCCCCTGCCCCACCCATCCTAGGCTTTTCACCCTATCAATGCCCCGCATGATTTAATAAACCTCTATAAGGTCAACCTCCGATGCTCCAGGGGAAATAACCTCAGCTACAGCTTTTCCTTATAACTCCAACTTTCTAGTTCTGACAGCATCCTTGTAAATCTCTTCTGCATCCTCTCTAGTTTAACTACGTCCTTCCGATAAAAGGGCGACCAGAATTGTATGCAGTATTCTCAAAATGGCCTCACCAATGTCCTGTACAGCTGCTGCAACATATCCCAATTCCTAGAATCAATGTTAATGAGATCACATTTGGTGAACTATGTACTGTTCTGTTCTCTTTCATTAAGAAATAATATAACTACATTAGCAGCAGTTCAGAGAAGGTTCGGTCAACTGGTCCCTACGATGAAGGGCTCAACTTATAAGGAAATGTTGGACGTGTGTCCATTATAGTTTAGAAAAATGCAAGGTGATCTTGAAACACGCAAAACACTGAGGGGACTTGAGAGGGTGGATGATGAGATGTTTCCCCTTATGGCAAGAACTTGGACTAAAACTGCAGCACAACTTTAAAATGAAAAACAAGGTATCCTATTTAAGGTGGTGATAAGGAGAATTTTTTTTTCTTCTGGGAGAACCATTAGTCTATGTTGCCCTGCGGGGAAAAAAAAGTTCCAGTATCGATAGTGTCACTATGTGGCACATCTTCTACCTCAACTCCACTATTCTCCAATATAGAGTCATACAGCATGCAAACAAGCCCTTCAACCAACCTGCTCATGCTGACCAAGTTTCCCAAACTAAGCTAGTCCCACTTAGCTGCGTTTGGCCCATGTCCCTCTAATTCTTTCTCATTCATGTACCCATCCAAATGTCTTTTGAACGTTGAAACTGTACCTGCATCTACCACTTCCTCGGGCAGATTATTCCAGATATGAACGACCCTCTGTGTGACAAAGTTGCCCTGAAGGTCCCTTTTTAAACCTATCTTTGCTCACCTTAAAAAAAAAACGGTTTTGAACTGTCCCCCACACCCCTCAAGTTCTTTGACATTCAAACATCTATCACTGTCTTGAACAAGTTTGACATAGTTCTCTAGAATGAGAATCCCAAAGATTCACAGTTTCTTCATGAAGAAATCTCTCCTTATCTTAGTTCTAATTACCATCTCCAGAAGTGGGATGAAACATAACAGCTCTTTGAAAGAGTCAGTACAGGTATGACAGGCCATCTGGCCGCCTCCTGTATGAGTCTATGAAATAATCAAGGCAGTATAACAGCTTGACTGGGAAGGAAGACAAACTATTGCCACATAAATTCAAACATGTTAGCTAGCTGCACTAAACACCCATATTAAGTTTCCAGTCAGCCTGCCAGGATAAAAGTGCTTGGTCGGATTAAATGGTTCCAAAGTTCAGTCACTGATCTCAAAAAAAATGAAATTTACTGGTACAATTTAAATGTGAGTGGATCTGAAACTTTACCAACTTTACATCAAACATTTACTGAAAATCTGCTGCAAGAGTACCTCTCAAGGGTTGGACCAAAGGGTCTGTTTCTGTGCTGTACATCTCTATGACTCTCTGCACTCCTCCACCTAATTCACTTATCCTTCTTCCGGCAAAGCTCTCAAAACATGCCTCGCAAACACATTCATTATGAGCATTCTAAAGTGTCAAAAATCTTCTCCATACTGTGGCGTCTTCCCCCTCACACCGTGGAGAACAAAATAACATGGTGCCACTATTTAAGAAAGGTGGTAAGGACAAGCCAGGGAACTATAGACTGGTGAGCTTGACGTCAGTGTTCGGCAAGTTGTTGGAGGGAATCCTGAGGGATAGGAAGTACATGTATTTGGAAAGGCAAGGACTGACTAGGGATAGTCAACATGGCTTTGCGCATGGGAAATCCTTTTTTTGCGAACTTGATTGAGTTTTTTGAAATGCAACAAAGAGGATTGATGAGAGCAGAGCGGTGGACGTGATCTATATGGACTTCATTAAAGCGTTTGACAGGTTCATCATCGGAGACTGGTTAGCAAGGTTAGATTTCACGAATACAGGGAGAACTAGCTATTTGGATACCGAACTGGCTCAAAGATAGAAGACAGAGGGTGGTGGTGGAGGGTTGTTTTTCAGACTGGAGGCCCGAGACCAGTGGAGTGCCACAAGGATCGGTGCTGGGTCCACTACGTTTTGTCATTACATAAATGGTTTGGATGCGAGCATAAGAGGTATAGTTAGCAAGTTTGCAGATGACCCCAAAATTGGAGGGGTAGTGGACAGCAAAGAAGGTTACCTCATTACAACGGGATCTTGAATGGATGAGCCAGTGGGCTGAGGAGTGGCAGTTGAATTCAGATAAATGCGAGGTGCTGCATTTTGGGAAAGCAAATCTTAGCAGGACTTATACACTTAATGGTAAGGTCCTCGGGAGTGTTGCTGAACAAAGAGACCTTGGAGTGCAGGTTCATAGCTCCTTGAAAGTGGAGTCGCAGGTAGATAGGATAGTGAAGAAGGCGTTTGGTATGCTTTCCTTTATTGGTCAGAGTACTGAGTACCAGAGTTGGGAGGTCATGTTGAGGCTGTATCGGCAGTTGGTTAGACCACTGTTGGAATATTGTGTGAATTCTGGTCTCCTTCCTATCGGAAGGGTGTTGTGAAACTTGAAAGGGTTCAGAAAATACTTACAAGGCTGTTGCCAGAGTTGGAGGATTTGAGCTAGAGGGAGAGGTTGAATAGGCTGGAGTTATTTTCCCTGGAGCGTTGGAGGCTGAAGGGTGACCTTATAGAAGTTTATAAAATCATGAAGGGCATGGATAGGATAAATAGACAAGGCCTTTTCCCTGGTTGGGGCAGTCCAGAACTAGAGGGCATAGGTTTAGGGTGAGAGGGGAAAGGTACCTAAGGGGCAAATTTTTCACACAGAGGGTGGTACGTGTATGGCTTGAGCTGCCAGAGGACGTGGTGGAGGATGGTACAATTACAACATTTAAAAGGCATCTGGATGGGTATGTGAATAGGAAGGGTTTGATGGGATATGGGCCGGGTGCTGGCAGGTGGGATGAGATTAGGTTGGGATATCTGGTTGGCATGGACGAGTTGGACCGAGGTGCCTGTTTCCATGTTGTACAGCTTTATGACATCATTCTTCCTCCAAACATTCTCACAGTTCATCCACAGATGCAGCATTAAAAGACCAGGTTGAAGATCTCTAAGTAGAGGATCTTTCAGAAAAGAGAGAGCGAAATGTTCAATTAATGACAAGGTAGTAGTACAATGTAGCAATATGGGCATTGATAGCCAGAGTGTGACAGGGAAGGACATAGGCAGGTCCTTGGACAACATGGCAGTATAACGAATAGGAGTAGGAAGAGGCAATTCAGCTCCTCAAGACTGCCCTACTGATCAATAAGGTAACTGCTGATCTGCTTCTGGCTTCAAATCCTCTTTCATACCAACGCATCATACCCTTCAACTCCGCAAGATTTCAAAACTCCACCTCTTTTTGAAATACTTTATGATTTAGTTTCCTCAAATCTATGGAGTTGAGAATTCCAGACACTCACTACCCTCTGAGAGAAGGAATTCCATAGCATATCAGTTTTAAACGGTGTTTCCTTATTTTGTAATCATGCCTATTAGTTTGAGGTTCCTCCATGAAGATTTTCAACATTTAATCTGTGAAGCACCCTCAGAATCTTGTATGTTTTAATATGTTCACCTCTCATTCATCTAAACTGCAATGAATAACAGACGTATCTGTTTAGTCTGTCTCAAGAAGTCAACCCCTCCATTCCACATTTAATCTAGTGAGAGGGGAAATGCAAAAGGTGTTAATTACTGGGGCATGTGTCTTCAAGGAGCCCTAGGTTTGGGCACTCCAGCCACGCATCCAGTCCTTGGTGTTTGAATCAGGGATTCTGTCTCATTAATGCTTCTCCAATCAGCAAGAGTTTTTCACCTGCATTTTCTGCTGATAGACAAACTAAAGACAAACACCAGGACTTGATGGCTTGCATCTAAAGATTTTGGAAATAGCTGCACGTATAATGAAGGCTTTGAGAAAAATATTGCAGAACTCACTAGGGTTATAGTGGATTAGAAATCCATTAATATGATGGAGGGGAGGGCAGAATCCAATGTGTCCAGTGCTGGAGACCTGAGACCAGTGGAGTGCCACAAGCATCGGTGCTGGGTCCTCTTCTTTTTGTCATTTACATAAATGATTTGGATGCGAGCATAAGAGGTACAGTTAGAAGTTTGCAGATGACACCAAAATTGGGGGTGTAGTGGACAGCGAAGAGGGTTACAACAGGATCTTGACCAGATGACCCAATGGGCTGAGAAGTGGCAGATGGAGTTTAACTCAGATAAATGTGAGGTGCTGCATTTTGGGAAAGCAAATATTAGCAGGACTTAGACACTTAATGGTAAGGTCCTAGGGGGTGTTGCTGAACAAAGAGACCTTGTTCATAGCTCCTTGAAAGTGGAGTCGCAGGTTGATAGGATTGTGAAAAAGGCGTTTGGTATGCTTTCCTTTATTGGTCAGAGTATTGAATATAGGAGTTCAGAGGTCATGTTGTGGCTGTACAGGACATTGGTTAGTGCACTGTTGGAATATTGCGTGCATTTCTGGTCTCCTTCCTATCGGGAAGATGTTGTGAAATTTGAAAGGGTTCAGAAAAGATTTACAATGATGTTGCCAGGGTTGGAGGATTTGAGCTATAGGGAGAAGTTGAATAGGCTAGAGCTGTTTTCCCTGTAGCGTCGGAGGTTGAGGGATGACCTTATAGAGGTTTACAAAATTGAGGGGCAGGTATAGGATAAATAGGCAAAGTCTTTTCCCTGGGGTCAGGGAGTCCCGAACTAGAGGGCATAGGTTTAGGGTGAGAGGGGAAAGATATAAAAGAGACCTAAGGGGCAACTTTTTCCATACAGAGTGTGGTACATTTATGGAGTGAGCTGCCAGAGGAAGTGGTGAGGCTGATAGTATTGCAACATTAAAGAGGCATTTGGATGGATATATGAATAGGAAGGGTTTGGAGGGATATGGGCCGGGTGCTGGCAGGTGGGACTAGATTGGGTTGGGATACCTAGTCAGCATGGACAGGTTGGACCGAAGGGTCTGTTTCCATGCTGTACATCTCTATGACTCTTTGACTCTCTAAACAGCGAAAGTGGGACTCCAAAAAAGTGTAGCGCAGAGGGATCTGGGCGTTCTTGTGCATGAAACCCAGATATTAGCATATTGATACAGTCAGTACTTAAGGCAGCAGATTGAATTTTGTCCTTTATTGCTGGGGACTAGAATTAAAAATAGGAAAGCCTTGTCACAGCTATACAGAGTGCTAGTGATGCTGTAGCTGGAATACTATATACCGTTTAGATCTCAATATTTAAGAAATTATGTACAGTAATGGCATTGGAAGCGGTTCAAAGTCGCTTCACTAGGCTGATTCCTGTGGTGAAGGGGTTGATTGGTCAAGATCAGGCAATAGGTTAGACCTTTATTCAATAGACTTTAGAAGAATGACGGGTGATATTGTTGAAACATAAAAGTTTCTGAAGGGACATAAAAGGACAGATGTTAATATGTTTCCATTAGAGGGGGAGTCTCGACCTAGGGGACGTAGTTAAAAAATAAGGGATCATTTGTTTAAAACTGAGATACAAAGGAATTATTTCACACAGAATATAATAAATGTCTGCAATCCTGTACCTCAGTTGTGGGTTTAGTTGCTGAAAGTATGTGAAAAGGAGGTAGACAGAATTATTGAAATATGAGGGAGTTGAGGTTCGTGAGGATCTGATGTGAAAGAAGAGTTGAGGCCTGAGACCGATCAGTTATGATCTTATTAAATAGTGGGGTGATTTTGAGGGGTTGAATGACCTACTCCCACGTTGTTTCTTATTCCATTGAGGGCGGCACGGTGGCACAGTGGTTAGCACTGCTGCTTCACAGCGCCAGAGACCCGGGTTCAGTTCCCGCCTCAGGCGACTGACTGTGTGGAGTTTGCACGTTCTCCCCGTGTCTGCGTGGGTTTCCTCTGGGTGCTCCGGTTTCCTCCCACAGTCCAAAGATGTGCAGGGTCAGGTGAATTGGCCATACTAAATTGCCCGTAGTGTTAGGTAAGGGGTAAATGTAAGGGTACGGGGTGGGTTTCGCTTCGGCGGGTCGGTGTGGACTTGTTGGGCCGAAGGGCCTGTTTCCACACTGTAATATAATCTAATCTAATCCATTCTCCTTGCAATTTAAAAAAAAATCCATTTTCCTTTGCAGCCACTCCCTGTACTTGCGCACAAACTTTATTATTTGTAACTTTCTCAACCTCAAATACCTGTCCAGTTCACTTTTGGAATCAGTTTCTACTTTTCCTTTGGGATGGAGGCTGTATAACTAACCATCCTCAAATCTTCACCAGTTTTCTGAGCTGCGAGGCATGCTCTCGGATGATTCTCTGTTGCTCCAAAGGTGACATGACCTATAGGAAAATGAAGGATCTCAGTGGTATGACGGCCAATCTCTGCCTGCCAACTATCCTGTATGCTGCTGAACTGAATGGCTGTCAAAATCATTCACTAAGTGCCTAGTGAGTGGTTCAGCCCTGTGTGAAGATGCTGTGAAATGAGATCACTGGTTAGTTGTAGAATTCACTCTTCACTGTTTTGGCACCAGTGCCCCTCTATCTCTCTCTGCTCGTTTTAAAGCAACATCTTTAATATCTCCTGTAGCTTAGCGTTGAATTTTGTTTGTTCTTGTTTGATGCCTTGGGACATTTTTCCATGTTAAGTTGTGGTTATGTTTCTGTAATTTTTAAAATTTAGATTAGATTACTTAGTGTGGAAACAGGCCCTTCAGCCGAACAAGTCCACACCGACCCTCCGAAGAGCAACCCACCTAGACCCATTCCCCTACACCTAACACTACGGGCAGTTTAGCATGTCCAATTCACCTGACCTGCACATCTTTGGACTGTGGGAGGAAACAGCAGCACCCGGAGGAAACCCATACAGACAGTGCAAACTCCCCACAGGAGAATGTGCAAACTCCACACAGACAGTTGCCTGAGGCAGGAATTGAACCCGGGTCTCTAGCACTGTGAGGCAGCAGTGCTAACCACTGTGCCACCGTATCTCAAATTTATTCACAACATGAAGAATTATAAGCATATAGCTCCAAATCAAACCATGTCTCACTTGCAGGCAATGTCTCTTTAAAGTAAAATTAAAATGTTCCTGTAATAGAGACTCTGTCTTCCTAGTACCCTGGTTCTCGTTTCTGCCTTGTGCTGTTTGCATTTTCGGCTTTAACTGTGAATGAGCTGCAGATAAGGAATTGAAAAGCTGCTTTGTGGAGAGGATTTCAGTACTGCTGAGTGGCAAATACACTGAACCACGAGCTGCTTTTAGGTGATAAGTGATGAGTTTTGAATTTTGTGTTGTTGAGACATCAATAATATGAAATAAACCTGGCTGCAACTCTCTCCATCCAATCCTGTTGCTTATTTTTACACTGACCTCGTGGTCACCTTTAAGAGAGCCTCTCAAATTGTCACAGCTACTAATAACTCTGTGCTTGTGTCGGTGGTTCTGATTCTATGCCTGTGAAAACTTTGGCATTTGAAAGTGAGATGCAGCAACTTTTTAAATCAGGATTTATGCATGTTCCAGTGCTGTGCAATGTTTGAGTTACTTCAGATGAAAGCACTAAATAAAGCATCTGAAGTAAAACTACAAGCTGCTGCTATGTGCGAATCTATTCCATGGTGATTGAATGCCTTTGGTGCAGTCATTCCTTTGCATTTTCTATACATCCATGGGATTATTTCATTGTTAATTTTGTTCGCACTCTATCTGTTGCTGATGGTCCAGTGATGTGCCTTGCTTCTGTTCTTTGTCAATTTTCTCTCCTCTTCTCTCTTGATGGTATGAACTGTTATTGGTGTCACTGATACTGATTACTGCCTTCTGTCTGTCCTGAAGCATTCACCTGCTTTGTGAGTGTCTAGACTATTTGAGGTTTGACTACAAGGTGCTCTCCTATCCTATTGTCACCTGGTATTCACCCACTTTCGCAAACTCATCATTTCCTGTGCTTTAACTGTCCCTTCAGCATGGCATTTATGCTGTTATATCGTCTCAGACTCCGATAGTATGGAAACAGGGCCTTTGGCCCAAACTGGTCCTTGCCGACCAAAATGTCCATCAGCTCTAACCACTTTTCTCTGCACTTGGACCATATCCTTCTAAATCTTTCCTATCCATGTATTTGTCCGAATGTCTTTTAAATGTTGTTAATGTACCCGTCTCAACCATTTTCGCTAGCAGTGCATTCCACATGCATACCACCTTCTGTGTAAAAAAAAAAAGTTACCCCTCAGGTTCCCTTTTATTCTTTTCCCTCTAATCTTAAACTGATGCCCTCTAGTCCTTGATTTTCCAAAGCTGGGAAAAAGACTGAATACATTCACCCTATGCAAGCCTCTCATGATCTTATGCACTTCTATAAGAGCCCCCCTCAGTTTCCAATGCTCTAAAGAAAACAGTCCTAGCTTGTCCAACCTCCCTTTATAAACCCAGACCTGTTAAGTCCTGGCAACATCCTTGTAAATTTCTTCTGCACTCTTTCCAGTTTAATAACATCCTTCCTATAGCAAGGTGACCAAAACTGAACACAATATTTCAAGTGCGGCCTCACCAACATCTTATACAGCTGCACCATAACTTCCCAACTTCTATACTCTGTGCCCTGACTGATGAAGGCCAGTGTGCCAAAAGCTTGCTTCACTGCCCTGTCTACCTGTGACTCCACTTTCAAAGAATGGTGCACCTGAACTCCAAAATCCCTCTGTTCCACCACAATCCGAATGGTCCTACCATTTACCATGAAACTCCTACCTTGATTTGACTTTCCAAAATGCAAGACCTCTCCGTTTTATCCATATTAAACTCCATTTGCCAATTCTCGGCCCACTTACCCTGCTGCAATTTCTGATAACCACCTTCACTGTCCACAATACCGCCTATTTTAGTGTCACCAGCAAACTTACTAATCATGCTTTGTACATTCTCATCCAAATTATTGATATAGATAGCAACAGGCCCAGCACCAATTCCCTAAGACACTACACTAGTCACAGGCTTCCTGTCTGACAAGCATCCTTCCACTATTGCCCTCTGCTTCCTACCATCAAGCCAGTTTTGTATCCAATTTGCCAGCTCGCCCTGGTTTCCATGCGACCTAACCTTCCATGTGGACCCTCATCAAAGGCCTTAATGAAATCCATGCAGACTACATCTACTGTTGAAAAATGTAATGCTGGAAAAACACAGCAGGCCAGGCAGCATCCGAGGAGCAGGAGAATCGATGTTTCGGGCATAAGCCCTTCTTCAGAAATGAGGCTGGTGTGCCAGGTGGGCTGAAAGATAGGGTGGAGGGGATTTGGGGGAGGGGTGCTGAGAATACGATAGGTGGAAGGAGGTGAGGGTGATAGGCCAGAGAGGGTGTGGGGGCGGAGAGGTCGGGAAGAAGATTGCAGGTCAAGAGGGCGGTGCTGAATCCTTGGGTTGTGACTGAGAAAAGGTGGGGGGAGGGGAAATGAGGAAGCTGGAGAAATCTACATTCATCCCGTGTAGTTGGAGGGTTTCTAGGCGGAAGATGAGGCGCTCGTCCTCCAGGCGTTGTGTGGTCAGGGCCTGGCAATGGAAGAGGCCAAGGACCTGCATATCCTTGGCGGAGGAGTTAAAGTGTTCAGCCACGGGACGGTTGGGTTGGTTGGTGCGGGTGTCCCAGAGGTGTTCCCTGAAACGTTCCGCAAGTAGGCAGCCTGTCTCCCCAATGTAGAAGAGACTACATCGGGTACAGTAAATGATGTGTGTGGAGGTGCAGGTGAATTTGCGACGGATATGGAAGGATCCATTGGGGCCTTGGAGGGAGGTGAGGGGGGAGGCGTGGGCGCAAGTTTTGCACTTCTTGCAGTTGCAGGGGAAGGTGCCGGGAGTGGCGGTTGGGTTGGTGGGGGGTGTGGACCTGACGAGGGAGTCGCAGAGGGAGTGGTCTCTCCGGAACGCTGATAGGGGTGGGAAGAGGAATATATCCCTGGTGGTGGGGTCTGTTTGGAGGTGGCGGAAATGACGGAGGATGATATGATGTATCCGGAGGTTGGTGGGGTGGAAGGTGAGGACCAGTGGGGTTCTGTCCTGGTGGCGATTGGAGGGGCGGGGTTCAAGGGCGGAGATGCGGGAAGTGGAGGAGATGCGGTGGAAAGCATCGTCGACCATGTTGGAGGAGAAATTGCGGTCTTTGAAGAAGGAGGCCATTTGGGTTGTTCGGCAGTGGAATTGGTCCTCCTGGGAGCAGATGCGGCGGAGGCGAAGGAATTGGGAATATGGGATGGCGTTTTTACAGGGGGCAGGGTGGGAGGAGGTGTAATCTAGGTAGCTGTGGGATACTACGTCTACTTGCCTGCCCCCCCGTCAACCTTCCTGGTCACTTCATCAAAGAACACTAACAAATTTGTGAGGCATGATTTTCCCATTCACAAAGCCACGCTGACTACTCCTAATCAAACCCTGTCTTTCCAAATGCATGTATATCTTATCCCTCAGAATCGTCTCAAGTAACGTACCCACCACAGATGTTAAGCTTACTGGTCTATAGTTTCCAGGCTTTTCTTTGCAGCCCTTCTTGAATAATGGCACAACATTCGCTACCATCCAATCTTCTGGGACCTCACCCATAGCTAATGATAATGCAAAAGTATCATCCAGGGCCCCCGCAATTTCCTGTCTAACCTCATGCTGTGTTCATGGATATATCTGGTCAAGACCAGGAGATTTATCCACCTTCATACATTCTAATACATCCAACACCACCTCTACTGTTATTAAGTGAAAGCTGCAGAACCGACGGATTTGTTATTGTGACTGATGGAACTGAGTCCAAGAAGATTATCACCATCAGATAACATGGAACAAATGCCTTCAGTAGTGAGAAGTAGCAAAGTGAAAAGATCCTTGCTGAACATTTGTTCAATTTTGATCCCTGGGCATTTCATTTCTAATCGTTGATTTATAGAGAATAAAGAGAATTTAACCTTGTATATTGTGGTGTATTTTCCAAGTAATGTGGATTTTTCTTGATTTCTTGAGACTTTGGTACAACTATTTGTTTATCCTGAGTTCAATATAGCTTCAAGTCTTCAATATTTATGCAAAGCACATATGACACTATGTCCTGTCTGCAGTGAGCATCATTTTGAGTGTTATTTCACTTCAAAGTCGTGCTTAATAAGTACAATACTCAGACCTGATGGACAGTTACAGAGTGTGTGACTGGAAATTGTATTTCTGTTACATTCAGTTAAATTTCTGGCTAATGAGCTTCAGGGTTATTCCACTATTTTTCTCTCTGTCTGTTTTCTCTCTCTCTTACTTTCTCAGTCTCTCTCCTTCTTTCATCCCTTCACCAGCAAAACACAAATCGCATCAAGCTTATTGTCCCCATGACTGTACTGTTCATTAACTGTGCCGTAAGGGAGTTATATTTTGAAGGGGAAGTGGAAAAGTGACATCTCAAACCATTGGTTGCATTCTAATAAAATGTTTAAAATGGAACTGTCTGAGTATGTTCCTCCCTCTGGATTAGATGCGAGAATGGGAAGGGTGGGACGGGGTGGGGAGTAAGAAATAAAAAGATGTCTGGGGACAGTTTTTCAAAATATCAGAACATATGCATCCAGGAGAGGAAGGTGTCCTGTAACTCAGAACAGACTTTGTGTTTCTGAGGATTTGTGCAGAACAACTACAGGAGAAAACAAATTGGGGAAATAACCCTAAAACTGATTAGCTGGAAACTTAATTGAGTGCAAGAGAAATCCAATTTCTTGTTGCACACCCTGTAACTGCCTGTCAGGTCAGAGTATCAAACTTATTAAGTATGACTTTGAAATGAGATAACACCCACAACTATGGTCACTGCAGAGAGGAGATAGTACTGTACACTGAAAGGTTTGTTAATTTTACAATATGTAGTGCTGGAGTACAGATGTCCCTGAGTGGTATATCTGTGTATAGGCTAGCAATGGCAATTTAGTACACGGATGGTGCACAGTTCATGATAAACAAGATACTGACTACCCAACCAGCCTGTACTATGAAAAGGTCAAAGCATAGTATCCAACATTAGATATGGTTCTGCAATTGTGAAAAATTTGCTGTTTAATCCTGAATGTATGAGGAACTGTGCTTTCGATGAATTTAAGATAGTCATTTGGGATTGCAGTGTGGCATTCTTGAGTACTGGAAGCTACTTGCATTGATACCCTCCCAGGCCCCATTCTTTGCAGTCAGAAAGCATATGCTCTATTCAATCTCTTTCAATTCAACAAGATGAGTGACAATCATTTGCTAGTTCATTTCTCAGGGCAGTGCCTTGACCAATCAGATGCAACCTGGTATTAAATATAAAGCCTGGCATTTAACTGACAATCAGCAGTAATTAGTACATTTGCCATGGTAATGCCTGTACGGATCAAAGTGCACTTGCCAACCGATCTGGTGCAATGTCCTCCCATCTGGTGCAAATATAGTTTTTACTTTGAATTGATATTCTTGCAAATTGTCCTGATTGTAAGATGAAAACCTTTGACAAAATGTGCTATAGTTGAGCAATATTAAAAGCATTTGGCTTCTGCAATCTTTAATGTGCCACTTTATAAAGTATCTTCTGGAAGTCCAAGTACCATACATGAGATTGTAAGACCATAAGATATACAAGCATTCAATCATTCAACCTATCAAGTATGCTGTACCATTTGATTGGAACTGATATGTTTCTTAACCCCATTCTCCTGCCTTTTCCCTGTCAGTCTTGAGAACCTTCCTCATCAAAAAAACCTATCTATCTCTGTCTGAACTACATTCAATGACTTGATCTCCACAGCCATCTGTGGCAGTGAACTCCACAGATTCACTACCCGCTGGTTGAAGAAATTCCTCCTCGTCTCAGATCTAAAGGGTCATCCCTTCACACCTGAGGCTGTACCCTCAAGTCTGAGGCCCTATATTAGTAAACCATCTTTTCTATGTTCACTCTATCCAGGACTCTCAGTATTTTGACAGTTTCAATGAAATTTTGCCAACCCCCCCATCCTTCTAAACTCCATTGAGTACAGACCCAAAGTCTTCAACCGCTTCTTATATGAGAAGCCCTTTGTCCTCAGGATCATTCTTGTAAACCTCCTCTAGACTTCCTCCAATGCTAGCACATCTTTCCTTAGAAGAGAGACCCAAAACTGCTCACAATATTCTAAATGCATTATAACCAGAGTCTTGTACAGCCTCAGCAGTAGATCTCTGCTCTTGAATTCTAGCTGTGTTGAAATGAATGCTAACGTTGCATTTGTCTTCCCAGCTGTTAACTGAACCTGCATGCTAACCATAAGAGAATCCTGAACTAGGACCCCCCAGTTCCTTTGTGCTTCAGATTCCTGAAAATAGTCCACACCTTCTTCTTTCTACCAAAGTGCATAACATCACACTTTACCTCATTGTATTCCATCTGCCACTTCCTTGCCCACTACTCATTTGTCCAAGTCCTTCTGCAGCCTCCATACCTCCTCAACACTACCTACCTCTCCACCTCTCTTTGTGTCAGCCACAAACTTGGTGACAATGCCCTCAGTTCCTTTGTCCACATCATTAATTTACAATGTGATTAGTTGTGGTCTGAACACTGACCCCAGCAGAACTCCACTGGTTGCCATTTTGAAAAAGACGCCTTTATCTTTACTCTGCATTCTGCCAGTCAGCCAATCCTCTATCCATGTCAGTACTTTGGCTTTGACACCTTGGGCTCTTAGTTAGCAGCCTCCTACGCAGTCAAAGGCCTTCTGGAAATCCAGATAGATCACAACCACTGGCTCTCCTTTGTCTAACTTACTTGTTACCTTCTCAAAGAATTCTAACAGATTTGTTAGGCATGACCTCCCCTTGACGAAGCCATGCTGACTCTGCCCTATTTTACCATACACCTCCAAGTATATCCATTGAAATACAAACTCAGGCTAATTGGCCTATCGTTTCCTGTCTTCTGTCTCCCTCCCTCCTTAAACAGGAATGTTAGATTAGCTACTTTCCTGTCCTCTGGGACTTTCTCTGACTCCAGTGATTTCTTAAAGATTGCCACCAATATCTCTACCATCTCCTCTACTATCTGCTTCAAAGCTCTATGTAGTCCATCTGGTCAGGGTGTTTTATCCACCTTCAGACTTTTCAGTTTCCTGAACATCACCACCTTAGTGATGGCTATGGCATTGAACTCTGCCTTCTGATTCTCTTGAAGTTCTGGTTTGCTGCTGGTGTCTTCCACTGTGAAAATTGATACTAAGCACCTATTCAGTTCATCTGCTATTTCTTTCTTCCTCACTACTACTTTTTAAAAATTTATTCACCTCATGGGATGTGGGCATCACTGGCTGGTAGCATTATTGCCTGTCCCAATTGCCCCTTGAGAAGGTGGGGGTGAGTTGCCTTCTTAAACCACTGCAGTCCAACTACTGTGGGTTGAATCATAATGCCATTAGGGAGGAAATTCCAGGATTTTGACCCAGGAACAATTCAGGATGGTGAGTAGCTTGGAGAGGAATTTGCAGGTAGTGTTATTTCCATATATTTGCTGCCCTTGTCCTTCTAGATGGAAGTAGTTGTGGATTTGGAAGGTGCTGTCTGAGGATCTTCAGTGAACTTCTGCAGTATATCTTGTAGGTAGACATATTGCTGCTACTGAGCGTTGGTGGTGGAGGGAGTGGATACTTGTAGATGTGGTGCCAGTCAAGCAGACTGCTTTGTCTTGGATGGTGTTGAGCTTCTTGAGTGTTGTTGGAGGTACACTCATCCAGGCAAGTCCATCACACTGCTGACTTGTGCCTTGTAGATAATGGACAGGGTTTGGGGAGTCAGGAGGTGAGTTACTTGCTGTGGTTTTCCTAGCCTCTGACTTACTCTTGTAGTCACTACATTTATGTGGTGAGTCCAGTTGAGTTTTTGATCAATGGTGACTTCCAGGATGTTGATAGTGATGGATTCAGTGATGGTAACACCATTAAATGTCAAAGGGCATTGGTTAGATTCTCTTATTGGTGATGTTCATAGCCTAGCATTTGTGTGGCATGAATGTTACTTGCCACTTATTAGCCCTAACCTGGATATTGTCCAGATCTTGTTGCATTTGGACATGGACTCCTTCAGCATCTGAGGAATTGGGAATGGTGCTGAACATTGTGCAAAAATTAGCTAACATCCCCACTTCTGACCTTCTGATGGAGGGAAGATCATTGATGAAACAGCTGAAGATGGTTGGGCCAAGGACACTGCCCTGAGGAACTCCTGCAGAGATATCCTGGAGCTGAGATGGCTGACCTCCATCAACTGTAACCATCTTCCTATGTGTCAGGTATGGCTCGAACCACTGGAGGTTAGATTAGATTCCCTACAATGGGTGGCATGGTGGCACAGAGGTTAGCACTGCTGCCTCACAGCGCCCCAGACCTGGGTTCAATTCCCGCCTCGGGCAACTGTCTGTGTGGAGTTTGCACATTCTCCCTGGGTCTGTGTGGGTTTCCTCCGGGTGCTCCAGTTTCCTCCCACAATCCAAAAATGTGCAGGTTAGGTCAATTGGCCATGCTAAATTGCCCATAGTGTTAGGTGAACGGGTAAATGTAGGGGAATGGGTCTGGGTGGGTTGCTCTTTAGGGTCGGTGAGATAGGCAGAGAGGAGACCGTGCAAGAGACCCCGGGCGAAGTACCTGTCAGGAGCAAGTTGAATCTTTTGGAAACAGTAGAGACAGATGACACTGCCAGTCTGCGAGGCGGCCAGGCCTGTCAATCAAAGGTTGGCGTGGAGGCAGAGCGGAAGAGTCGGACATCGCACAAAGCCGTGGTAATAGGGGACTCCATAGTGAGAGGAACTGACCAGGGTTTTTGTGGTAGCAGGCGGGACTTAAGGATGGAGTGTTGCCTTCCTGGTGCCAGGATTAAAGACATCACAGACAAAGTGCAGGAAATCCTCAAGGACGAAGGTGAAGAGCCGGAGGTGGTGGTACATGTTGGCACAAATGATGTCGGGAAGAAGAGGAGGAACATACTATAGCAGGACTTCGGAGAACTAGGAAGAAGGCTGAAAAGCAGGGCGTCCATGGTGGTTATCTCCGGTTTGCTTCCAGTTCCTCGGGCTGGTGAGGCCAGAAACAGGGAGATAATGGACTTGAAAGTGTGGCTGGGGAACTGGTGCAGGAGGCAAGGATTTAAGTTTTTGGATCACTGGGGTATGTTTTGTGGTAAGCATAAATTATACAAGAGAGGTTTGCACCTTAATAGGTTAGGGACCAGCATTCTGGTAGGCAGGTTTGCTACTGCAACACAGCTACGTTTAAACTAAATA
>NC_057726.1:3510871-3562396 GCF_004010195.1 Chiloscyllium plagiosum
AGGTCAATTCCTGGAATGGCGGGACTACCTTATGTTGAAAGACTGGAGCGACTGGGCTTGTATACCCTTGAGTTTAGAAGACTGAGAAGGGATCTGATTGAGACATATAAGATTATTAAAGGATTGGAAACTCTGGAGGCAAGAAACATGTTTCCGCTGATGGGTGAGTGCTGAAAAAGAGGACACAGCTTAAAAATATGGGGTAGACCATTTAGGACAGAGATGAGGAGAAACTTCTTCACCCAGAGAGTGGTGGCTGTGTGGAATGCTCTGCCCCAGAAGGAGTGGAGGCCTAGTCTCTGGATTTGTTTAAGAAAGAGTTGGATAGAGCTCTCAAAGGTAGTGGAATCAAGGGTTATGGAGATAAGGCAGGAACAAGATACTGATTAAGGATGATCAGCCATGATCATATTGAATAGTGGTGCAGGCTCGAAGGGCAGAATGGCCTACTCCTGCGCCTATTGTCTATTGACTTGTTGGGCCGAATGCCTGTTTCCACACTGTAAGTAATCTAATCTAATCTAATCTTAACAATGTGGAAACAGGCCGTTTAGCTCAACAAGTCCACACCAACCCACCAAAGATGAACCCAGCCAGACCCATTCCCCAACATTTTACCCCTGACTAATGCATCTAACACAGTGGGCAATTTAGCATGGCCAATTCACCCAACCTGCACATTTTTGGATTGTGGGAGGAAACCAGAGGACACACAGACGGAGGGAGAATGTGTAAACTCCTCATAGTTGCCCAAGACTGGAATTGAAATCTGGTCCCTGGTGCTTAGCACTGAACCACTGTGTCCCCACGGTGCTTAGAGTTTGCCCCTTGATAGCCATTGATTCCAGTTTTGCCAAGGTTCCGCGTTGCCATCCTCTGTCGCATGCAGCCTTGGTGTCAACGGCTGTCACTCTTCCCTCCCCTCTGGAATTCAGCTCTTGTGTCCATGTTTGAACCAAGGCTATAATGAGATCAGGAGCTCTCCAGCTGTTTAATGTTCACTCTTGCCTCTTACCATTTATGCATTTAAAAATGTTCTTGCAATCTTCTTACTAGTTAGCTTACTCTCATATTTCATTTTTACCCCTTAACTAAAAAAGCAATATATCTTCTGCCAGGTTTTAATAGGCTTCCTGATTCTCTGGTTTCTCTCTAATCTTCACCACATTATATGCTTTTTCTGTTGCTTTTATGCTGTCCCTGACTTCCCTTGTCAGCCATGGTTGTTTAATCCTCCCTTCATATATTTCTTCTTCCTTGGGATGATTTTCTGCTGTGCCTCCCAAATTACCCAAAAACCCTCTGCCATTGCTGTTCTGCTGTCCTCCCTACTTGTCTCTCCTTCCAATCAACTTTAACCAGCTCCTCCCTCATGTTTTGTAGTTACCTTTTACTCAATTGTAATATAGTTACATTTGATTTCAGCTTCTTCCTGTCAAACAAAACAGTGAATTTGATGATATTATGGTCACTGCCCCCTAGATGTTCCTTCACCTTCAACTCCCGAATCAAGTCTGTCTCATTACACATCACCAATTTAGAATTGCCAATTCCCTAGTGGCTCTACCACAGGCTGCTCCAAAAAAAATCTTGTAGACATTCTACAAGTTCCTTTTCTTGAGATCTGCTGCTAACCTGATTTTCTCAGTCTACCTGTACATTGAAGTCCCCCATGTCTATTGAAATCGTGCCTTTCTTTCATAACATTGATGCTACCTATGCCTTCTGACTTTTCCAGTCTATATGTAGATTAAAATCTCCCATCATTATCATTGTGCCTTTCTGATGAGCTCCAATTATTTATTTCTTTATGTTGCACAGTATTATGTGGTTGCGGTTGGGGAGCCTGAACACCTCTCCTCTAAGTGACTATTTACCTTTATCATTTCTCATCTACATCTAAACTGTTTCCACAGCCTGGTTTCCTGAACTTCTGCCATCCTTGTCAATTGTGTTAATACCACCATTAACTGATAGATCCCCTCTCACATTTTGCTAGCTTTCTGTCTTTTCTAAAAGTCCTGTGCCCTTTAATATTAAAGTCCTGATCAATGTTATTCTGCAGAGATGTCTCTTTCATGGTTACCAGAATAAATGATGTGGAGATGCCAGTGTTGGACTGGGGTGTACAAAGTTAAAAATCACACAACACCAGGTTATGGCTTCCAATTAAACCTGTTGGACTATAACCTGGTGTTGTGTGATTTGTAGGTTTATTTGAAATATCTCTGAGTGTTGCCTTCACCTGATGAAGGAACAGTGCTCTGAAAGCTTGTGATTTCAAATAAACCTGTTGGACTATAACCTGGTGTCATCTGACTTCTGATCTTTACCAGAATGTATGTAGCTTTTTGTGCTAATAGTTCACCTTGTTTGCTTGAAATGTTATTTGCATTCAATACAGAGCTTTTCACAGAATCTCAGCATTTTTACAGTGCAGACAGAGGCCAGTTAACCTATCTTGTCTGCAAGGGCTGTCTAAACATTTTAACTTTGCCAATTTTCTGCCTTTTCTCCATTACCTTGCACATAGGATGAATATTTAAATAGAAACAAAGTCATCTTGAATGCATCACTTCAATTTGCCTGCACTACGCTTTCATAGTAGACAGGCAGGAAGGTGGAAGAACACAGCAAGCCAGGCAGCATCAGGAATGCATATGATGTTTTGGCTTTCATTAACAGGGGGATCAAGCTTAAGAGCCGTGAGGTTTTGCTGCAGCTTTACAAGTCCCTGGTGAGACCACACTTGGATATTGTGTCCAGATCTGGTTGCCCTACTATAGGAAAGATACAGAGGCTTTGGAGAGGGTGCAAAGGAGGTTTACCAGGATGCTGCCTGAATTGGAAGGCTTGCCTTATGAAGAAAGGTTGAATAAGCTTGGACTTTTCTCTCTGGAGAGAAGGAGGAAGAGAGGAGACCTGATCGAGGTGTACAAAATAATAAGTGGAATAGATAGAGTCAATAGCCAGAGACTTTTCCCCAGGGCAGGATTGACTGGTATGAGAAGTCATAGTTTGAAGATATTAGGAGGAAGGTATAAAGGAGACGCCAGAGATAAGTTCTTTACACAGAGAGTTGTGAATGCATGGAATGCATTGCCAGCTGTGGCGGTGGAAGCAGAGTCATTGGGGACATTTAAGCGACTGCTGGACATGCACATGGATAGCAGTGAGTTGAGGGGTGCGTAGGTTAAGTTATTATATTTTACATTAGAAATAAACCTCAGCACAACATCGTGGGCCAAAGGGCCTGTTCTGTGCTGTAATTTTCTATGTATGTGGAGAAATCGATGTTTCAGGTGTAACCCTTCTTCAGGACTCTGCTTATTTTTGATTCCAGTATCTGCAGTTTTTTTTGTTTCTTGCACCACACTTTCAGGCAATACATTCAATCCCCTAGCTACTCACTCTGTGAAAAAGTGACTGCTTACGAGTGAATCCAGTCTCTTCCTGTCCAGGCCCCGCATGATTTTGAAAACTTCTGTCAAATTTCCTCTTAATCTCTCAGTCCCTTAACAGTCCCAACTTTGCCAATCTTTCCTCATTACTGAAATTTCACTTTTGTGTTTATATTATTTTTGTGGCCTCTAGCTTTATCCATTAATGTAATTTTAGATTTGTGCTCTAACCTTTCCTGTCATGATCATAAATGTTTATCATTTCTCCTCTTAATACTTTTTTCTTTTGTCTTGTTTCTATGCTTTGATTAACCAGATTAGTTTCTTTCCAATTTTCAACCATTGCCCTCACTGTTTAGAGTCATAGAGACATGTGGCATGGAAACAGGCCCTTGGCCCAACCCGATTGCTTGGCCCAATACATGTGTTACATTAAGATTCACACATGTATTGGGACATAATTTTTTAACCGTTTCACCACACCAGGTTTCCTAAACTAAACATTTGCCTATGTTTGGCCTATGTCCCTCTAAACCTTTTCTATCCATGTAACTGCGCAAATGTCTTTGAAATCCTGCAATTGTATCCACTTCTTCTGGCAGCTTGTTCCATACATGCACCACCGTATTTGTGAAAAAGTTGCCCCTCAGGTTCCTTTTAAAACTTTTCCCCTTTCACCTTAAACCTATGATTTCATGTAAAATTCTCTCAAATTTTTTATTCTTTAAAATAGTTCTGGGGCTTGGAGGAACACTAGCCCCAGCATGGTTCAGCTGTACACCATTCCAATGCTACAGATCCCCAGTATTGGTACTGGTACTCTAGGAGTCAGAGCCCATTTCTCTCAGATGTTGTCAGACCTACTGTATTTCTCCAGCAATTTGTCTTTTTGTTTCCCACTTCTTTCACACCAGTCTTTTGAGCCATAAGTTCATCTATCTAATCTGATTTGTGCTCTGCACATTTTGCGTGTGGTTCCGGTAATAATAAAGAGATTATGGTCTTTGAAATTCTGAAAACCTTAGCTGATTTCACTTTTCCCTCATTAGGCTGGCTGGTATGTGAAATCTAATTATATCCACTAACCAGCACTATCTAGGAATCATTTGGGACAATCTCTGTCACTATATGACTTAATGTCAGAGCACGTGCTCCATTTAACCACTAAGCACTCAGGGGGTTCTTATACTGTTCCATGTAAATCTTTCATTGCATTATCTCCCTGGTGAGGAAACAATTCTCTTGTGGCTGGGATTACTGATGAACTGTGGGGGAAACTGTGGTCAAAACGTTCTGCCTTGTGGCTGTTCCCTGCACTGTTAGTTTCCTGAAAGGAGTCAGGATTGCTCGTCTGATTTAAGGAGGGTTTTGGCAACTGTCTTTTAATGCCATTTCACTGGTGCTTTCTTGGTGCCGACTGAATTGTCAAATTTTTTTCTCAAACTTCCCACAGCCTGCACCTGCTCTCCAGCAAAAGGAGTTCCTCTCTGCTCAATGCAAGCGACTCGACTGGCTTCTGATTAATGCTGGATTGTTACATTAACCTGCCATCTAGGGGGATTTCTATCTTTCAGCTTCACTGAGGAGTGGACTTGTTAGTATTTGTTTACTAACAATGTCTCTATATTTCCAATTCATCCTTGTTTGTGTCTTTGCATCCATGTTGCAACTGATCATTTCTGTCTTGACAATTCATTCAGCTTACTGTGTTGTCTGCACTGAGAATGTTTGTTTGGACTACAACAAATGTTTTTCTTAACTAGTAAAAATTAAATTAACTTTGAACTTGAAGAGGCTATACATAAGTAAAGGATACCTAAAATTTCCAACAATTAAGAAATATCTAACTTTAACAAAATCCTTCTTAACAGCTACTACAAGGTATATCTAATTCATAGAATCCCTACAGTGTGGAAACAGGCCATTCAGCCCATTAAGTCCACACCAATCCTCTGAAGACCATCCCACCCACACCCACCGCACTACCGTATCCCTGTAACCTTGCAGTTTTCCATGTCGAATCCGCCTAGTCTGCACATCCCTAGACACAATGGGGCAATTTTGCATGGCCAGTCCACCTAACTTGGACATCTTTGGATGGTGCGAGGAAACCGTAGCACCTGGTGGAAACCTACGCAGACATGGGGAGAATATGCAAACTCCACATGCAGTAGCAAGAGGCTGGAATTGAACCTTGGTCCCTAGTGCTGTGAGGCAGCAGTGCTAACCACTGAGTCAGTGTGCTGTCCAATTGTGTTAATGGAATTGTATAATCTCATAAAGTTTGTCTGGTCCAGTTTATTGTCCTTTCAGATTTTCCTTCCCTTTTCCCATTTGTGTCTACAAGCACTGCTATCTTGTGCTGGGATACTGTTGAGTGATGGCAGCTCTTTTTTACGACATCCCATGTGCCCAATTTTCCTGTGTAAGACCAGACATTAAACTGGAAACATTTGCATTTGATTTCCATTTCAGAAGCTCATTTTGAATTCAGAACATCCAGAAACACTTTACAGTCTATTAAGTACTTTATGCTGTGTAGTGACTGTCATTGAACACATCAAGACCTCATTGACAAGAAGAGGAAAGCTCTCCATACCTGGCAAAATAGTAACACTAGTGAGGCAAAGAGGGGAACTCATGAAGGGCAAAGGCAGAGTTACAAGGAAGAACTAGAATAATCAAGAAGTAATGTGAACAAGAAAGCTAAGGAACAGCAAACACTTGCTGACAAGCATGATACCTGGGGCTTTTCAGTGCCACCAAGACAATATAAGAACCTAACCCCCTTCAGCTTCAATGGTGTGGAGTAAGGATCGAACTCTTTTGAGAGACAAAGAAAGCATCAGCCTCTGATGGAGAGAACACTTTAAAGATATTCTAAACCATGATACAATCGTAGATGAAGACTTGTTTGAGGAAATCACCCAACTCCCCATCAAAGATGACCTTGGTCTCCCACCTAGTGTAGCAGAAGTCAAAGCTATAATTAGACGCATGAGAAATGGAAAGGCAGCAGGAGTTGATGGGATTCCAGCAGAGGTTTTCAATCTTGGAGGAGCAGAGCTTACTCATCATCTCTATCAACAGTTCCTGAAAATCTAGGACAAATAAAAAATCTCTCCTGATCTCAGGGATTCTGCCATCACTATCATCATCAAGAAAGGAGACAAAATGGCTTGTGGGAACTACTGAGGGATCACTCCAGTCTCCATCATCAGGAAGATAATTGTTCAAATCCTTGGTGACCTTTCCCAGACTCTGAGGAAATCCTTTCTGGAAAGCCAATGTGACTCCCAATTAAACAGTGCAACTATGGACATGATATTCACAGCTCAGTGACTGCCAAGAAAAATGTCAGGAACATCACCAGCCACTGAACATGGCCTTCATTGATTTAACAAAGGCTTTTCATTCGACAAATTAGGAAGTTGCAGTGGAAAACCCTATCAACGGCCAGCTGTTCAGGAAAATTCATCAACATCCTCCATTGCCTTCATTACAAGGTGTTAGCGTTGGTCCTCGCTGGTAATATGACAGGATCCCTTGAAGTTAAGACAGATCATGCAGAGATATGTCATCGCTGCCACTCTTTTTCCAACTTCATTGTCACCGTTATTATTCTTGTCAAAAATAAGCTTCCTAGTGGTGTGGATATTGTCTGTAGGATGGATGGCAAACTTCTCAACCTCAAATGATTCAAGAAGAAAAGTTCACGAAGAAGATGACACTGATACCACTTGTCGTGGAACTTCAGTACGTGGATGATAATGTCAACTCCACTCTCTCGGAAAGGAATCTTTTTAAGCCTTGCTAGCGCCTTTGTGGAAGCATACCAAAAGAATCTGTATTAGCCTCAAGAAGACTTAAATTCTTTATCAACCCATCCCAGGGCAAATTCCAGTCCATCCCACCATTAAGATCATAAGAGAAATCCTCCTATGTGGAATATTGGACATTTTTCCCAACCTGGCGAATCCTCTCACCTGTGGCTCGCATCAATGCTGAGATCCATAACAAGCTCCCACTAATAACAATGTGATATTCACCAGATCACTTTCATCAGTGATGTTGGTGAGGAATAAATATTGACCAGAACATGGGGGAACCTCCCTGATCTTTCAAATTATGCTATGGAAACTTTTACTTCCAGTATAAAAGGTGGATAACCTAACACATGACATGTAAAATAGAGCCTCCTACAGTGCCGTTGAGCTGGGGATTCATCCTGGATTTTGGGGCCAAGCCTTTGGAGTGAGACTTTAATCCACCAACCTCTAACTGGAGCATGAGTGCTATTCACTGACACTTTGAGTTTCAAACCATGCTCAATTATTAGGGGGCATTACAAGTGAGTATTATCTTCATACAACAACACCAAAATGTTCATTTTAACAGTAAGCTTGGTTGACATGCTTACTGAAATGGCACGCTTAATCGTTTAGTCACCTTGCAATAATCCTTAAAGAACTATTCATTTAGATTTGTAAATCAGGAGTTACAAGATTCTTCTACGGGAGGCACAAATGGCTAAACAATTCACCTCAAAGGCATTTCACCTTTTTCTGGGTACTTGGCATGACCCCAAACGACAAAGATGAAATGTGTAATACACTGAGGGAGCTTTTCATTTATGAAGGTATCAGGATGCTGAAGTGAATTGTGGGGGTTGGTTGACATGCAGTGGAGATGGCTTTTGATGAGATGCACATGTCAACCATTTCTCTGTCAAGTGCCCAGGTAAATACATTAAAAGCACTCCAGCTTGGAATGTAAACTGCTTAATCTTTTATATCTCTAATAAGTAGACTTGTAGTAACATGAAGTTTACAAATCTGCACAATGATTCTGTAGAGTACTCCAGGGAGGCTGATGCACTTACAATGTGCTGTTTTAACAAGTACTTTAATTAAGGATACTTTCTAATGCCTTTCTCTAGGAGCAAGAATTTTGAGGAACGGGTCAGGCCCATTGGGCACAATGAATCCATCCCTTCTGACCTGCTATGCCTGCTCTCTCACTGATATAAAAACAGAAAATACTGGAGAAACTGAGCAGTCTGGCAGCATTGTAGAAGAAAGATAGAGTTAATGTTTTGAGTTCTATATGATTTCTTCAGAACTGAAAGAACTGGAAAAGTAATGGGTTTTATGCTGTGAGAAAGGAGAAGGGGTCCAGGTGCAACAAGGATGGAAGGAAGGGCATGGTTAGAGGGTGAGAAATTAGGGATCTAAAATGCCATAGATCAAAAGATGAAAGGGAATGGTAATGGTTATAGAGTAGGGACACTAACTGAAAGCAAAAAAAAATTGGAACAGATACTTCGGAGAGAAGGACAGAAAGGCATATCATAACAGAGGACAGTGTTAATGGTCTGAAGTTATTGAACTGAATGTTGAGTCCAGAGGTTGTAAAGTGCTTTAGTGGAAAATCCTGAAGTGTGCATGGGCTTCACCAGGGCAGGAGAAAGTGAGGTCTGCAGACGCTGGAGATCAAAGCTGAAACTTTATTGCTGGAACAGCACAGCAGGTCAGGCAGCATCTAGGGAACAGAAGATTCGACGTTTCGGGCACATGCCCTTCTTCAGGAATGAGCAGAGAGTGTTCAGCAGGGCAGGTCTAGATCAGAAATGTAAGCACAAATGGCACAGGATGATGCTTCGAAGACAACGGCTATGGGTGGAAAGTGAGTTCTTTGAGAAAATACAAGTAAAATTCTGGTGGTCCAGAAAAAAAGTAGCCTTTGATTCTACCTGTCCTCCATCTTGCCACATGCTTCAACCCACCATCTACCCAGCCTGACCCAGCACCTTCTGGATCAAAGAGAAGTCTTTGAAAATAATATAGAACATAAAACAATACAGCACAGTACAGGCCCTTAAGCCCACGATGTTTTTTTTTAGATTAGATTAGATTACTTACAGTGTGGAAACAGGCCCTTCGGCCCAACAAGTCCACACCGCCCCGCCGAAGCGAAACCCACCCATACCCCTACATTTACCCCTTACCTAACACTACGGGCAATTTAGCATGGCCAATTCACCTGACCCTGCACATCTTTGGACTGTGGGAGGAAACCGGAGCACCCGGAGGAAACCCACGCAGACACGGGGAGAACGTGCAAACTCCACACAGTCAGTCGCCTGAGGCAGGAATTGAACCCGGGGCTGTGGCGCTGTGAGGCAGCAGTGCTAACCACTGTGCCACCGTGCCGCCCACTATGTTGTGCACAGCACTTATCTTTATCTAAGATCAATCTAACCTACACACCCCTCAATTACTGCCGTCCATGTGGTTGTCCAGCATTCGCTTAAATGTCCCTAATGTCTCTGTCTCTGACCTCTGACTCTGCTGGCAGTGCATTTCACACACCCACCACTCTCTGCAGAAGAACCTACCTCTGATATCTCCCCTAAACCTTCCTTCAATCACCTTAAAATTATGGCCCCTCGTGACAGCTATTTTTGCCCTGATGAAAAGTCTCTGGCTATCTATTCTATCTATTCTTCTCTTGTTCCCCCACACTGCCAAGAATCCTGTCTTTAATCCTGTATTCAAATTCAAATCGACATACCAAAATGAATTGCTTCGCATTTATCCAGGTTGGACTCCATCTGCCACTTCTCAGCCCAGCTCTGCATCCTGTCAATGTCTTGCTGTACCCTGCAACAGCCCTCGACACCATCTACAACACCACCAACCTTTTGTGTCATCGGCAACGTTACTAACCCTCCCTTCCACTACTACTTCCAAGTCTTTATAAAAACTACAAAGAGCAGAGGCCCAAGAATAGATCCCTGTAGGACTCCACTGGTCACTGCCCTCCAGGAGGAATACTTTCTTTCAACTACCACTTGCTGTCTTCTTTTGGCCAGCCAATTCTGTATTCAGACAGCCAAATTTCCCTGTGTCCCATACCTCCTAATTTGTACTACAATATTTGTTGAAGGACAGGGAGAGAAAGAGTTTTGATCAGGGCTTGCTGGTTTCTGGTTACCTGTTTCTGGGATAAGTGTGACACAAGTGCTTTCATATTTAAAGATAATGCAGTTGCTGTTATGATTGGTTAAACGATTGTCTTCACTGGCTAATGTTGTATTTGCTTATGCAATACAATAGGTTTCATCATTGGCTTTTATCCAGTTGAGACCTTGCATTTGATAAAAAGAACTTAATATACTGGAATGATTTTGATCATCTGAGGGCGGTAGAAAAGATGGGTCCCAGGCATATGTCAAGTTGTACTTGCATGTCCTGGGTAAGGTAGTAGGGGTGGGATGTCGTGGTGGGGCGAAAATCTATTTAGCTCCATAGAACAAAGAATGCTTTTTTGGCTGACTGGTGATTTCTGACCTTTCGTGATCTTGGCATATTGTGCACCGCAAATACAGCAGAGTAGATTGAATGAAGTGCAGGTAAATTGCTACTTCACCTGGAAGATGTGTCGGGGACTTGGATAGTGAGGAGGGAGGAAGTTAATGGGCAGGTTTTGCACATCCTGTGGTTGCGAGGGAAGATGGTATGAGGATGTGGGAGGTGTTGGGAGTGGAAGAGGAGTGGACTATGGTGTCCCGGAGGGAATGGTCCCTGTGGAATGTGACACTGGAGAGGAGAGGAATGTGTGTCTGGAGGTGGTTGAAATAGCAATTTATGATCCTTTCGATAGGGAAGCTGGTTGACTGGAAAGTAAAGATTACGGGCCCTGTTCTAAGGAAAGGACCCAAAACATTAATTCTGATTTCTCTCCACAGATGCTGCGAGACCTGTTGAGCTTTTCCACCAATTTGTTTTTTCTTCTGATTTTCAGTATCTGCAGTTCTTCCGGACTTTATTTGGGAACCCGGTTGTTATGCATGGAGGACTTGGGGGTCGGTGGTTGCGAAAGTGTGGGAAATGGCTTGGGACATGTTTGAGGGTTCTGTTGACCCTGGTGGAGGAGAAAGGTGGAGGACTGTCTGTGGATGGTAGCATTATCAGAACTGATATGCCAGAGATAGAGAAACTAGCAGAGTGGATTGGGTCTTTCCAGGAAGCAGAGTGTGAGGATGTACAGTCGAGGTAACTGGGGGTCGGTGGGTTTATAATGGATATCAGCGGCCGGCCTGTCCCTAGAAAAGTAAAGTGAGAATTTGAGGAAGGGAAGCGAGGAGTCAGAGTTGGACCAAGTGAAGGTGGGAGAAAGGTAGAAATTGGAAGTTAAATTGATAAATGTTTGCATTCCTGACAGAGGGAGCGAAGCAGCACTGCTTATGTAATCGATGTACTGGAAAAAGAATTGTGGAATGGGAATCAAATAGGACTGGGACAAGAAATGTTCCATGTGACCCACAGTAAGACATGAATAACTGGAGCCCACATGGGTACCCATAGCCACACCTTTTGTTTGAAGAAAGTGAGAGGAGTTGAAGGAGAAGTTGTTCAAAATGGGGTTAAGGCCAGGCAGCGGAGGATGACGGTGGATGGTGCTGGTCAGGCCTTTTCTCATGGAAGAAGCTGGTAGCCCTCAGACCAGCTTGATGGGGATGAAAATATAGAGCGAGAGTACATTCATGGTGAAGAGGAGGCAGCTTGTGGTGGTAAACTAGAAATTTTGAAACTGGTGAACGGACTGGACAAAGGGACAGAAAATTGAGTCAAAGTAGGAAGAAATAAGTTTTGTGGAGCAGCAACAGTCTGAAATATACTCTTGAATAGTTTAGTGGGAGCTACTATAACCACAAGTCTTGTCTAAAAGATGGTGTCTCTAACAATACTACACTCTGTCAGCTAAGATTTTGCCCAAGTACTGAAGTAAACTGAATCTGTGATCTGCCACCTCTGACACAAGTCCTCACTGAGCCAAGCCGCTTCACAATTAATGGAGACATTGCCCTCTCTTTACACCTTAATCAAAAAGCTAAATTTTACTTTTGACGCCTCATACTACTCTGTATATAGCTGGTAGGAGGTTCTGAGCAGATAAACTAGCTAAGCAGGGGAGGCCAGTACAAACTTTGTCTCTGTTGAGCAAACTAAGCTCAATTGGAGCAACAGTGCAGGTGTTAAATTGGCCTCATTCTTCATTACCGAACCCATGTGTAATTAGGCAGAATTTCCACTCCCATTAGCTTTTCCATAGCATTCTTTCCAGCTAATAGTTCAACAGGTTTACTTGAAATCACAGGTTTTCAATGCTCTGCACCTTAGGTGAGGCAGCCGTAGGCTTGTGATTTCAAATAACCTTGCTGGGCTATAACCTGGTGTCATGTGACTTTTGACGATTTGAAAATGTGAACAGTGGTATTGATTGAACCTTGACTATGATTCCTCCTCTTGTTAAGTAGCCTATATCCAGGCTCTTGCACCTATGTAATGGGTGAAATACCTGGCAGCTACAAGAACAGAATGGGTTGGAGGCTTGAAATTTGGCAAGAGAAAGGAAAGAAAAATACAGATGGTGGATCTCTAATTCCTGTAGTTTTTTAAATGTTTTAAGTGGATCTATACTCAAGTTGACAAAAGCCAACTGTTTCACCCAACTGATCTATCCTTGCTTTTATTTTCCATATAAATTGTAATTATTATCTGATGTGTCCACTATTTTGCTATATCTTTATTTTCCTATTCCTTCGTCCACTATCTAATCTATCCTAAAACGTTGTAGCTATTCTCAGCTTCAGTTTATAAGTCCAGCAGTGCATTTCACTGCCTTACAATATTGGGTCTTCTTTTAAAAAAAAGCGTTTCTCCCACTGGGTCCTAAATCTCATACTTAATATCTGCTTGTTCTAGACACCTCATTCATTCAAAACAGTTTGTCTTCTTTCTTTCTTTCGTCATAATTTTAAGCCCTTTCATTAATTTGCAAATACTCAAAACAAAAAGACTTCCATTTATATAGCATATTTCTCAGTGTCCCAAATTGCTTTATGATCTTTGTAGATCTTTGCAGCCGCAGTTGTAGGAAATGTGATGACCAGTTCATGCACAGTAAGATCTCCCATATAATCAAGATAATTGTGCAGATAATTATTTTCTGTTCAGTGTGATTTGGATGGCAAATATAAGCCAGTGACTAGGGTGAACATCGCTGCTCTCCAAGCATTAGAAACACACAATAGAATGCATGAAACTGCAACAATCTCTGTCCTAGTCAATAGACAATACTTGCAGGAGTAGGCCATTCAGCCCTTCGAGCCTGCACCGCCATTCAATATGATCATGGCTGATCATTCCTAATCAGTATCCTCTTCCTGTCTTATCTCCATAACCCTTGATTTCACTATCTTTGAGAGCTCTATCCAACTCTTTCTTAAATGAATCCAGAGACTGGGCCTCCACTGCCCTCTGGGGCAGAGCATTCCACACAGCCACCACTCTCTGGGTGAAGAAGTTTCTCCTCATCTCTGTCCTAAATGGTCTACCCCGTATTTTTAAGCTGTGCCCTCTAGTTCGGCACTCACCCATCAGCGGAAATATGTTTCCTGCTGCCAGTGTCCAATCCTTTCATAATCTTATATGTCTCAATCAGATCCCCTGTCAGTCTTCTAAACTCAAGGGTGTACAAGCCCAGTCGCCTCAATGTATATTCCTTAACCATCTCCCCCACCCCCACCCACCAAAACCAAATCTTCTGCACAAATACTGACATTTTCTGAGGGTCACCTGACCCAAAACATTAACTCTGATTTCTCTCCACAGATGCTGCTGTACTTACTGAACTTTTCCAGCAATTTCTGTTTTTGTAATCAACGTTTTGATAACATAACAGTCATTTCTTTAGTAAGTTCTTTTTTTTTCAGTTCTCTGCTCTGCTGAAGTGTGCTTCCATCTATAAAGTCCCAACCACTATGGGCTTTTTTATAGTTTTGTCTACTTTTCAGGGAGTTGTGCTTTTGGCTCAGTGAGTAGCACATTCTCCTGTGACTTGGAACTTTGCGGTTTGAAAACCCAAGCCAGAGACACGAATGCATAAATTTGATCCTCTAGCTTTAAGGACGTATTGATTGTCAACAGTGCAGGTTTTCAGTAAAGCATTGACTGCTTTCTTGAGATAAATATCCTATGGCATTATTTCAAAGAAGAATACGGAAGCTCTCCTTGCCATCCTCGACACTATTTGTCCCTCGAGTCATAGAGTTGTAAAGCACGGAAACAGACCTTTTGATCCAACTCAACCATGCTGACTAGATATCTTTAATTAATCTAGTCCCATTGCCAGAATTTGGCAATATTCCTCTCAACCCTTCCTATTCAAATAGCCATCTAGTTGTCTTTTAAATACTGTAATTGTGCCAGCCTCCACTACTTCCTGTGGCAGTTTATTTCATACATGCATCACCCTCTACATGAAAAGTTGTCCCTTTTAAATCTTTCCCCTCCCACCTAAACCTATGCCCTGTAGTTTTGGACTTCTCTTCCCTGGGAAAAAAAAACCTTGACTGTTCACTCTATAAGGTCATCCCTCAGCCTCTGACACTCCAAAAAAAAACAGACCCAGCCTATTCAATCTTCCTTTTAGCTCAAACACTGCAACCCTGGCAACACCTTTTGTAAATCTTTACTGCACCCTTTCAAGTTTCACACTATCTTTTCAATAGCAAGGTGACCTGAACGCAGTATTCCAATAGTGGCCTCACCAATGTTCTATACAGCCACAACATGACATTTCAACTCCTACATTCAATGCAATGACCAATAAAGGGAAGTTTACAAAATGCTTTCTTCACCACCTATCTACATGTGACTCGACCTTCAAGGAGCTATGAACCTCCACCCAAGGCCTCTTTGTTCAGCAACACTCCCAAGAATCCTAAGATTAAGTATATAAGTCCTGCCTGCTTTGCATTACCAAAATGTAAGACCTCACATTTACCTAAATTAAATTCCATCTGCCATTGGCCTGGCTGATCAAGATACTGTTGTAGTGTGAGATAACCTTCTTCACTGTCTACTACACCACCAATTTTGGTGTCATCTGCAAACTTACTAACCATTCCTCCAATATTCACATCCAAATCATTCCTGTATAGAAGAACCTCGATTATCTGAATGCCTCGGGTGGGGAGTATTTTGTTCGGATAATTGAAGGCCGGATTACACAGTTTAGCCAAGCATTGGGACTTTGTGATCTTGTCCGGATAATCTGAAATTCGGATAATCAAATGCCGGATAATCGAGGTTGCTCTGTAAATGACAAAAACCAGTAGACCCAGCACCAATTGTTGTGGCATACCGCTGGTCACAGGTCTCCAGTTTGAAAAAGAACCCTCCACCACGACCACTCTGTCTTCTACCTTCAACCTGATTTTGTATCCACATGTCCAACTCTCCCTGAATTCTGTGATCTAACCTTATTAACCAGTCTACCATACGGAACATTGTTGAACACCTTGCTGAAGTCCATATACTTATAGGCAACGTACACCACTTTGCCTTTTCTTCAAAAATCCAATCAAGTTAGTGAGATGTGATTTCCCGCGCAAAAAGCCGTGTTGACTATCCCTAATAAGTCCTTGCCTTTCCAAATGCATGTAAATCCTGTCCCTCAAGATCCCTTCCAATAACTTGCCCTCCACCAACATCAGACTCACTATTCCATAGGTCCCTGTTTTTTTCCTTACCACCACTTTTAAATAATGGCACCATGTTAGCCTCCCACCAGTTTTCAGACACCTCACCCATGGCTATCAATGATACAAATATCTCAGCAAAGGGCCCAGCAATCACTGTCTTAGCTTCCCACATTGTCAAGTGATATACCTGATCAGGTCCTGGGGATTTATCCCTTAACAACATTCTGAAAACAAATGATCTCATTTATTTCATTGCTCGATGTAGGAGCTTGCTATACACAAAATGGTTTTTAACATCCTACGTTACAGCAGTGACTGAACTTTTCAAAAGTACTTGGTTGGCATGTGCAATGGTCACAGAAGATGTTATAGAAATGCAGGGTTTTTTTTCTGTTTATCCAACTTTTTCCCAAGCTGAACAGTGCTAGTTTGCCCTCTGCTCTGCTTCCTGTTCCAGTTGTGGGAAGATTGTGGACAGGAAACCTGACAAAGGGCAAGCTGAGGTGAGCACTTTGGCAGTGAGCACATTAATTTCTACACTGCCTTGTTTTTCTCACTATCGATGAAGCATTTCCGCACATTGAGATGAAGGATTCTGAGCTGCTCTATTGCACAAGCACTGCAGAACTTTGATCCATTCACATCAATGTAGGATGTGGCGCGGTGGCTCACAGCGCCAGGGATCCAGGTTCAGTTCCACTGTCATGGCAACTGTCTGTGTGGAGTTTACATGTTTTGATCATACTGCATGGATTTACTCCAGATGCTCCAGTTTCCTTCCACCGTTCCAAAATGTGCATGTTAGGTGGATTGGCCATCCTAAAGCACCTACCGTGTCCTGGGATGTGCATGCTTCATGGATTAGTTATGGGAAATGCGGGGTAACAGGAATAAGGCAAGGGGTGGGTCTAGGTGGGATGCCCTTCAGAGGGTTAGTGTGGATTTGATGGGCTGAATGGCCTGCATCCATGCTGTAGAGATTCTATCATTCTCAGATACTTACTCTGTAAAGTGAAATGTGGTAGCTCGATACATGGTTCGTGAACCAGCATGATTGAGCACCAGTGAACAGATGACACCAGAATTGGCGGTGTAGTGGACAACGAAGAAGGTTACTTCAGAGTACAATGGGATCTTGGTCAGATGGGCCAATGGGCTGAGGAGTGGCAGATGGAGTTTAATTTAGATAAATGTTAGGTGCTGCATTTTGGAAAAGCAAATCAGGACTAATATGCTTAATGGTAAGGTGGTGATGTAGAAAGAGTGCAGGTTCTTAGTTCCTTGAAAGCAAAGTCGCAGGAAGATAGGATAGTGAAGAAGGCGTTTGGTATGCTTTCCTTTATTGGTCAGAGTATTGAGTACAGGAGTTGGGAGGTCATGTTGCGGCTGTACAGGACGTTGGTTAGGCCACTTTTTGAATATTGAGTGCAATTCTGGTCTCCTTCTTCTTATCGGAAAGATGTTGTGAAACTTGAAAGGGTTCAGATAAGATTTACAAGGATGTTGCCAGGTTTGGCGGATTTGAGCTACAGGGAGAGGTTGAATAAGCTGGGGCTGTTTTCCCTGGAGCGTCGGAGGCTGAGTGGGTGACCTTATAGAGGTTTATCAAGTCATGAGGGATATGGATAGGGTAAATAGACAAGGTCCTTTCCCTGGGGTGGGGGAGTCTAGAACTAGGGGGCATAGATTTAGGGAAAAAATTTAAAGGGATGTAAGGGGCAACTTTTTCATGCAGAGGGTGGTGAGTGTATGGAATGTGCTGCCAGAGGAAGTGGTGGAGGCTGGTACAATTGCAGCATTTAAAAGGTATCTGGATGGGTATGTGAATAGGAAGGGTTTGGAGGGATATGGGCCAAGTGCTGCCAGGTGGGACTAGATTAGGTTAGGATATCTGGTCGGCATGGACGGGTTGGATTGAAGTGTCATGGAAACAACCTCTACCATCTTTTCACCACATGGTAGGCCTTTGGAGAAAATGCAGAGGCATGGGATTGAAGGTGATTTAGCAATTTGGATTAGAAACTGGCTTTCTGTAAGAAGGCAGCAAGTTGTGGTTGATGGAAAATATTCAGCCTGGAGTCTGGTTACCAGTGGTGTGCCGCAAGGATCTGTTTTGGGACCACTGCTGTTTGTCATTTTTATAAATGACTTGGACGCAGGCATAGGTGGATGGGTTGCAGATGACACTAAAGTCGGTGGAGTAGTGGACAGTGTGGAAAATGTTACAGGTTGCAGGGGGACTTGGATAAACTGCAGAATTGGGCTGAGAGGTGGCGAATGGAGTTCAATGCAGTTAAATGTGAGGTGATTCACTTTGGGAAGAATAAGGCAGAGTACTAGGTCAATGGAAAGAGTCTTGGTCATGTGGATGTGCAGAGGGATCTTGGAGTCCATGTACATAGATCCCTGAAAGTTGCCACCCCAGGTTGACAGTGCTGTTAAGAAGGCATACGCTGTATTAGGTTTTATTGGTAGAGGGATTGAGTTCTGGAGCCGTGATGTCATGCTATAACTATACAAAACGCTGGTGCGGCAGCACTTGAAATATTGTGTACAGTTCTGGTCACCCCGTTACAGGAAGGACGTGGAAGCATTGGAAAAGGTGCAGAGGAGATTTACCAGGATGTTATCTGGTCTGGAGGGAAGGTCTTATGAAGAAAGGCTGAGAGACTTGGGTCTGTTCCCACTGGAGAGAAGAAGGCTAAGAGGGGATTTAATAGAGACCTACAAGATGATCAGATAGGATAGACTGTGAGAGTCTTTTTCCTAGGATGATGATGTCAGCTTTTACGAGGGGGCATAACTACAACTTGAGGGGTGATTGATATAAGACAGATGTCAGAGGCAGGTTCTTTACTCAAGGGCTTGGAATACCCTGCCTGCCAATGCAGTTAACTCAGCCACATTAGGGAGATTTAAACAATCCTTGCATAAGCACATGGATGATGATGGGATAGTGTAGGGGGACGGGCTTAGATTAGTTCATAGGGTTGGCGCAATGTTGAGGGCTGAAGGGCCTGTTCTGCGCTGTATTGTCCTGTATTCTGTGGTGTGATGAGCCTGTCTTAAATTATTCTCCTCCCACTAAAACAATCACTCACCCACATTCAAACCGCTACAGAAAACACTATCAGATTCAGAAATTGAGTTCATGTGCTGTTTTTTAGAGGCAAGAGAAATTTTACAGATTTGTAACTGTATGTCGACTTGGCTTAGTGGTTTTGTCATTGTGGTTTATAATTTAGATTCTTGTGGTGTGGAATTGAGTTGTCTGGACTGAAATCTCAGTTACAGTCTGGTCTATCAGCTGCTTTCTTACAGGCAGTTACATTTTTTGTTTTGGCTTTCCTTGGTTTTGGAAAAATTGGCCAAGATTTTAATTCTTTCAAGGGGTCAATATTTCCCCTTGGGTATTTTTCCAATTTGCTGGTGAAGGTTCCTGTTCCACCACCCTTTCGTACAGCACACTCCAGATTATAACTGGCTATGTAAAATAGCTTCCTGATGTTACCAATTACATTAAATCTCTCTCTCCTGGTTACAGAACCTTCTGCCACTGGAAACACTTTACGAACATAGTAACATATGAACTAGGAGAAGCAGTAGACCTTTTGGCTCCTTATGTTTGCTGATCATAGCTGATCTAATTGTGGCCTGAAATTCTGTTTCTTCTCTCCAACAGCCTTGACTACTTTCGACCCTTAAAATACCTCAAAAATATTCTGACAAATTAAAGCTCAACAGCTATATGTAAAGTAAATGAGAAGTGTGGTCTTTCATTCCAAAGAAATGGAGTATGAAAATAAGCGTTTGGTATGCTTGCCTCTAACAGTAAGTGCATTGATTAAAGCAGTTGGAATGTCATGTTGCGGCAGAACAGGACATTGAATATGAGTTCAAATCTGGTTGCTCTGCTATAGGGAAGATGTGAAACTTGAAAGGATTCAGAAAATATTTACATGGTTGTTGAGCTATAGGGCTGGGGCTATTTTCATTGGAGCGCCAGAGGCTGAGGGGTGACCTTATAGAGGTTTATAAACTCATGAGAGGCATGGATGGGGTAAATAGACAAGGTCTTTTCCCCATGGTAAGAGAGTCCAAAACGAAAGGGTATAGGTTTAAGGTGAGAGGAGAAAGATTTAAAAGCGACCTAAGGGGCAACCTTTCATGCAGAGGGTGGTGCATGTATGGAATGAGATGCCAAAGAAAATGGTGGAGGCTGGTACAATTACAACATTTTAAAAGGCATCTGGATGGATACATGAATAGGAATGGTTTAGAGGGATATGGGCAAAATGCTGGCAAATGGGACTAGATTATTTTAGGATATCTGTTTAGCATGAATGAGTTGGACCAAAGAATCTGTTTCCATGCTGTACATCTCTATGATTATAGGACCATCCCTCAAGCAACTAAATCTGATTTTCCTGGACCTGGGGGTGGGGAGTGGTGCTGGTGAAATGGCATTAGGAGCACCATACACAAGACTCTGCTAACTGAAAGAGGCTGTTTACTTCGGCGGACAAATTTTGGTGTAGGAACTATGGAAATGGCTCAACATGGGTAAGAGGCATAGTCAGCGCAGGCCAGGTCCACTGGTGTATAAAGTTTGGCTAGGTGTGATGGTCCTGAACAAGCACAGAGACTATATGAAAGCTGTAAACTTGAAAATGGTGCCGAAACAAAATGTGTCCAACTCCTCGACAGCCTTTGGCTGTTCTGGAAACTGTGGGCTCTTCCTCTCCATCAGGTGTTGAAGGAATAGATCCAGAGGTGTAGAGGGAAAGGATAGAAAGATGAGTCTGGATAGGAGTGAGAGTAACAGGGTGGATGTTATGGGGGTCTTTGGAAAGTTAAATATTGACTGGAAATATCTGTATTATAATTCAAGTACTTTAGATGGGTCAGTTTTTGTCCAATGTGTGCAGGAGGGTTTCCTGACAGTCTGAAAACAGGCCAACAAGGGGCAAGGCCACATTAGATTTGGTACTGGGTAATGAACCTGGCCAGGTGTTAGATTTGGAGGTAGGTGAGCACTTCAGTGATAGTTACCACAATTCAGTTATGTTTACTTTAGCAATGGAAAAGGATAGGTATATACTGCAGGGCAAGAGTTATAACTGGGCAAAAGGCAATTAGGATGCGATTAGGCAAGATTTAGGATGCATAGGATGGGGAAGGAAACTGCAGGAGATAGGCACAATTGAAATGTCGGGCTTATTCAAGGAACAGCTACTGCATGTCCTTGGTAAGTGTGATTTGGAGATGGTAGTGTTGGACTGGGGTGTACAAAGTTAAAAATCACACAACACCAGGTTATAGTCCTGAAAATGTGTTGCTGGAAAAGTGCAGCAGGTCAGGCAGCATCCAAGGAGCAGGAGAATCGACGTTTCGGGCATGAGCCTGACCTGCTGCGCTTTTCCAGCAACACATTTTCAGCTCTGATCTCCAGCATCTGCAGTCCTCACTTTCTCCACCAGGTTATAGTCCAACAGGTTTAATTTGAAGCACAACCACCTGATGGACTATAACCTGGTGTTGTGTGATTTTTAACTTGATAAGTATGTACCTGTCAGGCAGGGAAGAAGTGGTCGAGCAAGGGAGCCATGGTTTACTAAGGAATTTGAAGAGGAAGAAGAAGGTTTATGTAAGGATTAGATTAGATTAGATTAGATTCTCTACAGTATGGAAACAGGCCCTTCAGCCCAACAAGTCCACACCGCCCCTCCGAAGGATAACCCACCCAGACCCATTCCCCTACCCTATATTTACCCCTGACTAATTCACCTAACTACTGTGGACAATTTAGCATGGCCAATTCACCTGACCTGCACATCTTTGGACTGTGGGAAGAAACCCACACAGACACTGGGAGAATGTGCAAACTCCACACAGACAGTCACCCGAGGCTGGAATCGAACTCAGGTCCCTGGTGCTGTGAGGCAGCAGTGCTAACCACTGTGCCACCGTGCCACCTTTGCTATGTGATGGCTCCGTTAGGGCCTTTGAGAGTTACAGATTAGCTAGAGAAAACCTAAAGAGAGTTAAGTAGAGCTAGGAGGGGACATGAGAAGTCGTTAGCAGATAGAATCAAGGAAAACCCTAAAGCTTTCTATAGGTATGTCAGGAATAAAAAAAAGACTACAGTAAGATTAGAGCCAATCGAGGACAGTAGTGGGAAGTTGAAGAGGAGAAAGATGAATATTTTTCATTGTATTTTTCCAGTGTGAATACAAATGTTGTTGAGGAGAATACGGAGATACAGGCTACTGGACTAGATGGGATTGAGGTTCAGAAGGAAAAGGTGTTAGAAATTCTGGAAAGTGTGAAAATAGATAAGCCCCCTGGGCTGGATGGGATTTATCCTGGAATTCTCTGAGAAGCCAGGGAGGAGATTGCAGAGCCTTTTGGCTTTGACCTTTATGTTGTCATTGTCTACGGAATAGTACCAGAAGACTAGAGGTTAGCAAATTAGATTACTTACAATGTGGAAACAGGCCCTTCGGCCCAACAAGTCCCCACCGACCCTCTGAAGAGCAACCCACCCAGACCCATTCCCCTACATTTACCCCTTCACCTAACACTATGTTAGGTGTTGGAAGAGGTTGTAAGAGATAGGATTTATAATCATCAAGAAAGGAATAAATTGATTAAGGATAGTCAACACAATTTTGTGAAGGGTAGATTGTGCCAACAGATACTGGCACTTACCAACAAGTGGCGATAGACCCGACCCCACAACTGGAGAACCAAATCACAGCCTTACTCAAAAATCTTCAGAAATTTGGGGAATTAAACAAGACAGACTTTAAAAAAATGAAACCAGATGGATCTAACACACCACACTTCTACGGATTACCCAAAATTCACAAATCAAGAGCTCTCCTCTCACCAGGTAGTCTTGCTACCTAGAACGCCACTGCACAGATTAGTCAAGGAACTACACTAAAGACTAAAATACATAGTAGAAGACTCATGCCACTCCATTCTCTCCTCCCAAGAATTCCTGAATACTATCAAAGACACCAAGATAGAAGAGCATGAAATATTGGTCTCCTTTGGCGTAACAGCCCTATTCACATCTATCAACATCAACCTGGCCAAGGAAACACTGACTACAGTATTAGAAGAACCAAAGACACACACACACCAAAAACTGCCAACTTCAGCAGCAAGGACAATATCGGCAAGCTAGTGGACCTATGCTTTACCACCCACTGCACTTTCAATAACAAAACCTACAGACAAACCAACCAAACACCCATGAGATCCCCAATATCAGGATTCTTAATAGAGGCAGCAATGCAGAGACTTGAACAAATAGCTCTGCCAACAATCCAACCCAAACTTTGGGTCTACTACATGGATGACATCTTTGTCATCACTAAATGAAACAAGTTAGAGGAAACCTTATAGGCTTAAAACTTAATAATACCTTATAGGCATAAAACTCACTAAAGAGGAGGAAAACAACAACAAACTGCTATTCCTAGATTTCACAGTAGAGCGAACAGCCAATGGGAAACTTCAAACTAGCATCTACAGGAAAACAAGGCATACAGACCAAATACTAAACTACAGAAGCAATCATCCCAACACCGCAAATGAAGCTGCATCAGAACATTATTCCAACAAGCCACCACACACTGTAGCACAGAGGAACTACAAAGAGCACAGGAAACTCACCGATAGAGTGTATTCAAAAAGCATGGGTACCCAATGGACAGTCTGCCGATTTCTCAGCAACCAATCCAAACAAGCAGACAAAATGCATCCAGAAACTCTTGTCACTATCCCTACATCAAAGACCTCTCAGAAATTACTGCCAGACTACTCAGACCTCTTAGCATTGTGGTAGCCCACAAACCCACCAACACACTAAAACAGCAGCTAATGAACTTGAAAGACCCTGTACAGACAAGAAGCAAAACTAATGTAATTTACAAAATAGCTTGCAAGAATTGTAACAAACACAACATTGGACAAACAGGCAGAAAACGAGCTACCAGGATACATGAACATCAACTAGCTACAAAAAGACATGACCCTCTCTCACTAGTATCCTTACATACAGATGAGGAAGGACACCACTTCAACTGGGACAACACATCCATCCTAGGACAAGCCAAACAGAGACACGCACAAGAATGCCGAGAAGCATGGCATTCCAACTGGAACTCTATCAACAAACACATTGACTTGGACCCGATTTACCACCCCCTGAGAAAAAGAACAGGACATGACATCACCACGGGAAATGACATCAACTCACGGAAACCTAAACACATAAATAGAGAGCGGGTCATAACACCAGTACTTCTCCAGCGGCTCAATGATGATGTTTACCTCACATAGTGAAGAAATTGAAAATGAACCTTGCAGCTTAGCGAGCAAACTTGCATCCAGAACCTCAACCTGAGCTCCAAATCTTCTCAAAACTCGCTATCACAAACCTTTATTGAGTTCTTTGAGAAGGTGACCAAGCAGGTAGATGAGGGTAAAGCCACTGATGTGGTGTGTATGGATTTCAATAAGGCATTTGATAAGGTTTCCCACAGTAGGCCACTGCAGAAAATACGGAGGTATGGGATTGAGGGTGATTTAGTAGTTTGGATCAGAAATTGGCTAGCTGAAAGAAAACAGAGGTTAGTGGTTGATGAAAAAGTTCATCCTGGAGTTCAATTACCAGTGGGGTACCACAAGGATCTGTTCTGGGGCTACTTCTGTTTGTCATTTTTATAAATGACCTGAATGAGGGCATAGAAGGATGGGTTAGTAAATTTGCAGATGACACTAAGGTTAGTGGAGTTGTGGATAATACCAAAGGATTTTGCAGTTTGCAGCAGGACTTAGATAAACTGCAGAGCAGGGCTGAAAGGTGGCAAGTGGAGTTTTAATGCGGAAAAGTGTGAGGTGATTCATTTTGGAAGGAGCAACAGGAATAAAGATTACCGGGCTAATGGTAAGGTTCTTGGTAGTGTGGATTCCTGAATAAGGGCTTATGCCCGAAACGTCGATTCTCCTGTTCCTTGGATGCTGCCTGACCTGCGCTTTTCCAGCAACACATTTTCAGCTCTGATCTCCAGCATCTGCAGACCTCACTTTCTCCTCTTGGTAGTGTGGATGAGCAGAGAGAGCTTGGTGTCCATGTACATAGAGCCTTGAAAGTCGCCACCCAGGTTCATAGTGCTGTTAAGAAGGCGCACGATGTGTTAGCTTTTGTTGGCAGACGGATTGAGTTTCGGAATTATGAGGTTATGGTGTGGCTGCACTTAGCATGTTGCGTACTCTGGTCACTGCATTATAGGAAGGATGTGGAAGCTTTGGAAGGGATTCAGAGGAGATTTACTAGGATGTTGTCTGGTATGGAGGGAAGGTCTTTTGAGAAAAGGCTGAGGGAATTGAGGTTGTTTTTGTTAGGGAAGAAGGTTGAGAGATGACTTAATTGAGACACTTAAGATAATCAGAGGGTTAGATAAAGTGGACAGTGAGAGCCTTTTTCCTCATAGTGATGGCTAGCACGAGGGACATAAGTTTAAATTGAAGGTTGATAGATCTAGAACAGATGTCAGAGGTAATATCTTTACTCAGTAGTAGGGGCATGGAATGTACTGCCTGCAGCAGTAGTTAAAAATCACACAACACCAGGTTATAGTCCAACAGGTTTAATTGGAAGCACACTAACTTTCGGAGCGACGCTCCTTCATCAGGTGATAGTGGAAGGCTCAGTCCTAACACAGACTTTATAGCCAAAATCTACTGTGTGATGTAACTGAAATTATACATTGAAAAATTGATTGTCTGTTAAGCCTTTCATCTGTTAGAATACAGTGATAGTTTCACTTCTTTCATGTGATTGCAGAACTTTGATATGATCTGTTGGCTGTGGGTTTGCTTGGTTTGTTTGTTGCATTAGTAAAATAGATCTATTCTGCCTCTTTCCTGTGTGGTTCCATTGGAGATTTGCATTGGTTTTCTGGGGTTTCTCAAGTTCTGAGCTGAAATTGCTCCAGTGGTACTTTGCAATTAAGGTACAGAAACTCTGGTTATAAAAATGATTTACCAGTTGCATTGATCCTCTTGGCATGGATTTCTTTTTCAGAAAGGAATCAAGAGCTCTCTTATTCCTTCAACAAAAGTCAACCTCTGTCTATGTTTCCTTTTCATTATTTGAGTGAAACTCATCAACTTGCTGTTTATGAGGCTGATTAATGGCAAATTAGATTTGCATGTTGATGAATGCAGTTGTATATGAAATGAACACTGATCTTCTCATTATCAATAAACAGATGGCTTACTTGGGACTCGAGCTTAATGCTGGCTGACTAAATGTTATTTTCCTTGTCAGCTTACTAGCCACAAGATGAATTTTGCTGAGACCTTAATCTTTTCATTGTTTGTTGACACTTTGCCTCTTTCCAGAGTGTTTTGGTACGTTTGTAATGTTGATAATGTTATATGAATGCATTTGCATTTCTTTGTTTTCCTTCTGGAAGTTCGTCTTGCTTGGGTATTATTTCTCAGGCAAACTTTTTGGGTATAATTTGTCATTTGTTACGGCTCCGTTAGCTCAGTCTTGACACAATATCCACTGCTGCCATTGGTTTCAGGATAAAGGACTGAAACTTAAACCACTTCTCTCTCTGGGATTGTTCTTGGATTTATTCTTGAAATATTGTAACATGACGTTGGCATGGTCGAATTTATGCTAACCTGTGGTTGTTCTTTTTCACAGTTATCAGGTAACCACACTCTGCAGGATTGGACTCCCGTGGTCATTTTAGGCAGGTTCTCTTCCCTGGCAGTGAACAGATGGATTTTCATGATAGCCATTTTCTTTGGCTGCTATTCTCATACATAACTTGATATATTTCATTTCATAGCTTTTTACAATTAAGAAATTCTCATATTTCAGTAGCATCTCTCACAATTGTTTTTTAAAAGTAGCCAATTAAGACTTTTGAAGTGTAGGCCTTATAATGTATGAAATGTGATGATATTGTGTCCAGCAAGCTCCTACACTGGCAGTTTGACCAGATAGTTAGAACTTTTTTTAGGTGTTGGTCAAGGGATAAATGTTTGCTAAAAGAACATAGAACAGTACTGCACATGAGCAGGTCCTTTGGCCCACCATGCTGGTGCTGACCTCTGCTGTTCTAAACTAGTCCCATCTGCCTGTACGTGGTCTGTATCCTATTCCCTGCCAATTCATGTGTCTGTCTAAATGTCTTTCAAACATTACGATTGCCCAGCTTCCCTGGGCAGTGCATTCTAGGCATCTGCTCCTTTTGTGTAAACATTTCCTATACTCTGACTACCCATCCTATCTGCGACACTCATAATTTTATATATTTTTATCAGGTCACTTGTCAGACTCCAGTGAAAACAATTAGTTTCTTGAACCTCTCCTTATAGCTAATACACTGCAATCCAGGCAACATCCTGGTAAGCTTCTTAATGTGGCCTAACTAAAGTTTTGTACAGCTGCAGCATAACTTGCCAATTTTTATACTCAATGCGCTGACCGACGAAGGCAGGCATGCTGTTTGCCACCTGATCCACTTGTGTTGCCACTTTGAGTGAGCAATGGACTTGGACCCCAAGATCCCTCTGTATAATCAATGCTCCTGAGAGTCCTGTCATTTACTGTATACTTTCCTCTTGTAATTGATCTCCCAAAATGCATCAGCTCAAATTTGTCCAGATTAAAACTACATCTGCCATTCCTCTGTCCAAACTTCCAACTGACCTATATCCTGCTGTGTATCCTTTGGCAACTTTTTCATTATCCACAATTCCACCAACTTTCATGTCATCTGCAAAATTACTTATCAGACCACCTACATTTTCATGCAGATCTGTGTTATATGACTAATATATCACACATGCACACAGTCACTAGTGGTGTTTTGAAGGATCAGTTCTCGCTCTCTTGCATGCTCGATCTCTTTTGCTCTTGCTTGCTTTCTATATCCACACTATAGGGATTCTAAGGTAAATATGAGAGAGAGGGCACTATTCCATGATATGCCCTGCCATAACTGCCAATGACCAATTTTGTATCCAACTTGCTGACTTTCTATGGATTCTATGTGACTTAATCCTCTGGACCAGCCTAGCATGAGGGACCCTGTCATGTGCTTTAGAACAGTGAAGACTCCCTAGTTCTTGCTGTTATCGTGTCAAGGAGGTGAAAACACCATCTCTGATTGTGCATCATGAAGGCAGTGCTGGCACCAAGAGTGTTAACTTTGGTGACTTTGAATTCTTGACTTTGAATTCAAATTTAAAACCATATCAAAGGTATATGAGCCTTGGTGCTGTGAGGATCCTTCAAAATGGGGTCGTGGAATAGTTTGTAAGTTTACATTCTTTTGATGTGAACATTACTGGCAAGAACAACATTTCTAGACCATTTCAACCTGCAGCTGATTGATTGACTAGTGCTGTGAAGAGTGTGGAATCACATCAGCCAGATAGAATCCTCTGCTTTTTGCAAATTTAGAAATGTCTGAAAATTTGTAAAAATTAGGCTCTGTAAAAGTGACTACACAGTTCTCAGGTTGTTATGAAAACCCTATGTCTTTTATGAAACATGCCTTTATTCAGTATGCCTTTTGGGTCTATTGTAACTCTTTCCCACATTGGCATGGTTAACTCTTACCTTGAAACAAGATTCTTAGTTGTAACAAATTGCTAAGAAATAAATTGTTCAGGAAGGAAGTCTACCACTAATGACTTGGGGAAATTAGGGATGAGCAATGAATGCTGACCTTATTAGTGAAATCTACATCCTAAGAAAGAGTAACAAAACATGTTGAAGTGTGCAGGTTGGATGGTGAACCCTTATTTTCCAGTAAATCTATCGCCGTGTTCTTCAGCATGTTCATGGTGGGAGATAGACCTACTCAGTGTTTTAAACTGTAAATCAGTCTAAATAAATTAACCATTTCAACACTTCATATAGGTTGGGACTTTGGTTTAGTCTCATGCCTAACATAACATTAGTGTTACAGGAAAACCCTATTTCCACTGGGGAAATCCCTCAGGGCCATAATTTTCCCTTAAATGAAAATGCTTATGTATATGCCATTGAGAAAATTGACTTGTTGTAAACCTTGTTACCAAATTGTTGATTTTGGTAATAAAATGTTTTTGATCCAAGCTACCAACTGAATTTCTTCCATTTTATTCAGAAAACTGCTACACAGATGACTGTTTCAAAGGAAATTAATGTTACCTAAAATTTAAGTGGGGATTATATGGTGAGATATAAAAAGTGAAGTCTGCACAGAAAAGCAAATTGATGGTTTAGCTTTTCCAAAAAACAGGAGTTCTCCCTTAAACCTCAAATTATAATATCTAACTGTTTGTGCAAAGATCATGGGATTTTGCTTTTAGCTTTTGACCTTGCCTCTCCTTGTTCTATTCTTACACATTACATGATCACCACCTTTGTGTCCTGGTTAAGCAAAACCTCAAATTGAAACAAGTTTGTCCTTGTTCACTAACTTCTGTATGGCTTCATCTGGGTGTCTCTCTGTTACCTCCTACAAGTTATTTGTTCTCCTTCCATTTTGGCCTCTTGAACATCTTCAGTTTCAATTGCTGTACCATCAGTGGTCCTACCTTCAGCTGTCAAGGGCCTAAGGTCTGGAATTCCCTCTGCAAACTGCTCTACCCCACTATTTCTTTCCTACTTTGAGATGTTCCTTAAAACCTCTCTGCCCAAACACACCTTCGTGCTTTATTTGGTGACATTTCTTGGAAGCACCCTGAACATTTTGCTACATTAATAGTGCTATATAAATGCAAGTTTTTGTTGGTTTGAATGAGTCTAGGAGTGAATGGTGACTATGTCAGCATATTCACATACCCACCACTGCAGAAATATTCGGTCTAGTTGGTGACTTGGAACACCCTATTGTGGGTAATGTTTGGCTGTATGCTGCATGTGCAGATTTTTTCCCCTGAGCTGCCTGTTTGTATTGTCTGCCTGTTCTGATAAATTCATGGAATAGTTTAGAAAAAAATGCTGAGATACAAGACCTCCTTGTTTGACTTGTTTATCATCTCTCAGTGAGCATTGTTCACTGACAGTGAACCATTTATCCTCTTGATATCAATTCAGAATTTCAATTTATTTGATGACAGCACGAGTTTGATTCCATTACTTACTACAAGGAAGAGAAAATATCTCTTTAGAACATGTGGATTTTCATGCAGATTGTCCACTTACTTTGCTAATCTCAGCTACTGGAGTTGATGCAGTCCATTTTACATCTCTGTATTATTCAATTGTTTTCATGCAAGCTAGATAGTCATTAACAAATCCAAAGAGGAAATTAGAGAAAGATCTTTACTCCAAATAGTGGTTAGAATGTGAAACACGCAACCACATGGAGTGATTAACTTGAATACAAATGTACATAAAGGGGAAGCTAACTAATTACATCGGGAAAAAATGAATGCAAGGATCTTTTGAAAGCAAGTGATGGAGCTTGTGTGAAACATCAACATGGCATTAGACTTGTTTTGCTGTTTGCATGGTGCAAGCTCCTTTTCTGTGCCATTCTTTGTTGAAGTTAATGAAAGATTAGGTGCTGCAAGGAGTAGAGTGAGTTGAAGATAAAATGATTCTTGTGATTAGGATTGTGCAAAGCAGCAAGCAGTTGTATTGGTGTGACATGTTGTGGGGAAATCAGGAAAGTGGGTGAACAAAATGCAGGGCAGTTATTCACTGGTTTGAAACAAAATTAGAAAATCTTGTATCTTTGTTTTGTTTAGCTTAGGACTTTTATAATGGTACTATTGTTGTTTGGATTCTGGGAGATTGAAGTCCATGAATGTTTGGAGTACTAAAGCTCCTTTTTTTTTCCCAGGGGCTTAGATTGTGCACTATTTCTTGTAGTCTGAGACTGCTAATGTACTGAAAAAACCTTAAGCCAGGTCTCCTGGAATCTGAAGTAAAATGCGTTGGAAGGACTATGAGCGAAGTCAGCTGTTGAGCAACCTACGTCTAGGGCTTTAGTGCTTCTCTGATCTGGGAAATATCCAAAGCTGCTTACAGAGAACACACTGGAGCTAAGCAGATGTCTTTAAACAGTTGGGTCTTCACAAAACCTGACAGCTTTGTGATTGCTTTACTGAAAACAACAGTTTTAAATTTCAAATTTCAAATGCTCAAGTTGCTGAATCCAAATGGTGAAATTTGAATCAGTACTCTTTATGTTCTTGGTTCCACTCTCTCAATCAATAGTCTTGTAACATAGTCATTGCAGCATCATACTTGCAAGTTGGTTCTGTAGCAGTTTGATGCAATTGAGTGGCTTACTTGGCCATTTCAAATGGCAGTTAAGAGTCAGCCAAATTGTTGTTGGCTCGATGTCACAAGGATGGTAGATTCATTCCCTGGGCATTGGAGAAACTAAAGAGTTTTTATAGTAGATCACCATTGCTGAATCTAGTTTCCATTTCCAAATTTATTGATTGAACTTATTGAGTATAAAATATAACAGCTGCCGCTGCAGGATTTGAGTGAATCCATGTCCCTAAAACATTAGTCCAGGCCTCTGGGTTACTAATCCAGTGACAATTCCACTGCTTCATGTCTATCATTTGACTCTACACATCAACTCCAATAGGCCAATGTCGCAATTAATTAACAAAAGTCTATTGATTTGTCGGTGCCTTTTTTTCATTCTTGTGACGTGGGCATCAGTAGCAAGGTCAGCATTTAGTTTTCATCCCAAGCTTCGTTCAGAGTTGTGAACAATTTCTTGAACAGTCAGTATGAGGTTTGATTCCATTGATTCTCTTGCTAGAGCACTCAGAGGGCAGTTAAGAGTTGACAGCATTGCTGGGGGACTGGACTCGCATGTAAACTGTACACACATGATTTTAGCTGCCTGTACTGTGCAAATGTTTAATTTCTGGTCTGTGCACCCCTTTTCCCTCCTCTTATTACTAGGATAAGATCTATGTCTGGACTAAGAGCAGAAATCTGTTCAAATAGTTTCTATGAGAGCATTTGCTGTTTTGATACTGTGGAATTCAACTTGGAATGTAAATTGGGCAAATTCACAGCACGAGGAGCCTGAGATGCTCCAAAACTACCACATAAGAATTTTTAGGGGCATAAAAGGGCTGTTTAAGGCTAAACAGGCCATCCTTCAATTGCATTGTTAATTTGTACTTCCATTAGCTAGCAGATAGAAATTTTATTTTATTGGTGTGTATGTCAGATGTTTAGTTTTTCAAATGATTACTTTGAAAAATTGGTTGCACTCTGAATTTGTTTTTAAGGGATACTGATGCTGAGAGGAGCTATTTCACTGTTGCATTCCACTGTGATTTCATTTGCTATTTTAGTCCTCGTGACAAGTTAATACCTTTTGAAGAGGGGCTAATGGTTTTAGAGAATAATCACATTGAGGATTTAATAATCAAAGCTGTTGTGACTGCTGGACTGGGTGAGTGCTACAGTAAACATAAGCTGTTGCGACTGGTGTGTTGATATTTAGACTATGTTAAGGCAATTTGCAAATGCACTGCAAGTATATTTTTTTAACGTACGTACAGATGTTTCAAGTGCTATCAGCCACATTTTGAACAGTTTAATAATGAAGTTAACTTTTTATTTGCTTTATTTTTCCCACTTTTTCTAGAGCAGCATCTCCTTTTTTTGACTTGCAAATCAGAGTGTCTACCTCTTTCTTTCACCTTTTTCGAAATGGCTAGTTAGTCCTGTGAAAATGTGGACTGTGAATGTTGTTGTCAGGCTATTTGACAGACTACTAAAGATTGAGACAGGTGTCAAGAGTGTAGGCTAACATTGTCCCCACTGATTCAGGGACCAGTTCTGGCAGTTATAGTTTATCGGGGCTAAATTCTCTGGCAGTTATAGTTTATCGGGGCTAAATTCCTATTTCTCCCCTCCCCACCTCCCTAATCCAGAGGACAGTTTTAATGTCCTGTTGCTGTTTCATCCGTTTTATTGGTCAGCAATCTGTACAGAGCAAACAGCAACACTGACCTTCTTACTTGGATGAATATAATCATATGATGTAGCATTTTGCTGAGGTCACTTGGGAGGTCTGAATGATGTCAGAGATGTACAGCATGGAAACAGACCCTTCGGTCCAACCCGTCCATGCCGACCAGATATCCCAACCCAATCTAGTCCCACCTGCCAGCACCCAACCCATATCCCTCCAAACCCTTCCTATTCATATACCCATCCAAATGCCTTTTAAATGTTGCATTTGTACCAGCCTTCACCACTTCCTCTGGCAGCTCATTCCATACACGTACCACCCTCGGTGTGAAAAGGTTGCCCCTTAGGTCTCTTTTTTATCTTTCACCTCTCACCCTAAACCTATGCCCTCTAGTCCTGGAATCTCCCACCCCAGGGAAAAGACTTTGTCTATTTATCCTATCCATGCCCCTCATAATTTTGAAAACCTCTATAAGGTCCTCCCCTCAGCCTCTGACACTCCAGGGAAAACAGTCCCAGCCTGTTTAGCCTCTCCTATAGCTCAAATCCTCCAACCCTGGCAGCATCCTTGTAAATTCTTTCTGAACCCTTTCAAGTTTCACAACATCTTTCCGATAGGAAGGAGACCAGAATTGCACGCAATATTCCAACAGTGGCCTAACCAATGACTTGTACAGCCGCAACATGACCTCCCAACTCCTGTACTCAATACTCTGACCAATAAAGGAAAGCATACTAAATGCCTTCTTCACAATCCTATCTACTTGCAACTCCATTTTCAAGGAGCTATGAACCTGCACTCCAAGGTCTCTCTGTTCAGCAACACTCCCTAGGACCTTACCATTGAGTCTATAAGTCCTGCTAAGATTTGCTTTCCCAAAATGCAGCACCCCTCATTTATCTGAATTAAACTCCATCTGCCACTTTTTGGCCCATTGGCCCATCTGGTCAAGATCTGTACCTCTTATGCTCGCATCCAAATCATTTATGTAAATGACAAAAAGTAGAGGACCCAGCACCGATCCTTGTGGCACTCCACTGGTCACAGGCCTCCAGTCTGAAAAACAACTCTCCACCACCACCCTCTGTCTCCTCGCTGCTCCTTGGATGCTGCCTGAACTGCTGTGCTCTTCCAGCACCACTAATCCAGAATCTGGTTTCCAGCATCTGCAGTCATTGTTTTTACCTTCTACCTTTGAGCCAATTCTGTATCCAAATGGCTAGTTCTCCCTTTATTCTGTGAGATCTAACCTTCCTAACCAGTCTCCCATGGGGAACCTTGTCAAATGCCTTCCTGAAGTTCATGTAGATCACATCTACCGCTCTGCCCTCAACAATCCTCTTTGTTACTTCTTCAAAAAGCTCAATCAAGTTTGTGAGACATGATTTCCCACACACTAAGCCATGCTGACTATCTCTAATCAATCCTTGTCTTTCCAAATACTTGTACATCCTGTCCCTCAGGATTCCCTCCAACAACTTGCCCACCACCGACGTCAGGCTCACTGGTCTATAGTTCCCTGGCTTGTCTTCACTACCCTTCTTAAAGAGTGGCACCACGTTGGCCAACCTCCAGTCTTCCAGCCCCTCTCCTGTGACTATCGGTGATACAAATATCTCAGCAAGAGGCCCAGCAATCACTTACTGCCACAGGACTCGGAAAGAAACATTCTATCTCTCCTCACATCTGTCTTTGCAAACCTAATAATATCCAGCAAGGCATTGGGTTAGTTAGCTGGCACGTTTTTTTATCCTATCTTCATGAATTTTATGGAATAGAGATGGTTTTGTCCATTAATCTGTATCTGCCTTTGCTGCCTTCATCTGTTTCTCCAGAAGTCATAGAATCATAGAATGATAGAGAGGTACGGCAAGGAAGCAGACTGTTATTTTGGTCCACTAGTCCTTCCTGACCAGATATCCTAAATTAATCTAGTCCCATTCACTAGCACTTGGCCCATATCCCTCTAAACCCTTTCTATTCAAATACCCATCCAGATGCCTTTTAAATGTTGTAATTGTACCAACCTCCACCACTTCCTCTGGCAGCTCATTCCATACACGCACCACCCTCTGTGTGAAAAAGTTCCCCTTATGGTCCCTTTTAAGTCATTCCCCTCTCACCCTAAACATATGCCCTCTAGTTCAGGATTCTCCCAGTTGTGTTCAGAGAGAAGTTCAATGTGGATAAATGAGTTTTTGCATTTTGGTAAACAAGGGTAGGGCTTATATAGTTAATGGTAGGGCCCTTGACTAGTGTTGTAGAACAGAGAGACCTCGGGGTCCAGATACATAATATTTTGAAGTTTGCGTTGCATATAGACAGTTTGGTTAAAAAGGGGTTTGGCATGCTTGCCTTCATTGCTCAGTAGTATTGAGTATAGGAGTTGGGACGTCATGTTGAGGTTGTGCAGGACATTGGTGAGGCCTCTTCTGGAGAACTGTGTCCAGTTCTGGTCACCCAGTTATAGAAACAATATTATTAAGCTGGAGAGGGTTCAGAAGAGATTTATCAGGATGTTGCCGGGGTAGAGAAGGTTTAAGTTATCAAAAGCTAGATAGGCTGGGATTTTTTTTCATTGGACGTTAGGTTGAGACGCGATCTGATAGAAATTTACAAAATAATGAGAAGTATAAGTACAGTTAATGGTAGTTGTCGTTTCCCTAGGATAGGGGAGTTCAAGACTAGGGAGCAAATGTTTAAAGAAACCTTTTACACAGGTGGTTTGTGTGTGAAATGAACTTCCTGAAAAAGTAGTGGATATGGGTACAATTACAATGTTTAAAAGACATTTTCAGCACCTGTCCTGTGGCTATCGATGATACAAATATCTCATCAAGAGGCTCAGCAATCTTTGTGTAGATACATGAATAGGATAGATTTGGAGGTATATGGATTAGTGGTGGTGGAAGAGCACAGCAGTTCAGGCAGCATCCAAGGAGCAGCGAAATCGACGTTTCGGGCAAAAGCCCTTCATCAGGAATAAAGGCAGAGAGCCGGAAGCGTGGAGAGATAAGCTAGAGGAGGGTAGGGGTGGGGAGAAAGTAGCATAGATGACCTGGGAGTTGCAGTGGGAGAGGGACTCCGAGATTCTTGTAGAGAGAGGAGGAAAACTTCTTCAAGGCAGGCATCCTTGCAAGAGGATTCGCAGTAGGGTTAAAATCAACGAGGTAAAAACAATAACTGCAGATGCTGGAAACCAGATTCTGGATTAGTGGTGCTGGAAGAGCACAACTGCAGATGCTGGAAACCAGATTCTGGATTAGCATCCTTGGATGCTGCCTGAACTGCTGTGCTCTTCCAGCGCCACTAATCCAGAATCTGGTTTCCAGTATCTGCAGTCATTGTTTTTACCTTGGAGGTATATGGGCCAGGAACAGGCAGATGGGACTCGTTTAATTTTGGATTATTTTCGACATGGACTGGTTGGATGGAAGGATCTGTTTCCTTGCTGTATAACTCTATCACTCTATGCCAATGACTAAAGGGAAGTAAATTATTCCGATACTAGTTCAATTGTTCTTTTGTCTTGATGCCCAAATGTTTCAATCATGAGGTGGTTGTCGGTTAGTTTAAAAAAAATCATAGTCTGTCTCCTGATACAACATTCCTTCCCTTGAGCCCAACTCTCAATCCATTCCCAAGCACTGCAATCCAGCCTTGGAACCAATTGTTGCTATCAAAGATGCTGTTGTTTTTGCTGCATAATCATTCAGTTAGAATGCTTAATGACTTTTAATCCATTGTTCAGATAATTATTCCAGAATAGTAAGATCAGAACGTTAAGGGAATTAGTTTGAATAGAAAACACGCAGTTTTTATAGACAGATAACTGTGTTTTAATTATGCCCATTTCATGACTGTGCTGGAAGGTGGGTCTCAACTGGGCACTTAGGTCTCCCTGCGCACCTCATCATTAAAAGAGAAAAGGCTTACATTTACAAAGTGCATTTTGCAAGTTCAGAATGACTGAAGTTATTTTAAGTGTAGTCATTGTTATAATGTAGGGTACACAGCAAGTTCCCACACAGCAATCTGGTAAAATACTGGCTCATTGGTTTATTAGTGTTAGCAATTGAGCGAACTCTCCTGTTCTGCAAAATGATTGATTCTATGGGAATTGTTTTTATGGCCACATTATGGGTAGAAAACATCTTAGTTTTAACAACTCATCCAAAAGATGTCACATCCTTATACTACTGCATAGGCTTGATACTGCCCTGGAGTGTTGGTCTAGATTATTTCTGAAGTTTCTGGAGTGGAACTGTGAACAGATTACTTTTAAGCTCCTGAAGGAAGAGTGCTAGCCACAGACCACAGCTGAAAGTTTATGGTTTACACAGTCTGCCCAAGCCAGTGGAGTTTGTAGAGACAGCTGTTCTGTAACCTGATACTGCTCAGCATTGTGTGACTGCTTAGACTGTGCTGTCAACAGAGCGTGCATTAGGTGAGAACAAGATTAGTTTAAACTGTGATGGCTATCGTAGGTGAATAGTTTATTGCCTATATTAAAGCATGTAGTAGCAATCTGAGTTTGTGGAACTGAACCCCAACGAGGAATTCATGCTTCAGGGAAATGGAGAAGACAGAACAAAAAATGGTAAGAAAAAAATGATTGACTGCTTGGAGCAATCAGTTTCAAATGGCCTGTTGCGATGCATTTTGTTTTCGAGTTTATTTTTGTATTGTACTCTTGCCATAAAGGAAACTCAGCCTACAAGTTGCTTGTACAGGATCTAGATGTACATTTTCAAAACTGGGGCTCCTGAATCTTTGGGAATGAGGGATTACTGGGTTCCTGTTTGGTTCATCAGCTTCCATTTAGCCTGTTGATGGACTATTATGTTATTTCTGTTAAGGTTCTATACAACTAATAAATTTTGCTGCAAAGTACAGCCAATGTTTTTTGGATAGCTGACAGTTTTGAGGAACTTATATGCTAGTTTTTTGGTAATTAATATCCTACAGTTTTTCCCCATTTAAATAGTATTTAGCTTTTTTATTCTTCCAATGAAAGTGCATAACCTCTTAGTTTCCACATTATATTCCATGCGTAAAGATCCTTTTCTCTGATTCCCAAGTTCCTCCTGTGCTTTGAGGTGTCCTGACCTCTGGCTTCAGAGAAGCAACACAGTCTTTGAGGCTTATGCTCACATCTGCAGAGATTAGAATCTATCCCCTCCATTGTACGGTACTCTACTACTACCACATTCCCATTCCCCCCTCCAACTTGAATGGCTCCCTGTTCTTCAGTGCTGTGGTCAGTTCACTCATTCCCTCTGCAGTCCTTACTTTCATCCATACAGAAGAAGACTAGAAACGTAAACACAAAAAGAATCTTTCTTTTACATTAAAGAACAGAAATACTCAGCATTCAGGAGGTTTTGTTTAGGCAAAAGTAACCAAACACATGTCTCCTTTCTATGTTCAATTCCTTGAAATGCTCAACTCCACTTTTGAAAGATGCAATCTCAAAGGCTAAGTCACACTAAGTTGGCTGCTACTTTATGCACTAAACACAGTCAGTTAAATGTGAATTTTTGTTTAAAAAGCAAATGTAATCTTCATGGGACACCAGCCTCTATTGGTTGTATGTTATTCCTTTCTTGCAGATGGCCATCAGAAATTAAAGAGAAGACATAGATGGTCATAAACCTAATTAAACATACTAAACTAAATGTGATGTGGAGGAGCCGGTATTGGACTGGGGTGGACAAAGTTAAAAATCGCACAACACCAGGTTATAGTCCAACAGGTTTATTTGGGAGCTTTCAGAGTGCTGCTCCTTCATTAGGTAGCTGTGGAGCAGGATCATAAGACACAGAATTTATAGCCAAAGATCAGAGTGTCATGCATGCAACTGATACGATATATTGAACAAACCTAGATTGCTGTGAAGTCTTTCATCTTTTAGAATGGGTTGCAAATTTCAGTTAATTAATGTTTAAATCCCAGAATTACTTTCAAAACACATTCTCGAGATAACTTAAGGTTTTATTAAAAAAAGGTGTCTGAGCTGAGATGTCAATGTATTAAAAAAGTGAAGTTACAGTCTGTCTGCATCCCAACCTTGAGTCAGACTGGTTCTATTTCCAAAGTAGGAATTTGTAAAATCTTACCTGGATTGACTGCCTGCAGATTGTGTGCTTTTTGAATAAAATAGAAAGTATCTACAATTACAGTTCTGCAAATGCAAATTCACCCCATAGACTTATAAAGCTGTGATGGACAGAGAGAGTGTGTATGTTTGTGTGTGTGTGTGTGTGTACACCACTTGGGGGATGTATGGGGGGGGGGGGGGGTTGTCTGCATAACTGTGATAGTGTATAGTGTAGTGAGGTCACCCGTAGCATGGCATGAACCAAGGGTGCCAGTTGAGGACATCCTCATGGACGCAAAACTTAGCTGTCAGCCACTCTGAGCTGTTGCGTATTCCAAAATCTGCCTTGGAGGATGGTTACCCGAAGATCAGAGGCTGAATGTCACTGACTGGGAGGGAATATCCCTATCTGGCGATTTGTTGCGTGGCCATTCATCCGTTGTCATAGTGTCTGCTCAGTCTCACCAATATACGCGGCAAGTACTCTGCCAATGTCGTCCATCTCATATGCTGCAGGCAAGGATGCCTCGAGGCATATACACTCTCACACATACATGGACACTCTTACATATTCACAGTCATGCACTCCCTCTTATACAAATGCTCTCTCTGACATACATACACACACACACACACACACACCTGCAAACCCACACACTCTCATACACATACTCACATACACACACTCTCACTCTCTCCCTCACACACACACTTCTCTCCCTCCCCCTCCGCCTTAGACCCTCCCAACCTCACACCCTCCCTTACACACAAATAAGTCTATGGGGTGAATTTGTATTTGCAGGATTGTATTTGCAGATACATTCTATTTTCAAAAAGCAGACAATCTGCAGGCAGTCAATCCAGATGACATTTTATAAATTCCTACATTGGAAAAAGAACCAGTCTGACTCAAGATTGGGATACAGTCGGATTGTAATCTCACACATTTAATGCATTTTAATGAACTAAACCTGCAACCCATTCTAACAGATGAGTCTTTAAACAGCAATCTAGGTTTGTTCAATATATCCTATCAGTTGCATGCATGACACTCTGATCTTTGGCTATAATTCTGTATCTTATAATCCTGCTCCGCAGTTACCTGACGAAGGAGCAACACTCTGAAAGCTAGTACTTCCAAATAAACTTGTTGGATTATAACCTGGTGTTGTGTGATCTTTAACTTAAAATAAATGCGAGAGGCTTCCATTTATGTTGCACATTAATATGTCTATGGTGAGGCAGGTATTTTTTGAGGCATAGTTGCCATCGTAAGGTAAGGATTGTGATTGCCACGTACCCACAGCAAAGTCCCACAGACAGCATTGTCCTAATTACTAGCTAGTCTATGTCTTAACGTTGATTGAGAGATAAATCTTGCTCATGACATTTGGGAAAGTCCCCTGTTCCCCTCAGGCATATCCCAGATCCTCTCTGTTCATTTAAGATGGCAGGTGGAGCTTTGGTGTAATATTCCATCTGGAAGTAGTCACTTCTTACAATGCAGCACTCCCTGAGCATTATTCTGTGCTGTCATGTTTGATTTTTGTGCTCTGGAATGGGATATGAACTATGATTGCCTTTGGTCCCAAAGCTACCTGTTGAATCACGGCTGTGATATATTTCCATTGTTATGTAAGTGGGAAAAAATGAGAATTGCAGATGCTGGAGCTCAAGTCAAGAGTGTGGTGCTGGAAAAGCACAGTCAGTCAGGCAGCAACCAAGGAGCAGGAAAATTGACTTTTCAGGCATAAACCCTTCATCAGGAATGAGGCTTGTGTGTTGGGGCTAAGAGATAAATGGGAGTGTGGTGGGGTTGGGGGGAAGTAGCTGGAAAAGCAATAGGTGGATGAAGGTGATAGGTCAGAGGGAGCAGTGATGGACAGGTCTGGAGGGCGGTGCAGAGTTGGAGGCTTGGGACTTGGATAATGTGGGGGGAGGGGAAATGAGGAAGCTGCTGAAATCCGCAGGGTCCCAAGGTGGAATATGAGGCGTTCCTCCTCCAGGCGTTGAGTGGTAACAGTTTGGTGGTGAAGGCGGTCCAGGACCTGCATATCCTTGACGGAGTGGGAGGGGGAGTTGAACTGTTCAGCCACGGGTAGTGGGGTTGGTGGGTGCGGATGTCCCAGAGATTGTTTCAGAGACTATCTGCAAGAAGGCGTCCAGTCTCCCCGATGTAGAGGAGACCACACTGGGTGCATCGGGTGAGGAGATGACATTGGTAGAGATGCACATGAATTTCTGACAGATATGGAAGGATCCCTTGGGGCCTTGGACAGAGGTGAAGGGGTGGGGTTGGAGAGTGTGGGTGCAGGTTTTGCACTTCCTGTGGTGGCAGGGCAAGGTGCCAGGAGTGGGGTGTGGGCTGGTGCAAGGTGGGTACCTGACTGGGGAGTCACGGAGGGAATGGGCTTTTTGGTACGCTGATAGGGGTGGGAGGGAAAGATATCTCTGGTGATGTCTGTTAGGTAGTGGAAGTGGAGGAAGATGGTAGTGGTAGCGGATGTATCTGGAGGTTGGTGGGGTGGAAGGAGGACTGGGGGGCAGGGTTCTGTCCTTGTTGCGTTGGGAGGGGTGGAGTTCAAGAGCAGTGGTGCGTGCAGTGGATGGGATGGACTGGAGGGCATTGTCAACCACGTGGGGAGAGAAGTTACGATCATGGAAGAAGGATGCCATGTGGGATTTTGAGGTGGAATTGGTCATCCTGGGAACAGATGTGGCGGAGGAATTGGGAATAAATCTTAGGAATAAATTCCTCCGCCTCCACCACATCTGTTCCTAGGATGACCAATTCCACCTCTAAGTCCCAAATGGCTGCCTCCTTCCACGATCGCAACTTCCCTTTCCACGTTGTCGACGATGCCCTCCAGTGCATCTCTTCCATTTCATGCTCCACCGCCCTCTCAACACAACAAGGACAGAAACCCCCCCCCCAGTCCTCCTTCCACCCCACCAACTTCCACATGCAACGCATCATCCTCCGCCACCTCCAAACGGACCCCACCCCACCAGAGGTATATTTCCCTTCCCACCCCTATCAGCGTAACGAAAAGACCATTCCCTCCGCGACTCCCTCGTCAGGTCCACACCCCACTCATGGGACCTTTCCCTGCCACCTCAGGAAGTGCAAAACCTGTGCCCTCACCTCTATCCAAGGCCCCAAGGGATCTTTCCACATCTGTCAGAAATTCATATGCATCTCTACCAATGTCATCTACTGTACCTGTTGCACCAGATGTGGTCTTCTGTACATCGGGGAGACGGGACGCCTTCTTGCGGATCATTTCAGAGAACATCTCTGGGACATCCGCACCCAGCAACCCCACTGCCCTGTGGCTGAACTCTTCAACTCCCCCTCCCACTCCGTCAAGGATATGCAGGTCTTGGGCCGCCTTCACCGCCAAACTGTTACCACCCGATGCCTGGAGAAGGAACGCCTTGGGACCCTGCAACCACACAGGAAAAATGTGGATTTCAACAGCTTCCTCACCTCCCCTCCTCCCATCTTATCATAGTCCTAAGCCTCCAACTTGGCACCGCCCTCCAGACCCATTCATCACTACTCCCTCTGACCTATCACCTTCTTCCTCACCTTCATTCACCTATTGCTTTCCCAGCTACCTCCCCAACCCCAGCCCCCTCCCAATTAATATCTTAGCCCCAACCCACAAGCCTCATTCATGATAAAGAGCTTGTGCTTGAAATGTCAATTCTCCTGCTCCTCGGATGCTGCTTGACTGGCTGTGCTTTTCCAGCACCCCACACTCGTAATGTAAGTGTCTGAGCTGATATATCTGAATCTATTACCAGTTTAAACTTCCTCTGAGTGTTTTCTTTCTTAGCATCTCGTGTAGTCTTTTGTTCTCTGCCAACTTTGATAGCAAAACTTGACTGATAGTTTCTATTTTCCTTTCCAATGTGCATCAAATTGTAGTTCAGTGTCACTATTGTTTAAGTATGATTGCAGCTGAATTGCTGATATACTTGCAATGATGCTACCAGTACAATGAAGTGAATAGTCAGCACTGCAAATGTTTCACTGCAGGTGGTGTAAGTGACAGTGAGCGAATGAATGTGTGGCTCAGGTAATGCAATTTGTAAATTCTGTCAATGATTCATTCAAACTGGTACTGTCTTTTGAGTACCACAGTGTTTTTAGCATTTTGTGTTTCTGTTGACTGACTTCTAAAACAAAAAGATTGAATTTGATTTTTATTAAAGTATTGATGTATTCCTTGGGTCATTTGTCGAAGTCAAACTTTGAAGCAAAATTGTACGGCACACAACAAAGGGTGTTTGCGTTTGATTGCATATTTTTATGGAAATGGGTGTTTTCTTGAATAAGTGTTCTTCATTGGATTGTAGAAGTGACCTTTTCAAAATTAGTTTGTTATAAATTTATATTGTTATATGAAGCAGTTTAAAATGTTGCTGTGTTCTAGTAGTTTGCTGTAAATTTTCTGTTTGCTTTCTGGTCCGTATTCTGTGAATTTTCAAAAGGAATTCCATGAAACAAAGGAAATGCAGAATCTGGAGTGTTACTCATTAAGGTTGCTTAAAAGTTCCAAAATTAATAATTGTAACAGGGTTTCATTTTATATGATATCGAAGTCTGCTGCCTTACTGCGCGGTCTGATGTTTTATTGTGAGATGGTCAGCATGGTTCCCTTGTACATTATGGAACAAAATATGTAAGTGGACAGAACAGCGCCAGATGAACTGTTATTAGATTAGATTAGATTACTTTACAGTGTGGAAACAGGCCCTTCGGCCCAACAAGTCCACACCGACCCGCCGAAGCGCAACCCACCCATACCCCTACATTTACCCCTTAAACCTAACACTACAGGCAATTTAGCATGGCCAATTCACCTGACCCGCACATCTTTGGACTGTGGGAGGAAACCGGAGCACCCGGAGGAAACCCACGCAGACACGGGGAGAATGTGCAAACTCCACACAGTCAGTCGCCTGAGGCGGGAATTGAACCCGGGTCTCTGGCGCTGCGAGGCAGCAGTGCTAACCACTGTGCCACCGTGCCGCCCACTAATGCAGGCATGTCAAATACTGTGTATAGGAGGGGGAAATGAGCAAATAACCTAATAAATGAATGATACTGATGTAATGTGGAAATTGAAGGCAATTTTGACAAGTCTTAATAGGAGTGACTCTCAATTTGTCCAACCATTTCAAAAAGAAATCCACCAAGCTAAAAGAATAACTAACGGTAAAACCAAATTACTGGAAAGGGAAGCAACTCGGAGCAAATCATGGTCATGCCTGCGCTTATCTAGTCAAACTATCTTGACTACTGATCTCTTTAAAAACAAAAGGCAATACTTGAATATTGGAATTGGTTTAAAAATCAGAAGATTGATGCTTCATCGTGAAGGCCTAATAAACAAAGAAGAGAGAAATTTGAACATTTAAGCTTTGCAAAGAAATGTTTTGAACCAAGAAGAAAGAAAATTTACAACCCAGGGACAGGCCCTTCGGCCCTCCAAGCCTGAGCCGATCCAAATGTACTGTCTAAACCTGTTGGTCAATTCCTAAGCATTTGTATCCCTCTGTTTTGTGACATGACATTACAGTATAACTGTGAATAAGAGGGATAGAAAAGATAAATAAATTTAAACTAAGCTGAGAGAGTAGATACAGAGCCTCTGGGTCAATATTAAAGGGTGATTTTGTGGAATTACTGTTCAGACAGTCTTCAGCAAATGGATTTTATCATGTGTAGTCTCGGCATGGCTGCATGTTATCCATCCTTCTAAGTCTGAGGAGATGTTGTGAGCTTTCTATGTAAATCACTTCAATTTCTCAGGTATTGGGTCAGACAGTAGTTCTCTTCCTAGGTTTGTAAAATAATTTATATCATAGAAATCATGTTTTTATTATTATTCAGTCTATTCAGTCCAGCTAGTCCATGCAGGTGTTTGTGCTTAACAAGATCCACAGGCTCACCCGATTAGTTGAAGCACCCATAACTTGGAAAACCTTTTCAGTTTCAGTCTTTCAGAATTCTTGGCTGAAGCTAGCTGAGTAAGTCAGTTGTTCCTAAAGATAATTTCAATCTCTTAAGAAATTGGTTACCTCTGTGTGAGGAGTTTAGTTTGAATGTCCAGACCAGAAGTGTTTGCTTAAAATCCTGAAGGGGTTATATGAAGCTGAGAGAGTCTACACTCATTGTATGACTGCTCAAGGAAGAGACAATTCAATTCTCCAAACTAGGAGTTGTAACCACAGCCAAGTCAAGCTCTCTGTGTGATAGACAGTAGCATAAAGAAGTGCTGTTAGGATAAGTGGGGTTGTACTTCATCATATAACACAAGTTTAAAGACTTGGAAATACATGTAAATAGTTTGGTTTATTCTTTTTGTCTTTTTTCTTAATAAACTTATATTTTATTGTTAACTGTGCAATTCTTTAGGTTCAAAGACAACCTAATAAAAGCTAATATGATCAATCAAGCCAGATTTCAGTCTGGAATTTAGCCTATCAAATAGTAACATCAGCTTGTACATTACGCTATGGTAAATGTCCATATCAAAGACCTTCAATAAAGCAGTGGTGTCAAAACACGGGTCCTCCAGGTGGTCCACAGGATGGTTTAAGATGCAAGTCATTGATGTAGCTGATGGAAATGTGTTGCTGGAAAAGCGCAGCAGGTCAGGCAGCATCTAGGGAACAGGAGAATCGACGTTTCGGGCATTAGCCCTTCTTCAGGAGAAGGGCTAATGCCCGAAACGTCGATTCTCCTGTTCCCTAGATGCTGCCTGACCTGCTGCGCTTTTCCAGCAACACATTTCCATCTCTGATCTCCAGCATCTGCAGACCTCACTTTCTCCTCATTGATGTAGCCGAGGTCTACTGACAGAATTAGCCAGAACTATCTTTCCTCTACCCACTGGATGTGACACATGTGGCTCTAGTTTGTACAGCACAAGTCACCATAAGTGTGAGCAATGGCAATGTGACTTTATAAGCAAAAAAAGTTACTGCTACAGCATACAAGATGTTGGGCTGAAAACAAAGTGGAATCTCCTGAATTTAGAGTCCCAGCTAAGAAACGCTGACTTCTCAATCTCCTGATGCTGCCTGGCTTGCTGTGTTATTCCAGCCTCCTGCTTGTCTACCTTGGACTCTAGCATCTGCAGTTGTTTTGTCTCCAGTATGGAAGCAGGCATCACCTGATTAGTTTGTAGTGATGGTGCAAGTGGGTTGGGGAGGATTACTACAGAGCCTGTGTGGACCTTTCTCCTGCCTAAGTGGTGACAAATGAAAAGGTTTGTGAACCACTGCAGTAAAGTATTGCAAGGTTGAGTTATGATTGTCAGAAAATGTGAGTTAGGAGACTGATAGCAAAATGGAGAACAGCTACGCAGAATGGCAAAGATGCAATTATTGTTCACAATATTATTAACAATTCATAACTATGAAATCAGAAGCATAAAAATGTGCTTGACTCAGAGTTTGAGTTAACACTAAGGAAGAATGTGTTATAGCAGAAGTAGATGTTGACACAATTGCAGAATGTGCTTTAATTTGGCAAAAGAACAGAGGTCACATGAAGTCGTGAAAAAGCTTGACAAGGTGAATATGAAGTAGGTGTTTTCACTTTGGAGGAGACCAACAAAAGAGACCATAAATAACTCACTCCTAAATCCAATAGGGAATTCAGGACAAGTTTATGAAGAGAGTAATTAGAATGTGAAACTCATTGCTACAGGAGTAGTTTATTTTCTTATTCAGTCAAGGGACATCACTTGCAAGGCCAGAATTTATTGATCAACCCTAACTGCCCTGGAGAGAATGGTGGTGAGCTGCCTTTGTAAATATTGCAGTAAATGCAGTGCAGACACACCCATCGTGCTGGTGTTATTTAGGGGGTTCCAGGATTTCTAACCTGTGACAGTGGAGGAACAGTGATATAGTTACAAATCAGAATGGTATGTGACTTGGAGGGGAACATAAGGTGATAGTGTTCCCAGCATCTGCTGCTTTTGTCCTTCTAGATGCCCTGAGTCATGGGTTTGAAAGATGGCATCAAAGTTGAAGCTATTAACACAGATGTATTTAAGAAAAAGGTAGATAAGTGTGTGATTGAGAAAGGACTAAAAGGAAATGCATCAGCAAGTGTGATGCCAGGAGACTCATATGAGGTGGCATGGTGGCTCAGTGGTTAGCACTGCTGCCTCACAGTGCCAGGGACCGGGGTTTAATTCCAGCCTTGGATGACTGTCTGGTAGCTCACGGCATCTCAGTAGAGTTTGCACATCCTCCCCGTGTCTGCGTGGGTTTTCTCTGGGTGCTCTGGTTTCTTTCAAAGATGTGCAGGTCAGGTGAATTGGCCATGCTAAATTACCCTTAATGATCAGGGATGTGTAGGTTAGGTGCATTAGTCAGGGGTAAATATAGGAGAGTGGATTGGGGGAATGGGTCTGGGTGGGTTGCTCTTCGGAGGGTTGGTGTGGAATTATTGGGCCGAAGGGCCTATTTCCACACTGTAGAGATTCTATGATTTCTATTATAATAATCTTGTATCTGTTTCTCCCTCCAATCTTTTCGAGCTTCTGCTTAAATATATTCATCCAACTACTCCAAATGGAATCAGTTTCCTTATTCTCTGCTTGTTCTGGGTAAAGAAGTTGAATGGAAAGGTTTATGATCTTATTCTCCTCAGGTGTCCAAACACATGGACTTATAATTAAGGTTACTGGGGAATGGCCAACAGCAAAAACTTTCATAGATTTTTCTTTGCCTTTTTGTGAAGGCTGTGTTCAACATGCCAGCTGATTTTAACCATCCTAACACAGGTTAGAGATCAAACCTAAGATCTGTTGAAGGGAGGAATGTCTGGAACTGCTTTTCATGTGTTTCAGAAAATTGCTCTTCAGGCCATCATTGCTGGTGTAGCACTCTGGTAGACTTATCCAATTTGCCCTACTCCCCATAGTCCTTCAGGTTGTTTTTTTCCTCCAAAGATTGAACCAATTTTCTTATGAAAATTGTTGTTGAGTCTGCTTCCTTTCGGCAGAGCATTCCAGGTTAGAGGAGAAAGTGAGGTCTGCAGATGCTGGAGATCAAAGTTGAAACTTTATTGCTGGAACAGCGCAGCAGGTCAGGCAGCATCCAGGGAACAGGAGATTCGACGTTTCGGGCACAGGCCCTTCTTCAGGAATGAGCATTTGATCTCCAGCATCTGCAGACCTCACTTTCTTGCAGTCTTCTGCAGTCTTCTTCTTGACCTCTCCGCCTCCATCCTACTCCGACCTATCACCCTCACCTTGACCTCTTTCCACCTATCACATTTCCAACGCCCCTCCTCCAAGTCCCTCCTCCCTACCTTTTATCTTCTCCTGCTGAACACTCTCTGCTCATTCCTGAAGAAGGGCCTGTGCCCGAAACGTCGAATCTCCTGTTCCCTGGATGCTGCCTGACCTGCTGCGCTGTTCCAGCAATAAAGTTTCAACATTCCAGGTTAGAACATTGCAGTGTGGAAACAGGCCCTTCGGCCCAGCAAGTCCACACCAACTCACCGAAGCGAAACCCACCCAGACCTATTCCCCTACATCTAACAGTACGGGCAATTTAGCATGGCCAATTCACCTAACCTGCACACTTTTGGACTGTGGGAGGAAACCGGAGCACCCGGAGGAAACCCGGAATTGAACCCGGATCTCTGGCACTGTGAGGCAGCAGTGCTAACCACTGTGCCACCGTGCCACCCACATATTAAGTAATGTCTCTTATTGGTCCTCTTCGTTATGCAGTGGTTGCTGAACTGCTTCAGAGAGCATTAAGAATCAGCCACATAATCTGGAGTCCTGTATATCCTAGACTGCTCAGTAGCTTTCTTTGTTTCTTTGCTGAAGTGTCTTGATGAATTTATTGGGTTCTTATAACAATTCTGGCAGCTTTTCTTTTCCTTTATTTTCTGGTAGCTCACGGCATCTCAGATTTACTGAATCCATTTTTGACATCTTTGCATGGTTGGATTTGAGTTTAAACCCCAAAATAATTTGAAGAACTGATGAAGGGCTCCGGCCCGAAACGCTGATTCACGTGCTCCTCGGATTCTGCCTGACCTGTGCTTTTTTTCCAGCAACGCACTTTCAACTTTGATCTCCAGCATCTGCAGACCTCACTGTCTCCTAGTTGATTTCAACCTTACTGCAAAGGCTCTTGCAAGGATGCCTACCTTGAAGAAGTACTCCTCCTCACTCGACAAAGATCTCAGTGAGTCCCTCTCTCACTGTACTCCCCAAGTCCTCTCCTCTGCCCTGAAGCATTCCTGATGAAGGGCTCCGGCCTGAAATGTCATTTTCCTGCTCCTCAGATGCTGCCTAACCTGCTATACTTTTTCCAGCAACGCATTCTTAACTTCCCACCACCACAGCAGGTAATTAAGGACAGGCAATAAATGCAGCCTTTGCTGTGTCATATATGTCCCAATAACAAACTTACATGAACTGCCTTATAGAGGTTTGTAAAATCATGAGGCGCATGGTTAGGGTAAATAGATAAGGTATTTTCCCTGAGGTGGGAGAGTCCAGAACTAGAGAGCATAGGTATAGGGTGAGAGAGGAAAGACAGAAAAGGGGCAACATTTTCGTGCAGACGGTGGTGCATGTATGGGATGAGCTGCCAGAGAAAGTGGTGGAGTCTGGTACAATTGCAACATTTAAAAGGCATCTGGATGGGTATATGAATAGGAAGGGTTTAGAGGGATCTAAACCACAAAACCTTTTTTTTAAAAAGTTGCATTCTCGGGTTAGCTGTTAACTAGATTGAATTAGGATATTTGGTTGGCATGGACAGGTTGGACTGAAGGGTCTGTTTCTGTGCTGTACATCTCTATGACCAACTGTTCAAGTAAATTATTGTATTCAGTGCTGGAGGATATTTGAGGCATGGAATAATGTGCTATGTAAATACAAGCTCTTATCACAGGGATGGGAACTTTCCATGTGACTGCTGCAGGCTGTCGGAATTAGTGACTACATATTGTGTGGTCATAGACCTGTTTGTCCTTTCATGAGCAGTGTGCAAACTGTGGGATTTAGTTGCAAGAACATTGCGTATGTTTTGTAGAATAGTGCTGTTTGAAGATCGGAAGGCAAGGTTCAGGATGACTCATTGAAATTCCTTTTCTGTCAGTGTATTTATAGGAGAATTTATCCTCTCAACAAAATGGTCACACTGAGTAGCTCAGGCTATTAAGTAGCATGGTCTATAAAAGAGATGCTGTTGAAGCTATAACTGTGACAGAGGCAAGCACTGTTCAGTTTAAGTCAGTCTGGATTTGTTGAGAAACGAAAGCAAACATGGTGCCTTAATTCCAGAAAGAGACTTGTAAGTTAATTAAGCCTTTTGGAAACAAATTGATCAAGAATATGTGTTGTGTATTTGGTTCTGCCTTGTTTTAGGATCTCTAAATACAGCATCCTCTAAGGACAGATTTAAATAGATTATATGATAGTTAAATCAAAATAGAATTGTAGGATTAGGTGGTCAATAGACACCAGCTTGTAGTGGAAGTCTTTATTTAAATATCAAACTTTATTGTGCATTATACATTAGCAATATTCGCAACAGGAATTTTGTGTTGTCGGGTAAACATAATTTTTTGTCCTGGCAGATTTCACAGTGCCGAACAGGGCTCAGATTAGTTAATCATCTGTGGTGTTCCTCTGTTTGCTGACATATTTCAGAAAGTTCTTCTCCCTACCAAGCTTAGAAGGAAGCAAAACAAATTGTTAGAAAATTAAGGGTCATTCTTCTCTACCTGCATGTGACCATCGAGTGTTCTGTGTTAATGGTTGACACTAGAAGTTGTTTGACGTCCACTGTCCTGAATGTCTGGCATTCACTCTCCTGACGTTGCCATGCACTCTCTCAAATTTTCTTAACTTGATGTACTTTGAAATGAGAACTGTGTACTTAGATGCAGAAGCTTAATGTTTAAAAAAAAAACTGCTACATTGGCAATATTATCTGTTTCATTGATGTACCCCTTCAGCTGAATGTAACTCAAAGATTCCTGTGAAAGAAGTTTTTGTTTGGTTTGTGAAACTGAATTCTCATCATTGGAACAAAAATTTCAAAGTGACTCACTGGAATTCTTTCAAGCAGTTAGGGAGTATTTATAGAATTGTTGACCTTTTGGGAAAATGGCCGGCCATGAACAATTTAACCTCCAAGACAAACTCACCAAAGCTAAAAAATCACACAACATCAGGTTATAGTCCAACAGGTTTAATTGGAAGCACACAAGCTTTCGGAGCGACGCTCCTTCATCAGGTGATAGTGGAGGGCTCGATCGTAACACAGAATTTATAGCAAATATTTACAGTGTGATGTAACTGAAATTATACATTGAAAAATTGATTGTCTGTTAAGCCTTTCATCTGTTAGAATACAGTGATAGTTTCACTTCTTTCATGTGTAAATCACAAAACCCTTTTTTTTAAA
>NC_057726.1:3562562-3584579 GCF_004010195.1 Chiloscyllium plagiosum
ATACACACACACACACACACACACACACACACACACACACACACACACACACACACACACAGATACTCCTACACACGCACGCACGCACACACACAGACACCCACACACACCCTTACAGACACACACACTTCCACATTCACACATGCACCCCCTCACAGACTTAAGACACCCTGCACTCACTACACACGCGCATACACTTTCTTTCATACTCAATCCCCAACCCAGACACACACACACACACACACACACATAGACAAAGACCCACATGCGCACATATATTTTATGGGGTGAATTTGTACTTGCAGGGTTACATTGTACTTTGCTCAAAAACTGCATGAATTTATGTAAAACTCTGTTATCTCACTTTTTAGATTCGAATCAATCTAAACATAATGGCATAGTCAGAGAACACAGGGAACCAACACCTTCAACATATTGTCTAGCTATCACCATTGTTAACAGTTAACCTGAGAATGCAACCTTTTTTTTAAAAAAGGTTTTGTGATTTACACATGAAAGAAGTGAAACTATCACTGTATTCTAACAGATGAAAGGCTTAACAGACAATCAATTTTTCAATTTTTCAGTGACATCACGCTGTAAATTTTTGCTATAAATTCTGTGTTAGGATTGAGCCCTCCACTATCGCCTGATGAAGGAGCGTCGCTCCGAAAGCTTGTGTGCTTCCAATTAAATCTGTTGGACTATAACCTGGTGTTGTGTGATTTTTAACTTTGTACACCCCAGTCCAACATCGGCATCTCCAAATCATCACCAAAGCTAGCTACCATATTGCGCATGTCACCTCTTCCTTTTATGATTGCATTTATAGTAGCTCAATCAGAATCAGTATTTGCTACATCAAGAACTTATTTTGTGGAATTTCTGTTTAAGTTAAGCACTTGTCTAGAATCATAAAATACAGAAGGCCAATCAGCCCATCATGTTGCTTCTCGGAAAAAGCAATCCTGTTAGTCCTATATCCTTACTCTTGGCCGTGCAATTCTTTCCTTGTGACAAAATCTTTTTTATATGGTTTCTTAGTAGTCGGCCTATAAAACTAATTTTTGACCTAAAAGTGAATTATATAGAAAAGCTATGTGTTCAAGAGGGGGACACTAGGCTGGGATTTCAGTGGTCACTGATTTGCCCCTGACTGTTGAAAGTCTGTCAACAGTCCACAAGGCACAAGTCATGACTCTGTTGGAATGCTTTAGCTTTTATATGGATAAATGCAGCTGCAAAAATAATTCAGAGGCTTGTCCCCATCCAGAGTGAACTACCTGTTTGATTGTCATCCAGTTCACCACCTCCATCACTGATGCTCAGTGGCAGTAGTGTGGGGTGCCTTCAAGATTCACTGTAGCAATTCCCGAAGGCTTCTTTGACACCACATTTCAAATTTATGATCTCCATTTCTGAGAAGAACAAGGAGGGTTGATGGGAACATAACCATCTGCAACTTCCCCTCTGAGCCACTTGCCACTCACCATCCTGACTTGGAAATATATTGCCCTTCCTCCAGTTTCTTTCCTAACAGGTGGAATGTATCCATATGGTATGGCTAAAATGGCTTACCACCCATATTTTTCCAGCACAGAAATTGATTATTTGATTTACTTTCATATGGCAGTTGACAGAGTCTCAGTGTGACACATCATTTCAAAGGATATCGCTTTGCACAGGGTGGTGTTCCCTCTGAACAATGTTTTGGCAACAGCCTTGATCTCATGTGGAGCTCTGACTCTGGTGTGCTTATTAGTAAGTTAAGAAAAAGTGACAATGAAGCAAATGTGCTGTAATAATGCTTTGTATGCTCTACTTAATCCATTACCTTCACTACTCCTAATATACTCCTCAAACTGATCTCAGCATTAGTGTTTAATTCCCTATGTAAGCCCAAGACTTCAGGAAAGGTTTATAGAATGTTGTCAGGATTGAGAGTGTCCTGCTGGAAAAACACAGCAGGTCAGGAGCACCTGAGGAGCAGGAGAATCGACGTTTTGGGTCTAAACCATTCATCAGGGCTAATGCCTGAAACGTCAATTTTCCTGTCCCTTGGATGCTGCCTGACCTGCTGTGCTTCTCCAGCACCATACTCTCTACTCTGATCTCTAGCATCAGCAGTCCTCACTTTCTCCCTGTTGTCAGGATTGGAGATTTGAGCTATAGGGAAAATCTGAGTAGGCTGGGACTATTTTCACTGGAGCGTGGGTGACCTTTGTAGAGGTTTATAAGATCATGAGGGGATATGAATAGAGCGAATAGCCAAGGTCTCTTCTCCAGGATAGAGGAGTCCAAAACTAGAGGGCATTGGTTTAAGGGAAAAGGGGAAAGATTTAAAAGGGACATAAGGGCAACTTTTTCACACAGAGGGTGGTGCATGTCTAGAATTAACTGCCAGAGAAAGTGGTGGAAGCGGGTACAATTGCATTTAAAAGAAATCTGGATAGGTGTATGAATAGGAAGGGTTTAGGAGGATATTGGCCAAATGCTGGCAAATGGGGCTAGATTAATTTAGGATAGCTGGTTGGCATGGATTAGTTGGACCGAAGGGTCTGTTTCTATGCTGTATAATTCTGACTGTGTAAGTATTATGACATGGAGTAAACCCTCCTGCTTGATTTAGAGCAGTGACACAGAAAAGATGTATCTCATGCAGTAATCTGTGAACATTTGAGGGGCCAAGAAATGTAAAGTAAAAATTAGCAACTTTATTTCTTAAAGTATAACAGAATAATTAACTGACAACTATTTACAACTCCTTCCTCTAACCTAGCTTTTACCTTCCCATCTGTAATATTAGTCTGATAAAACCCCCGATTAAGATTTGCAAAACACAACTACTTATCTCAAAACCAGGCAGCTTTTGCTGCTTCTCTGTATTCCTGTCATCTTTTCTTCTTGGGGATTCTGCTTCACAGGTTACTGATCGATAAAAGTACCTTTTGAGAGCTATTCTCTGGGCAGTTTGTAGATATTGTTGGCTTGGCAGTTCTCCTCCCAACTGTTCAATCTTCCCCGGTCTTATACCCCAAAGCATCGGATTGTGTCATTGGCAATCTTAAAAGCTAATGTACTAAATTCAAACTTGATTGGAGTTTTTTTTTTAGGGGGGTATAATTTAAACTGATTGGCCTAACTCTCATCTGTTTTTGTCTTCAGGTAACCAGCTAGACCAAAAGTTACATTATATCTTTTTTCAGACACTTGGTGCTGTGAGGTAGTTCTGTTGTTTTTAACTCTCTTAAAGTACAATACACACACACACACACACACACACACACACACCTTCTTAATGGTAAGCGGACTCTACATTGTTCTTCAGTCTCTTTGGAAGTTGAAATATGAAAATGTCCAGCATCTTACATCATCAACATTTGTTCTTTTAACAACAACTAAACTGGATGACCTGATTACTTATTGCATGTTTGTAAGTTGGCTAATGTATTTGTTTTAATTACAGCTGTGGCTCTACTTTATAACAACTCTGAGGTGTCCTGCATTTTTAATCACTTAAAATGAAGTAAAATCAAAGTATAGTACAAATAAAGTTTCAGCATTTACCAGAACTACAATTATACCCTCTGTTCACTGACTTCACACACTTCTGGAGCTTTGAAATTCAGATACATGTTTGTTCATGACATCGCCAATGCAGGATATGCAGAAATTAGAAGTGATAACAGGTATAACTAGAGGAGAGGCTCCAGAGACTATATAAAGCTTTATGAAATTTGAATAATTCTAATAGCTGCATGCATCAAAGATGTGCTGTTTTGAGACACGACAATGACAACTAAACCTGTTCTCAGTCGTAGAGCATCTTAACCAGAAAGATATATTGAGAGCCTTGGATTGTTCACTTTTTTTTTATTTGTTCATAGGATGTGTGTTGCTGGCTAGGCCAGTACTTCTGACTTATCTGTAATTGAAGATGATGGTGGGGAACTGCCTTCCTGAACTTCTGCAGTCCTTGGGATGTTGGGACATCCCAGATTGTTGCTAGAAAGGGAAATCCGGGATTTTGACATTGTGTCAAGAATGGATCAACAATATAGTTCCAAGCCTACTTGGTGTATGGATTGATGGAAATATTGCGCATGTTCCCATGCACCTGTTAGCCTTGTCCTGCTTGGTGGGAGAGATTGTGGGTTTTGAAGGAGCCTTGGTGAATTACTACAGTGCACATTGCTGCACTGAACATCGGTAAGGATAGTATTCAAGATGGTGGATGGAATGCCAATCAAGTAGGCTGCTTTTCCTTGGTGGTGTCAAGTTTGTTGCATATTGATGGAGCTGTACTCATACATGCAAGAGGAGAGAGTATTCCATCATGTCCTAACTTGTGCCTTGTAGATGGTGGACAGACTTTGGTGAGTCCAAAAGTGAGTTACTTGTTGCACATTTCCTAGCTTCTGACCTGCTCTTGTAGCCACTGTATTTATGTGGCTGGTACAATTCAGTTTCTCATTAATGGCGAGCATGTTAATGGGGGGCTTCAACACCATAATGCTATTGAATGTTAAGTAATGGTTAGTTTTTCTGGTTGATAGTAATTGCCTGGCATTTGCATAGTGCAAATATGAACTGCTTCATTGCCATGAATGGTGCTGGACATCGTTCGATCATTAGTGAGCATTCCCACTTCTGGCCTTGTGATGGAGGAAAGGCTATTGCTGAAACAGCTGAAGATGGTTGAGCCTAGTACACAACTCTGAGGAACTCCCACAGCAATGTCCTGGAGTTGAGATGACTGACCTCCAAAAACCACAACCATTTTCCTTTGTGCTTGGTGTGACTCCAACCAGTGGCAGTTTTACCCTGATTCTTTTGAAGAAAGGGTGTTAAAAGTGACATTTTTCTGGATTCTAAATATTGAATCATAACGTGATTATGTTTAACACAAACAGTAGAACAAGTCTACACAGAATATGTAAAAAATATGTATATATGTGAAGCCTCTCATGATCATAAGATGTCCCAAAGCACTTTGCAGCCATTGAAGTACTTTTGATGTGTGGTCTCCATTCTAATTGTGGAGAATGCAGAAGCCAATTTGATAATTGTGAGGGCTTGCTATGCATGTAGTGGTATTTTCCAGATAATGTGTTTTTCCCCCAATGAGGAATAAATGTCGATAGGTACAGTTGTCTTGCTGTGATCCCAGAGATCTTTGATGTCCTTTGAGAGGTGTTAAACTATCACTTTGAATTGTATAGGATAGGCCCAAGTTTGGAGGGAATTTTACAAATTCATTCTTCTGTTTTGTCATTTATTGGTTAGACCAGCATTTATTACCCATCTCTAATTACTCATAATGGTGGTGAGCCACCTTTTTGAACCATTGCAGTTCATGAGGTCCATAGAGGAATTAGGGAGTTCTGGGATTTTGACTCAGTAACAGTGAGGAAGCGATGACATATTTCCAAGTTAGGACGGTTTGTGGCTTGGAGGGGAACTTGTAAGTAACGTGTTCCCAAATATGTTGCCCTTGACCTTTGAGATGATAGAGGTCCTGGGTTTGGAAGGTGCTGTTGAAGAAGCCTTGGTGAGTTACAGCAGTGCATCTTGTAGAGGATTCACACTGCTGCCATTGTGTGTTGGTTGAGGATGGAGTGAATGTAGGTGGTGGAAAGAATGCCAATTGCGAAGGCTGCTTTTTCCTAGATGCTGTCAAGACTCTTGAGTCTTTTGGAACTATTGCCATTGAGGTAAATGCAGAGCACTCTGTCACACACTTTACTTGTGCATAGTAACTAGTGTACAGGTATTTAAAGACTTCATTGCAGAGAAAGGTAGACCTTTGAAGTGGATTACCCCTGGGGTTTTGTTGAGGGAGGGTAGTATCGGAAAATATGTGGAGGTATTGGAGAATTATTGGGTGGATTGAGCAGTTGGGTGGAGTTAAATTTTGGAATCAGCAACTGGACTGGAATTTTCTGGCCATGTTCTCTGCATTACTGTAATTTTTGGATCAACACTGTAGGATGTTAATGTATGATGATGTGGGAAGATATTAGGTTGGAAGATCAGCTTTGATTATACAAATGGTGAAGGATGTTCAGAGGATGTTCAGAGGACATATTGGCACTCTTCATTTATAATCATGTTCTTTATTTTTCTGTAAAAAAAATTAATGATATCAAAAACGATGAACATTTCCACAAATTGATAGACAGTCTACAACTTATCAATGAATTTCACACCTGATGGCACAATCATTTTACATGCAAAACAGCTTCATTTGACAAATCTGGTGCACTTGCATCTTCACTGCAGCAGGAGTAACTTCAATGATTTCAAATGTTCTGCAAGAAAGTAGAACTTCTCATTTTGAAATTATGAATCCAGCATTGCCTTTGTCAATATTCATGTTCTAAAGTTGGCTGATTGTCAAACATATCAATTACTTAAGTGGTAATTAAATTGTTATTTCATTAGCTGTGGAGTACCCAGCTCAGAAAGACAATGTTCTGTAAAAATGCAAGTCTAGAACTCTTTGGGGAGCAGTAGTACTGTCCCAACCTCTGGGTCAGAAGGTCCCACCTGCCCCCAGATGTACCAGAAAATGTCTGAACAACATGATTAAAAATGTCTAGAAATGCAAGTCTTTCTCATTAGCATGGCTCTCAATCACAGCCTGTGTTATGACTGATATTTGTGCTATACATCTGTCAGTTTTAATGGTAAGCACTGAAGAGTCTGTAGAGCAGTAGTACCACAAGATATGTTAATTTTTCTAGACTTGTGTGTCTTAGATATTGCATTCTCCATTATGTTTGGACATGCTTTTTGGAAACAATACTATTGTTTTCTGAAATAGAGCTTTGCACATTGGAGATGGAGAAAAAAAATGCAAAAGGGGTTTCAGTTATACTGTTTGTGTACAAGATACAATTCTGCCGATTGATTGAAAGTTGTGAACATAGTGACATTGGTACTGGCTGATCTTTTACTAACCATGCAATCAAGTTCACTTGCCAGCCTGTGCTCTCAGTTGACTGATTTCAGTGGGGCAGTAGCTGGGTCATTGCAATTGATAATCGTTGAACCTCGGAAAGGTTTCTTGATCTGTGTTCTGACACCTGCTGGTAACTGCCCAGGAGTCTGCTCAGTGAGGACAGGGGCCACTTAAAACTATAGTGTACTCTAAGATGCCTTTGTGTTTATCATCACCTCCACATCCATGACCTAGCCATCCAGAAGGTCAAGATCAATTGAGACACAGGAACGCAACTTACAAGTTGCCCACACTACCTGACCAACATTTATTGGCTGTATTCTTAAAGGTCACTTGGTTACACTCCAGTGCCAAATAACACTGTGGGTGTACCTTCACCATATGGAGTGTAGCTGTTCAAGCAGATAACCAACCACTTCTCAAGTTAGGGATGAGAAATAATTATAAGTCTTCTGAGTGATGCCCACATATAAACTGTGAAAACATTTCATGCAATTATTTGGCAAGCTTTCTAAAGGCTCTGAGGCTGCTAGAATTGTGCTTTGAAGAGGTTGTGAGAAGTAAAATATTGGCAAGAATATTGACATTCTGTCTACAAAAATAGAGGTGCTGTTTGTATGGCACTTTGCAAAAGATAGATGGCTGAAACTTCTGTAATCCAAAAATTTGTATTTGGATGAATGAACTCTTAACTGAATGAGCTGTCCTGCATTCATTTGGTAATGTGCAGCTAATCTTCCTGATATGTGGCTAGAAGTGGGGAGGAGTATCCAAAATTCAGTACATGTGCATGGTTGACTATGACATTGATTAGTTTGTATGTACCAATAGCAATGCCAGTAGTCAGAGCCATGGTACTCCCAATTCAAGCCTGCTGCTCCAACATTGAAACATTTAGTCCCTTGAGTCTGTTCTGCAATTCAGTGAGATCATGGCTGATCTGCAAAGCAATCGCATTTAGCTGCCATTGCTCCACACCCCTTGAAACCCTTACATTAAAAATGTAAGGAACACCACATTTATCAATACAGTATAGGGGTATAAGACATTTGGGCCCCACACCTTTCATTGTAACATTGTGGCTAACTTGTGATCGATCATGCCGATCCTCTACATTTCTTTAACACCATTGGTTTTCCAAAATCTATCTATCTCAGACTTAGAATCCACAATTGATCAAATATTAATTGCTGTTAGTGGAATGAAATTCCACTGTTTATGTGGAGGTGTTTTCTAACTTCACTTCTGAAAGAAAAGCAAAAACAAAAGTCGTGGAAACACTCAGCAGGTCAGGAACATCCAAGGAGAGGGATAACATCACTGATTTGGGTTGAAGTACTCTTGCATCAGAATCTTGTACTCAAACAGATGTTCCACTGCAGGTATTCCTCCGAGAAGCAGAAAGGCATGAGCAACAAATGCTACCTTTGCGCCATCAACATCTCATGAATAAATTGAAAAAGAAAACCTTGCAATCATGAATGTTTATGAGCACCAAGGAAGCTGATAATATTGACATGGGAGAGAGAGCAATATTTAAAAGCCAACTTTAATGTTCATATCCAAAGTTGGAGTTTCTGATTTATGAAATATGTAAAACATACAACACAGAAATAGGCCATTCAGCTGAGAGACCGTCTGCCAGTCCTCCTCCTCCTCCTCCATATCAGCCTCCTTCAATCCAATCCTATCAACATATTCTTCTAATCCTATCCCCCTCGTTATCTAAATGCTCATTAAATAGGTCAGACATAATTTGAAAAAAAAATAAAAGTTCAACTGAACCTGCTGCTTTGCTTCCCCAAAGCCGTTAGAATCTCAAGGGATGTTTAAAGCCAGAATTTTGACTTCCTCACAGCAAAATGTATTGTTTGGATTGATTTCTCTTTTCTTTATTTCAGGAAATGACCTAGAGGCCTTAGAAATACGTTAGTGCTGTCCTGCTTCATACTGCAACTGAGTGCATAATCAATCTGGAAGCAGCACTTGTTTCCGCTTCGATCCCAAACTACCTCACCAAGGATTTAAAAACCCAACACGTATGAAGGGAGGAGGAGGAGGAGGCAGCTTGTGAAATCTGCAAGAGCATAGGCACTTGTCAGTTTTTTTGTTTGTGTTAAAGTTGAAACACTACATCCAAATGAGCTACGTTTGACCGACTGGATCTGTCAAAAACTCTTTGAAGAACTTGATCACGGGACAAGAGTAATGTGGACTGCTTTGAGTAATAGTCCGAGCACTGAATAGTTAATATTTTACGTTTAACTTTCGCTGTTGATCAGTGTCTTAGTCCATTTTAGTAAGTCTGCGAATCTTACTTTTCTTTGAGTTTACTTTGCAAGTGCTTTTGTGTTGGAGCTAGCAAGAGTGTTCCATCAACATTGTGTGATTCAAAACAGAAAGACAATGCTTTGATACTAGTTTAACTGGTGAGCTGATTCCCTTTTTTGGGTTTGGTTTCTTTCACTGCCAGCCCCACGTTCTTTAGGGTGTAAAATGGCATTGACTCCTCCTGTTGACCATTGTCGCTGGTTTTGTTCTAATAATCGGAATAGTGAGCGGCTGTGCTAAACCCTTCGTGCATTACTGTGCAGCTTTTTGAGAAGCATGAGCCGCCGATGAATGTGCAATTCGGGGACAGAGCAACGGTAATCAATTCTGAAAAACTCTTTTTTTATTCTCTCTCCATACTTGACTGGTCGCAGCAGGGCTGCACCTACAGAAGACTAATAGATTTGACTGTTTCAGGAATCATCTCCTGTGCTGACAGACTGTGTGCACGTGTGAAAACGCTTGCCTTCGGATATACGCTAGAGCTATAATTATGTATGTGATACTCTTGACTCTTTTTGCAGAACTTTCCATGTTTAAAGTTGTTTGGGACATTTAAAGAAAAAAATTGCTACCTAATTAAGACGACTTACTCAAAGAAAAGGGCAAACAACAAACCCACAGAAAAAAACACCATTACTTATGTATTGTTGCAGTGCTCGGGAAAATAAAATGGACTATAAGCGACGGTTTCTGCTTGGCGGGTCCAAGCAGAAAGTGCAACAACACCAGCAGTACCCAATGCCTGAGCTAGGCAGGACCCTGAGCGCACCTATGGCATCCTCCGCTGGTGTGACACCTCCGTTGACACCCACCACCCAGATAGCAGATATCCAACAGGGAATCTCCAAATACTTGGATGCACTGAATGTGTTCTGCCGAGCCAGCACGCTCCTCACCGACCTCTTCAGCAGTGTTTTTCAAAATTCACATTATTCTAAAGCAGCTATGCAACTGAAAGACGTGCAGGTACATGTCATGGAGGCAGCAAGCAGACTCACAGCAGCAATAAAACCAGAAATTGCGAAAATGCTGATGGAACTGAGTGCAGGGACAGCAAACTTCAAAGATCAGAATGACTTCAGTCTTCAAGACATTGAGGTAAGGAAACTGGCAAAGTTGCTTGACTAACTGAGAATTGCCACCATAAACATGAAACTATTGTAAATACCCCCCCAAAAAAGGGATTATTTCAAACCTTTTTCTACTTTAAGTATTGCCCAAAGAGATTGTTTTGTGAACTAGCTTGCAAGAATTGTTGCAAATAACACTGAGAGTTCTTAATGTGCCGACTTAAAAAAATATAATTACTGCCAGCCCTTTTTTTGAAAAAACAAAAGAATAAATTTTTATTCCTATAGAACCTTTCATAATCTCCAGATTTCTCAAATCACTTAACTGACAATGCAGGAGTTTTGAAATACAATTGATTTTGTAATTTTGGGAAAGATCCAACTCATTTGTTTACAAGATCTCACAAATATCAGTGAAATAAGTGACCCAACCATTTGATCTGTGTGTTGAGAGTTGAATATGACAGGGCACTGGGGAGAACCCCACACTTGTTATTTGAAATAATGCCATGTGATCCTTTTATCCACCTGAGAGAATAGATGGTTCCTTGCCTCAACGCATCACCTGAAAGATGGCATCTCTGTGCAAGCATTCCTTAAGAAAGCACTGGGAGGGTCAACCTGGATTACATGATCAAGTCTCTGGAATAGGACTTGAACCCACAATGTTTTGAGCTAGATGCAAGAGTGCTATCCATGGAGCCACGGCTGACACCATTACATACCATTTCTAATAAATTGGATTTGTTTTTGCGAATTTAGTGTTGATTAAGCTTTGCAGACCTTGTGCTTGATCTGTGCTGGTAGTCAGCCAGGGAGTGGCAGGTTGAAGTTGATTTCAACTCTTAGGTTGGAGTGCGGCTGGTAAAATTGACCAAGATACGTAGGAGCAGGAGTAGGCCATTCAGCTCCTCAAGTTTACTCTGCCAGTGTGGATCATGTCTGATCATCTATTTCTGTGCCATTTTCCTGTGCTATTTCCATATCCCTTGATGACATTATTGAGAAATCCATTGATTTCTGCCTTGCACAGGTCTCTGGGGTGAGAAATTCCGAAGATTCAGTAGCCTCTGAATGAAGACATGCCTCCTCTTCTGAGTCCTAAAAAGTAGAAGCATCCACTCTGTTGATTCTTTGAATGCAGGACTAGTCTCCTCAATCTCTCCTTAAAGGACTGTCCAGGAATTAATCTGTTAAATCTCCATTGCATTCCTTCAATGGAAATGTTTATCCTCCTCCTTACTTTCTATCCAGTGACCGAAGATTACCTGTGAATGAGAAAACTGGGTTTAGCTGTAATGTTCTTTTATGATTTGGTACTCTGTAGTGAATGTGCAACGTTAAGGGCATTTAAATGGTCATTGGATAAACCTATGGATGATAATGGAATAGTGTAGGTTAGATGGGCTTCAGATTGGTTTCACAGGTTGGCGCAACATTGAGGGCTGAAGGGTCTGTACTGCACTATAATGTTCTATGGTGCAGAATGTGATGAGGTATTCTGTGGGGGCAATGCAGGAAGGGCCTGTATAATTATTTAGAGGCAAAGACTTGACACTCTTCAAGAGAAGATTCTGAGCTGGAAGTGGAAATTGGTGTGAAGAAGATTGAAACACTAATTAACAGAGTGGGGTTATCAAATGGAAAGTGTAGTGCTGGAAAAGCACAGCAGGTCAGGCAGCAACTAAGGAGCAGAAAACTTGATATTTCAGGCAAAAGCCCTTCATCAGGAAAGCCCCTTGTTCCTGATGAAGGGCTATAGCCCGAAACATCGATTTTCTTGCTCCTCGGGTGATGCCTGACTTGCTGTGCTTTTCCAGCACCATGCTCTCGACTCTAACCTCCAGTATCTGAAGTCCTCACTTTCTCCTCATCAAATGGAAAATTCAGTAGAAAAACACTCAGGATTTGCTGTGTAATTGCTGGATGATTAGTGATCTGTGCTGTGGAATACACATGGATTTGCTTTACAGCTTTGTTTAGTTGTCCCTTGCTTGTTTAACAGTTGATAAATGGCAGCAATATATGATGTGACATGACCATTCTCTTTGCAGTTCAGATTTACAGCTGGTTTAAAATAGTGTGAGCAGAATATATTGTAGGTGTGCCATAGGCCTGTGTTTTACGTCCATCACGCATGGCTCTATCAAAAGCATCAAACTATATTTCCTCTATTCATGCAGTAGGGCTAATTGTCCGTTTTCAACCTATTTTCTTTCAGATTTCTGTACAATATAGAAAGACCGTAGTTAACGCTTTTGTTTGTTTCCTGGAAAAGACCACATTGTGTGTATTATGGTGATGTGGAAAACAGGGTAGGTCTGGGGAGGGGAAGCTTATGATGTATGTGCAATTCCATATCAGCAAGCAGATCTGTACATTTTATTAATTTTAAAATATTATACATTGTCAATAAATTTACTCTAATGTAAGAAAGGAAAATATAGTTCAACAAGATATAAATCCATTTTGCGCTTATGGGAATGGATGAATGATGGTTCAGGTGGGTTTACTGGAGGCTGAGAGGATCTTTTGGGAGGGTTATTGGAGGGTTGTTTTTTTTTGGAGATTATTCGTGGGACTCTTTACAGTATTCTCTTCAAAAATGTTTTGCTGTGAGGCTTTTATTTTAGTGACAGCTGCACTTAGTTTTCTTCTCTCTGAAATGCTCCCTTTAACAAGTTGACTGCATTTTTCATACTTCAGTTCACATTTAAAGACCACAGTCACCTTAATCAAAGATGACCATGGCCCCTTAAACCTTATTGAAGAATCAACAAGTGTCCTTACGTTGATTGTCTTGGTTGTTGGTTCTTCTTGTTCATCAACCTCCTCCTCCATAGTCCTTTTTTAATGATCGGTTATGGGACATAGGCATTTCTGGTTTGGCTCACTTTTATTGCCCCTCCCTAATTGCCCAAAGGGCAGGTAAGATTCAACATTTGTTTGTTGTAATGAACAAACATACTGGATTGAATGCATTAAATGTGGGTTGTTGCCAAGTTACTTGCCTCACATGCAGATGTTTTCTTCAATAAGGGTTGAAGAAAAGGAGGCAGTAGTGCAGTGGAAACAGAAGTGGTAAAGCCCAACCTTTTGCAGGCTGGGAACATGGGTTCAAATTCCACAATGGCAGGTTGAAACTCAGTAAAAATCTGGAATAAAATGATTACCTAATGACCATGTAACCACTGTGGATGATCGTAAAACCCCATCTTGTTCACTAATTTCCTTTTCGGGAAGGAAGTCTGTCATCTTTGCCTGGCCTGCCTGTGACTCCAGACACAGCAATTCAGATGATGACTTCTGCTTTTTAGCTTTGTATTTTTAAAAAATGTCTTGACTTGTACTCATTGCAGTTTGGAAGAATGAGAGGTGATCGCATTGAAATACATAGAATTCTTAAAGGGCTTGGCAGGCTAAATGCTGAGAGGATGTTTCCCCTCATGGGAGAGGCTAGAACCAGAGGCACGGTCTCAGGATAAAGAGGTGACAGTTTAAGACTGAGCGGAGGAATTTCTTCTGAGAGTTGGAGTCTTTCGAACTCCTTGCTACAGAGCGATGTGGGGCAGAGTCCTCATGTGTATTTAATGCTGTGACAGATTCTTGATCAGTGGTGGAATTGAAGGTTATGGGGAAAATGCAGCCAAATAGACATGAGTAATATTGGATCAACAATGCTTCAATTGACTAGTGGAGCAGGCTTGAGGGGCTGAATGGCCTACTCCTGTTCCTGTATCTTATGGTATGTTCTGCAAGATATACATCTCTAGAATAACCAGCCTCTTCAATGTTGACTCCTATTGGGGCATTCATTCTGATTCCTCATTGATTGCCTGTTGAACCTGTTCTGCCATTCAATGAAACCATAGCTGGTCTGTGGCCTAACTCCATATAATTTGCCTTTGGCTCATATCCCTTAATATTGTGGTTTAACAAAAATTGATCTCTCTCAGATTTAAAACTAATGACTGATGCAGCATCGATTGCCATTTATGGAAGAGAGTTCCAAACCACTACCACCCTTTGTGTGTAGAAGTGCTTCCTAACATCGCTCCTGAATGGTCTGGCCCTAATTTTTTAGACTATGCCCCCTAGTTCTAAAATCCCCAACCAGTAGAAATAGTTTATCTTTATTTACCCTGTCTTTTCCTGTTAAAATCTTGAAGACTTCGATCAGATTTACCTGCTTTATCATCAGCCCTGGCAACTTCACCACTTGCAACAATATTATACAAATTAGCATGTTTTTGTGTCTTGCAAATCCCATGTGGCTATCTATGATTAAAGTTTCACTGTAGTCTATTTTAACATCACCATTCAAACTCTCAGCCTAAAGCTAAAAGACATTGGTCTTGTCGCACAGTGGTGTTAGCTTCCTTGCCTCTGGCCTGGAAGATTCAGGTTCAAGTCCTATCCTGACCTAGAGATGTGTCATAACTTGTTCGCAGTTTTATTGAAATAATTAAAACCGAGCATTGGATTAAACATCAACATCAACCTCAACAGATAATTTAGTTTCCATATCGATCATAATTCCACCTTTATTATATCTAATTAAATCTTAACAGCATCCTAGGATTTACTGGATTACCAAACTCTCTTAATTGATCAAAAAAACTAAAAAGATCTGTGAATACTGAAAATCAGATTCAAAAACAGAAATTGCTGGAAAAGCTGTTCTGAAGAAGGGTCACTGGTCCCAAAATGTTCACTTCGCTTTCTCTCAACAGATACTGCCAGGACTGCTGAGTTTTTGCAGCAATTTCTGGTTTTGTTTCTTTTAATTGGTCAATGTTTTTAATAATTGTCCTCCCTTTTCCTGAAGGAGAGCTCTAACAATATCTATTGAATATTTATTAATTTCAGAATACTTCATAATATTTTACTTTCAGTATCTTCTTAGCAGTAAGCACCTCATAATTACTGACTCTTTTTTGGCTCAATATGAATGATTTTGAATAAAATTAATAAATTATACCACAACATTTAAGATGACACAGTGGTTAGCATTGCTGCCTCAGCGCCAGAGACCCGGGTTCAATTCCCGCCTCAAGCGACTGATTGTGTGGAGTTTGCACATTCTCCCCATGTCTGTGTGGGTTTTCTCCAGATGCTCCGGTTTCCTCACACAGTCCAAAGATGTGCAGGTTAGGTGAATTTGCCATGCTAAATTGCCCATAGTGTTAGGTGCAGGAGTAAATGTAGGGGTCTGGGTGGTTGTGCTTCGGCGGGTCGGTGTGGACTTGTTGGGCCGAAGGGCCTGTTTCCACACTAAGTAATCTAATCTAATCTAATCTAATCTAATCTAATGACTATTATGGCATTGAGAGGGAGCTGATGATTATCATGGTTCGCAAAATGCTAGTGTACACTCACCAGCTTGTACTGAACAAAGTGTTGAGTGTTTTATCAGCAGCCTTTTAAAAGATCACTGGAGACCACAAAAGACAGTGCAACCTAGGCAGCACAAATAAAAGTCAGGGCTGCTTGCAATGATTGATTCTCCTCAATCCTCCCAAGATTGCCTGCTCTTTTCCTACCCCAGGACCCAGTTTTTGCAGTCTGAGCATGGGAATAACACACGAATGACCAGATGTATGATGCTAGTGTGAAGTAGCAATGCTGTAAGTATTATTGAAGACCGATGTTAATGCAAAACCTTTTTAAGCTAGGATTTCATGTGTAAATGCACCCATGTGTTGAAATTTTTGAAGTTTATATACAACCTGTAAATTTTCTTTACTTTTTAACTCATCTGTCTTAATTTCAAACAATCAGCAAGAATTTTCATTATCTGTCATCTTTAATGTTGTAAAAGATACCAAGGTTCTTCACACAGTTGTTATTCAAACAACATTTAATATAGAGGCCGGTAAAGAGACGTTAAGATATCTGACCAAAGCTTGGTTAAAGAGTTAAGTTGCAGTTCGGGTCTTAAAGGAGATGTGAAAGTGGTACAGGGAGGGAATTCCAGAACTTGAGAACTGGTTAACTAAAGACACAGCCACCAATGGTGGAGTGAATTTGGAGGTGTGCATGATGCCAGAATCGGAGTACAGCGTCCATCAAAGCAAAAGGTATTCCTTTCAGCATTTTACATACCTCAATCACCTCCCACTTATAACTGATTTTATTCCAGTGGAGAAAACCCTGGATGTGTGTACTGCAAACCTGTTTACGAATCTATCCTTGTACCTTTAATATCATTGCTTAGTTCATATATGTTTTTGTAGTTTTGAAAGTGGGGTTACAAGTATGTTCTTGTGGCTGAAGGTGCTGGTTGTGATGCTGATGTAATGTGGCAAGCGATATTAATGCAATGCTGCTTTCATTCAGATTGTATACAACAACAAGAGCAATAAACCATGTTTGGTTATGCCAGTCATGAAATCTTAGCTCTTTCATGTTCAAGAAGTTCATATGGTTTTCTTTAATATGCTGTCACTTTTACTGTGTCAATCACACTTAAACCATGTCAACCACACTTAAACCAGCATCAATTAAAAAGCACTTATTAAGCAAATAATGCACCAAACTACAGAAAGGATAACCTCTTAACTCCCTAACATGACTGAAAAGCTCATGTCGAATTATACATTACACAGCACACCTCTCAGAATTGTATTCTTTACAGGAACTAGCCCAGAGTTACTCTCAGCCTCCAACAAACTTGCATCTCTCCGTTTCATGGAGTTATGTTTAGTGTTCATTGAATTTCATTTCCTCCAGACTTCTCAAAATCCCTGTGCCAAATTCCAGCAGCAAGGCACACTCCAGTGATGCCATCTGGCCAAGGTGAATCTTCCTGTGTCATTACATTTCTACAATTTCCATTTCTTCTCGCAAATAATGAACTCACATCCACATTCTGACTAGTGGCTAACAGAGAATAATCTTTCTCCCTGCTTTTCATAGTAGTTGCTATTTTCCTTTCTCACCTGCACTCCATTCATTCATCCTCCCTTTTGTTTGTGTTCTGGTGTTTAATCTGGTATTTGACTTTGAATAGGTTTTTACCTGGCCCATGTCTCCATGCAGCCAGGTTACACAACAGTTTCCATCACTCCATTTGTCTTAAATTACAGGAAAAAGTAACCATCTTTAAAAAAAATCTTCCATTTGTAACTGTTAGTGAATGAACATATGAATATGGTACAGGTACACAATCCTTTATCCGAAATGCTTGGGACCAGCTGGTTTTCGGAATTCAGAATTTTTCGAATTTCAGAATAAGTGACAGTTTGATGGTGTCGACCTGGGTTAACTGCCCGCCAAACAACCTTGTTAATGAGAAAAAAAACTTCTCAAAAAAGCCTTCGGACTTTGGAGCTTTTTGGATTTCGGGATTTCAGATAAAGGGTTGTCTATCTGTATCTGAACATTACAGAACCCAGCAAGTCATTGATTTCAGAGAGGGAGGGAGGGGGAAACATAGAGAATATAGGCTAAAAGAAAACAAGAGAAGATGACACCTACCAGAACACAAATATATCAGTGATTTACATGGAATATAAAATGATTTGAATTAATATAAGCACACTTCATTGTCTCATATATTCCGAAGTGCTCCAGTACCCAGGAAATACTTGTGCAGCATTATCACTGTCAAAATAAAGAGAATGTGGCAGCACAGAGCAAGCAACTACACTTGCAATGAATATGTTATCAGAAAAACTGTTGTTAGTGATGCTCATGGATGGATAAACATTGGCCTTGATAGTAAGGAGAATACCAGTGTAACACAATGGAATGTGCTGTAACGTTTTAAGATTCCTATCTATCTTGCTCGTAAGAGATTTGGATTTGTTTAATTTTCTCTCTTTATGCAACATTCAGCCTACAAAATGTAAACTTTGAGATAGAAACGTTTTAGAGCATTGATTTGGACCTCTGATGTAACAGTCAGCAGCTTGTGTACTTGGTCATGTTATCTCAGCTTTGTGACAATGGTGACATAAGGGTGGACCTTTCATCCTATCAAACTTGCTTCACCATTCAACTTGATTATGGCTAATCACCAATCTCAGTTTAGATTTCCATGCTGCGGAGCTTGCATGTAAATCAGCATATAATTTAGCAGAATACTGGGTTTGTTGAAGTAAGTTTCATAACTTGCTGTGGTGGTATTTAAATTGTGATCTCTAGATTGCTGGTTGTGGGTTTAAATCCTGTTGGTGTGACTTTTGAAACAAAACATAGAAATTGTCAATTTTGACTGATGAAATTTGTAATAATCTTCTTAGCACTCTTTCAAGGTGGAATATTTCTGCTATATTAGTAAAACTTAAAAGCTGTTCACATACATTTAGTAGCAATTATTTGATTGACAAAGTACTTGTTAAACCAATAGGTGCCACATAGACACTTCCAAGTAGTGAGTATCTACACAAGTGTACTGTCATGAATTGCTTTTTGTAACCTTTTTGTAATGCAACCCATTTGATTCTTTGTCACATTTCATCCATCCCATTTGTTGTATCAAAATTGCTTGTTCACCAGAACATTTTCATTTAGTTTTAATGGAATATGAAATCATGGGATCTTTCAGAAGAAAGGCTACTGAGTAACTCGGAAAGTTTTTAAAATGTCCTATTATTTAGGATGTCAGCATCTCTAGCTAGTCCAGCATTTATTGCCCATTCCTAATTGTCCAAGAGAAGGTAGTGATGAGACACCTTTCTGAACTGCTGTAGTCCCATGAGCTGTAGGTACTCTAACAGAGCTTTTAGGGAGGGATTTCAGGATTTTGATTCAGTGACATTGAAGCATCCACAATTGCAGTTCCAAGTCAGGATTGAGAGAGATTTGGAGTGGAGCTGTCGCCTGCTTAATTTTCATGTGCTTAATTTTCAAACTAAGCAAGGAGTGCCGATTTGGAAGAAGAGTGAAGGCACTGAAGACACTATTTAGTTTTTGCCATTTGAGGCAATCCTAACCATTGCTTTGACCAAAGATGATTGCTGCAAACAAGACAATGATTCTACCTCTGGCAAATAACAGGGTCCAGAAATCGCAAGACGCTTCTAACTCATCAGAATGATAATTGATTTTCCTCTCGCAAACCTCCTCGCTTCCTAATGTAGCATCTAACAGTTTTTTTTAAAGAAAATGTTCTGGGATTTCTCCAGTTCTTTGGGAGTTTATACAGTATACTCTTCATTCCTGCAATTAATCCTAAAAGTCTTTTAGCTAACTTCAACCTGTATCCATTTGTTCATATCTCTGGTTTGGGCATATTTTAAGTTTACCTTTTCACTTCACTGTCTGAAATCTGCAAAGTATACCATTCACTTCTGTCCTTGCGAAACTCAAAGGCCTGGGTTTCATGTGCCTTCGCTTATAACTCCTGACACAAGGGATGAGCTAAATCAAAAAGTTATTCTTCCCATAATGAGAGAGAACTAAGACTCAAATATTCTGGCTGCACTGGGTGATGAAGTAGGTTTGCACTGCTGACTTCAATTTAAGAGTTTGGACTCCATTGAGTGAGTCACTTTCTCTGACTTAAGGCATGACTTGATTTATCTTGACATAATAAAAAAAATCCAGTTGACAAGCAGCGTAAATCCTATTTTGTTAATTAAAACATAATGGAAGAGTTGATTGAACAGTCTGTGTTTGAATTGACTTGGAATACTGGGTCAAGTGAAAGTGGTTAGGTTTGAAGCACAGATTTGGATGAGTTTGTTGCTTTTTCATTATTCTCTTTTTTTTTATATAAAAAAGAATGCCCATGAAGACTTACACCACCTCCACTGGAGTTGGCTGTGATGAGGTACTGTGCAGAACTGATGAATTTTGAAAACACTCCCTATTCCCCCTAGACAGTTTTGCTCAATGCCTCTTTACAGTTGTGGAACTGGTTGTGGGAATGTAACATATTGGAGGGTTCAAACTGGTATTTAATGGTGCAGCAATTGAAAGAATGGGCTGCCACAATTTCTATTTATGTAACTCACGACTTTAATAGTCAAACTTTCCAAGATGTTTAATCAGACACAAATTCAGAATGAGGCACTTAGGAAAAGCTTAGTCAAAGAGTTAGATTTTTAACAAACCTTAAAGGAGCAGAAGAAGCAGACGGGTATAGTGTTTAAGGGCAAGAATTCCATACTATTTGGTCTGGACAGCTGACGATATGACACCAATGAAGAAGTGAAGGAAGTGGAGGATATGCAAGAGACCAGAATTAGGTGAATGCAGATATCTAAGGAAGTAGAGCTGGAGGAAATTACAAAGATGGAAAGACAAAGACTTTGGGAGATTTGAGCAAAGGAAGAGAATTTTGAAGTGGAAGCAAATAATTCAAGAAATGGAGCAGTAGCTAGTCTTGATATTTTAAATGTTGAACAAGAAATATTCTTTTCATGTACAAATTTAAAACACACTGAAGATGCTGGAAATCTGAAACAGAATTTGCTGGAGAAACTCAGCAGGTCTGGCAGCATCTGTGGAGAGAAAGCAGAGTTAAAGTTTTGGGTCCAGTAACTTTTCTTCAGAACTTCAAATCTTTTTTCTGATGGGAATCGCTTGATTGATTGCGGTGAGATAGGAGTATCTTGTTGGGGAAAACATACTATTAAGACTGATCTCTTTTGCAAATTCTGGCGCCCTAGGAAGATTTCAGCTGAGTCTGTGTTTCACTTAACTAATAAAATGTTGTGACTGATATCTGCCAGTTGACTGAGGAATAGCACACCAAGCATTGTCAGATTTTTCTGGCTACCCTGGTGTATTGGTGCAAATGTTGGCTGTTTTCGGTGTGTGACTATTCACATGCACTTTGTTACGAAACTGTGATTTAACTTCCTGGTGCATCTTCATCCCCTTTTAGCTTCAGTTTTCTGAGCACATTTGACTATTCTACAAATTCTTCCATAATGTCACCCTGAAAATTGCTCTTATGTGAGTCTGAACAATGATTGTTGGCTTATCGGATGTAAATCTGAACTGAGGCCAATTCTTTGCTTCCCAAACTGTCACCACATGCCACTGCTTTAACCCATTTATCTATTAGCAATGTCCTGGAGGGAAGATTTTATAACATTTTGCTGAGATAAATCCCTGGTGAAAGTTTGAGGTCACTTTTCCTGTATATCTTGAATGAAGTATAGACTAAGTACAATACCACTGGTGAAATAGTCCTGTAATTCCTCCCCTAATTTATATATAACTGTCACAGTCTTGTTGTTTGCCAGGGCATTGCTGATAACTTGAGTAGTCCATAACTCTGAAGATGGACGAGGGAGATCCAGTAGATGTAGTGTACCTGGACTTTCAGAAAGCTTTTGATAAAGTCCCACATAGGAGGTAAGTGAGCAAAATTAGGGCGCATGGTATTGGGGGCAAAGTACTAACTTGGATTGAAAGTTGGTTGGCTGATAGGAAACAAAGAGTAGTGATAAACGGCTCCATTTCGGAATGGCAGGCAGTGACCAGTGGGGTACTGCAGGGATCAGTACTGGGACCGCAGCTTTTTACAATATATGTTAATGATATAAAAGATGGTATTAGTAATAACATTAGCAAATTTGCTGATGATACAAAGCTGGGTGGCAGGGTGAAATGTGAGGAGGACGTTAGGAGATTACAGAGTGACCTGGACAAGTTAGGTGAGTGGGCAGATGCATGGCAAATGCAGTTTAA
>NC_057726.1:3584608-3607596 GCF_004010195.1 Chiloscyllium plagiosum
TGTGTGCAGTTCTGGTCTCCAAATTTGAGGGAAGACATTCTGGCTATTGAGGGAGTGCAGCGTAGGTTTACGAGGTCAATTCCTGGAATGGCAGGATTACCTTACACTGAAAGACTGGATTGACTGGGCTTGTATACCCTTGAGTTTAGAAGACTGAGAGGACATCTGATTGAGACATATAAGATTATTAAAGGATTGGACACTGTGGAGGCAGGAAACATATTTCCGCTGATGGGTGAGTGCCGAACCAGAGGACACAGCTTAAAATTATGGGATAGACCATTTAGGACAGAGATGAGGAGAAACTTCTTCACCCAGAGAGTGGTGGCTGTGTGAAATGCTCTGCCCCAGAAGGCAGTGGAGGCCCAGTCTCTAGATTCGTTTAAGAAAGAGTTGGGTAGAGCTCTCAAGGATAGTGGAATCAAGGGTTATGGAGATAAGGCAGGATCAGGATACTGATTAAGGATGATCAGCCATGATCATATTGAATGGTGGTACAGGCTCGAAGGGTAGAATGGCCTACTCCTGCACCTATTGTCTATAAGAATTGAATAGAATTTACAGCATAGAAACAAGCCTCCTCCCACCTTATCTCTAACTAATTCAGCACATCCATCTGTTCCTTCCCTCCCTTATCACTTATCCAGTTTCTTATTAAATGAGTCTATGCTGTTCATGTCAAATATTCCTCATGGTAGTGAGTTCCATATCCTCAACACAATCTGGGTAAGACATTTCTTCCCTTGTTCTGTATTATATTTGGTCAGAGTATTGAGTACAGGAATTGGGAGGTCATGTTGCAGCTGTACAGGACATTGGTTAGGCCACTGTTGGAATATTGCGTGCAATTCTGGTCTCCTTCCCATCGGAAAGATGTTGTAAAACTTGAAAAGGTTCAGAAAAGATTTACAAGGATGTTGCCAGAGTTGGAGGATCTGAGCTACAGGGAGAGGCTGAACAGGCTGGGGCTGTTTTCCCTGGAGCGTCGGAGGCTGAGGGGTGACCAACATCCTTGTAAATCTTTTCTGAACCCTTTCAAGTTTCACAACATCTTTCCGATAGGAAGGAGACCAGAATTGCACGCAATATTCCAACAGTGGCCTAACCAATGTCCTGTACAGCTGCAACATGACCTCCTAATTCCTGTACTCAATACTATGACCAAATATAATACAGAACAAGGGAAGAAATGTCTTACCCAGATTGTATTGAGGATATGGAACTCACTACCATGAGGAATATTTGACATGAACAGCATAGACTCATTTAATAAGAAACTGGATAAGTGATAAGGGAGGGAAGGAACAGATGGATGTGCTGAATTAGTTAGAGGTTTACAAAATTATGAGGGGCATGGATAGGATAAATAGGCAAAGTCTTTTCCCTGGGGTTGGGGAGTCCAGAACTAGAGGGCATAGGTTTAGGGTGAGAGGGAAAAGGTATAAAAGAGACCTAAGGGGCAACTTTTTCACGCAGAGGGTGGTACGCGTATGGAATGAGCTGCCAGAGGATGTGGTGGAGGCTGGTACAATTGCAACATTTAAGAGGCATTTGGATGGTTATATGAATCAGAAGGGTTTGGAGGGATATGGGCCGGGTGCTAGCAGGCGGGACTAGATTAGATTGGGATATCTGGTCGGCATGGATGGGTTGGACCGAAGAGTCTGTTTCCGTGCTGTACATCTCTATGAATCTATACATTTGTGGATCATATCCCTGGTCCTGCCCAGAAACCCTGGCCACACTCCCCTACGTCAAAGACATCTCAGAAATGACTGCCAGACTGCTCGGACCTCTTGGCATCATGGTAGCCCACAAACCCACCAACACACTGAAACAGCAGCTAATGAACTTGAAAGACCCTATACAGGCGACAAGCAAAACGAATGTCATTCATAAAATACCGTGCAACAACTGTAACAAACACTACATTGGACAAACAGGCAGGAAACTAATCACGAAGATACATGAACATCAACTAACTACAAAACGACATGACCCAATCTCACTCGTATACTTACATACAGATGAGGAATGACACCACTTCGACTGGGACAACACATCCATCCTAGGACAAGCCAAACAAAGACACATACCAGAATTCCTAAAAGCATGGCATTCCAACTGGACTTCTATCAACAAACACATCAATTTGCATCCCATCTCCCACCCACTGAGAAAAAGAACAGGAAATGACATCACCAACACAAGGAAACCTTGACACAAATAGAAAGCATGACAGAGCACCAGTGCTTCACTGGAGGCTCACTGATGTAACCTAGTATATTGACAAAACATCTGAAATCAAGCCTTCCAGCTCAGCGATCAAACTTACATCCAGAACCCAAGCTCTGGAATTCCCTCTCTATACCTTTGCTTCGCTTTCCTTCTGTGAAAGACTTCTTAAAAATGTACCTCTTTGACTGACCTAAGGTTTTGATCATTTGATGATCTAACATCTCCTATCTCATGTCATATTTTGTTTATGATGCTCCTGTGAGGTGCCTTGGGACTTTTCACTTTATAATATAGATTGTCATTACATTGCATTGCAAATGTCAAGCCGTGTGCTGTACCTTGAAATTTAGAATACTTGCTTGAGTGTCTAGCACAACTAAATGTGACACATGTAAACTTGCTAAACACCTCATATCTTTAAGATACATATATTACAGTTCAGCCTTGATTTCCTTTTGAATTTCAGTTGCTGCTGTTGTGTAGGCAAATTCCCAAAATAACTTCTTGTGCTTTTATTGAGGTAAGAATAATCTGACATCACGTAGAACCTAAGGTATTAGGACAGGTGACCAAAAGCTTGATCAAGAGGTATATTTTAAAGAGCATCTTAAAGATGGGGGGAGAGTAGTGGAAAAAAATACGAAGGTTATGAGGTTTAGGAAGGGAAATGCAGAGCTTCAGTTTGAGGCAGCGAAAAGTTGGCTGAGTGGGGTGATGAAAATTAGGGTTAGGGAGGTGCAGACGATCTTGGAGAGGGGTATGAATAGGAGGCTGTGGAGTTTTTCTGGTTGAGTTTGTCCTGGGCTGGGAACCAGTGTAATTCAGAGAGTGCAGGACTGATGGGTAAACGGTATGTGAGACAGGATGTGGACTTCACAGTTTTAGACTGCTTATACAATGCTAAGCTTTGTAAAAAGCAATAAGCAAGAGACTATTTTACGAGTATATAACCACCTGAACCATGTTAAATTCGTAATGTTAACATAGGCTTTCAGAGTGAACACTAAAGTGGGACCATGTATTTCCTTCAGCACACAATGGTTAGGAATCAGCAGGAAGTGTGTTTGGAATATGATAAAATAAAAATGCTTCCAGCAATTGTTCTTGATCTTTTGCTTCCTGCACTCACCCCTGTGTTCCCAAAAAGGAAAATAAACTATGGCTTGCTGAAAAGCAATCCACCCTGCCTCTGTCAACAGTTCTGGAGCTGAATATACAGCTCAGTTGGCCACACCCTCGTCACTCAATTGTCCCAAGTTGTATATCCAGACTTTGAAAGTATAATCTAGGCAGTGCTGTGCTAAAGCAGTAATGTGAATAAAGGAAGAGGTAAATATCTGACTATAATTAACTGATGTCAGCTCGAGGGGGCTGTGTTTTGAATTTGACAATTATCACCTTCTGTATCTTTGGGAATTAACTTATGAGAAAGGTAATAATAACACCTGGCCTAAGAATAGCCAGCCCACACTCACTATTCAAACTGTCTCTTAGGTAGCCATTTCAAAAAGTTTTCTTTTTTGGGATGTGGGCATTTATTGTCCATCCCTAATTACTTTTGAGAAGGTGATGGTGCTTCATTCTTGAACCACTGCATTCTGTGTGGTAAAGGTACTTCCATAATGCTGTTGGGGATGGCTTTGTTGACTTTTGACCCAGTGCCTAAGGAGGGATGGTGGTATTGTTCCAAGTCAGTGTGGGAATAGGAGACTTTCTGTTTTCATTATAATCTTCCACATCTGGAGTATTTCACAGGTGAAAGGAGCAGGATCTGGGGCTTAGAAGGCGATCTCTCACTTGGATCATCCTTGTCCTTAGGCACCGACTTGAAGCAGCTGTTGGGAGGCAGGTTGTAATGGATGGAGTTCCATCAGCGTGCCTTATTGTTCTTATTAGAAGGGAATGCTTCATCCATGTACTGGCTGAGGATTAGCTTCATGTCTAGGCATAGTGGAAAGCAGTGATAGCAATCCACCCCACCTCTGCCAACAGTTTTGGAGCTGAATATATAGCTCAGTTGGCCACACCCATGTCATTCAGTTGTCCCAAGTTGTGTATCCAGCTTGGCCCTAGAGGGAGTTCACCACAGGTTTACAAGGATGCTACTTGCATTTCAAGGGTTAAGTTAGGAGAAGAGATTCGACAAATTATGCCTGTATCGTCTCAAATTTAGAAGGTGAAGAGGTGATCTAATTGAGGTCTTCAGGATATTAACAGGGTAGGACAGGGTAGATAAAGATAAATGTTTAGCACTGGTTGAAGATTCTAGAACCAGGGGCATAGTCTGAAAATTAGGCCTAGGCCAATCAGTAGAGATGCTAGAAAGCACTTCTACATTCAACAAGTAGTGGAAGCTTGGAACACAAATGGTGGTCGATGCTAATTCAATTGTTATGTTTAAATGTGAGACAAAATTTTTTTATTAAAGGTATCAAAGGATATGGGCCCAAGGCAGGCATATAGAGTAGGTGGCCTATTCCTATTTTTATGTTCCTAACCATGTTGAGGCACTGATAGGGATTGGCTTCTCCAGGCTCCTCTCCGAGAAGATAGCTGGCTTAGTTGTACATGCTGAATTTCTTAAAATATATTGTCATTTTAGGGACTGTTGCTGCTTGGAAGCGAGAGAGGATGTGAACGTCAGAGTTTAAAACACAGATCTGAGGCTGTAATGCATTTTCAATAACTTTCTGAAGCAGTTTTGCTGTTTATTGTCACTTATTTCCCTAATGAGATTAGTTTTTTGAAGAAATTATTTTTAAGGTCGGTGTATTTTTGGAGCATAACGCCTAAGGGCTATTTTCTCGAGCTTAAAGGGGGGGTTAGTGTGAGACAGAGTGGGAGTGGATAAAAGAGAGAGAAAGGGATGCAAGTATGGGAAAGGTGGAAAGAAGCCTGTGGAGAGGAAAATCCAGGCTTAAAGTCCACTCACATCAGATCCCCACCTTTATGTGAATTCTGGTGAGGACATCTTAGAGTGTATCCCACCAGAGTTGGCCCATGTGTTAAACCTAACTTATTAGCTCAGTCTCAGTTATTGTCCCCTTAGCTGAACATGAATTGGAGCTGATTCTCTTGCTCTCTCTCTAGCTCTGATTCTTAGCCAAAAAAGGGCATTACAGTTTTGCTTTATTGTTAAATTTTGCTGCTTGGCACATTTTAATAGTATTTTGATCCCAACTGATGTTATTACTGGACAAGTCATACACCAGACTGAAACCAGACTTGATAAATCATATTTTATTTAGTATTGCTTTTAACTCATTGAAACATAAGTACACAATGTTGCAGATGACATTTTAACAATCAAACAGAAATTTATCAATCAAAAGGAAAGAAGATCAAATAGAAATGTCAAATTTGATATAACACAATTTCGAAGTGTTTTAAGTAAACACTTAAAACTTTAAAGTGTTAAGTTTAAAAATATAAAGTGTAAAAGTATGATCCCATTAATCTCCAATCATTTCTACAAGTTACAAAAAAAAGTAGAGTACTCAAAAATCGTTTTAGAACATAGACCTGTACAGCACAATACAGGCCCTTCGGTCCTCGATGTTGGGCCAGCCTTTAATCCTACTCTAAGATCAGACTAACCTACATCCCCTTCATTGTATTAACTTCCATGTGCCTATCCAAAAATCACTTAAATATCCCTAATGTCTCTGACTCTACTACCACCGCTGGCAGTGCATTCCACGTACCCACCACTCTCTCTGACATCTCCCCTAAACCTTCCTCCAATTACCTGAGAATTATGTCCCCTTGAGATTGACTTTTTGGACGTAACTTGATTTTAATTCCGAGACTGAAAAGGCTGATAGCTGCTTTCTGGTTCTTTCATACGCCTGAGCTTTGCTTCAAGTAATCTCTTTAGGGTGTATCATAACAGTTCTGTTTGGAATTGTCACTAACTCCTTACTCTAAAGTAATCTGATTTTAAAAGATTCTCTCCTTCTCAGGGGCACTTCTTTATATGTCTCCATCCAAGGGCTTCACAGAATTGCCCAAAATAAAGTAAAAGCTCTTTCCCTAAGCTATGAGTATTTTCCCTAACAAAAACAGAAATTACTGGAAAATCTCTGCAGGGCTAGCAGCACCTGTAGAGAGAAGTCAGAGTTAACATTTTTAAAAGAAATCACCATAGCTACAGAAGTACATAAAGTTAATTATTAACTTCAGATACACAAAACCAATGTCACTACTTCAAAAATTCAAAAATCTAAACATAAATTACATTACAATATGTACAAATCACAGTCTGCATCACAATAACTTTATTTCTCACTTAAATGTATTGATTTTGAATTTTGTATAATGAAGTTGACATTCATTCTAACCCCCCCCCCCCCCCCAAACTTCAAATGGGTTGGCCACTACGTTGTACAGCATCTTTGTTCTCAGGATTGTTTGTGAAGGCTTAAACAATGAGCCACTTTTGAAATGTAGATGGGGCTGTATAAACAAATGAAGCAGGAAGATTCTGTAAGCAGTTGTTAAGTAAATTACAGGTAATGTGTTACATTGTTAGTTGTTGAGTGTAAAATCTTGACTAGAACACCCGAGACTTCCTCATTATCCTTCCAGTAGTGCCATTGGATTATTTATGTTCACCTGAGAAGGCAGACCTGGGGTCTTGGTCTACAGTATCATCTAAAAACCTGCATTTCTTACAGTCATGATGTGGAGGAGCCAATGTTGGCATTAGCTACCTGATGAAGGAGCAGCGCTCTGAAAGCTCCAAAGCAGCGCTTCAAATAAACCTATTGGACTGTAACCTGGTGTGTGATTTTTAACCATTTCCTAGAGGGCAGCGCTTCAGTACTGCACTGAACTTGCCTGGATTATACATGAATCTCTTTCGTGGAACTTGAGCACTGAGCCCAAAGTATCTCCAAAATAATTTCACTTACTGTTTTTGCTACTCTGAGCAACTCATAGTACAACTGTATTTGGTATGTTGGAGGGAGACATTGAAAGGTGAGAAAGGTCACTTTGGCAAAAATATTTCACTCTGTTTTCTTTTAAACATACATAATTGCATTTTAAACATAATTGCATTTGAATCTTATTTAAAAGTAGAGCTGAATTATACTTTTCTTGGGTTACAGCGTAAAGGGGAAGCGCTGTTGTTGTTCTGGGAAGATTAATGGTGTGGAAGAATCGCTGAAAGAAGGAAATTGCTTCTTATCAAGGAAAACAGGCAGAAAAACAGAAAATGTGGAAACCTAGTTGCAGCTCAAGAGGAAACATGATCTTTTATTCAGAGCTTGTCTTGTTAAATTCTAATAAGAGGAAGAAAGGCGGCATTTGTTTAGTGTATGACTTAGTGAGGGAGCTCAGCTGCTGCAACAAGGCCTCACTAGTGCAAGAGAACAATTCAGTGTTCCCCACTTTAGATCCTAGTCAGTTTTCAGCTTGTCTTGGTTGACAGATATCCTCAGTGTTTAGGAATTAGTCAGTAAAACTGCATAACCAAATCCACATTTCAGCAGTGCAGATATGTTTGCTGTCAGTTAGGAAACTACAGTACTTGGTGCTTCTCAGTCATTGCAGCTGGGCAGATTATTCCGCGTGCACACACAGTGTTTCTTTTCTAGGACTTGCTGAAATAATAAATAATTCTGTTTAGTACAGGCAAGAAGTAGATTGATGTCGGACGAACACTGCTAGTCTGAATTTGTTTTGGTGTGAGTTATTAATGCTCTGCTATTGAAGTCATCCCCCAAGTGGTAATTTCTAGATTTTCACTGTGATAGAAGTGTGTGTGTTTGATTTGCTGGGGAGGGAGGGGGAGTCTGTAAGTGTGTCAGGTGATGTGTCTTATGTATGATTGCAGAATTCTCTTCTTGGATACATTTGAGGGTATTGGTGTCAGTCATCAGTGAATATTGTAACATTCGGGAAAAAGGATTTTGAATGGTTTGCTGCCAGTCCTTTTGCTGCTTGCTATATTTGGTTCATCCTAGCAACAGGACAAAGGCTTGTTACGAGATTTTCAGTAAATCACTCAAAACAGTTCGGTGGTACTGAAGAACAGTAACATAGACCATTGATAGAACATAGAACATTACAGAGCAGTACAGACCCTTTGGTCCTCGATGTTGCGCCGACCTGTGAAACTAATCTGAAGCCCACCTAACCTACATTATTCCATTATCATCCATATATTTATCCAATAGCCATTTAAATGCCCTTAAAGTTGACAAGTGTAGTACTGTTGCAGGCAGGGAATCCATGCCCTTACTATTCTGAGTAAAGGACCTCCTTAAAGAACTTGTTGGTTCAGTGGTTAGCACTGCTGCCTTACAGCTGCAGGGACCTGGGTTGAATTCCAGCCTCAGGCGACTTATTACAGACCTTATTACTGAGGAGTGCTGGATGTCTTGGTACACGTGAAAGTGGATAAATCCCCAGAACCTGATCAGGTGTACCCAAGAACTCTGTGGGAAGCTAGAGAGGTGATTGCTTGGCCTCTTACTGATATATTTGTATCATCGATAGTCCGGGGTGAGGTGCTGGAAGACTGGAGGTTGGCTAACGTGGTGCCACTGTTTCAGAAAAGTGGTAAGGACAAGCCAGGGAACTATAGAACAGTGAGCCTGACGTCGGTGGTGGGCAAGTTGTTGGAGGGAATCCTGAGGGACAGGATGTACATGTATTTGGAGGGCAAGGACTGATTAGGGATCGTCAACATGGCTTTGTGCGTGGGAAATTATGTCTCACAAACTTGATTAAGTTGTTTTTGAAGAAGTAACAAAGAGGAATGATGACGGCAGAGTGGTAGATGTGATCTATATGGACTTCAGTAAGGCGTTCGACAAGGTTCCCCATGGGAGACTGTTTAGCAAGGTTAGATCTCACGGAATATAAGAAGAACTGGCCATTTGGATACAGAACTGGCTCAAAGATTAAAGTCAGAGAGTGGTGTTGGAGGGCTGTTTTTCAGACTGGAGGCCTGTGACCAGTGCAGTGCCACAAGTATCAGTGCTGGGTCCACTATTTTTCGTCATTTCTATAAATGATTTGGATGTGAGCATAAGAGGTACAGTTAGTAAGTTTGCTGATGACACCAAAATTGGAGGTGTAATGGACAGCGAAGAAGGTTACCTCAGATTACAACAGGATCTTGATCAGATGGGCCAATGGGCAGAGAAGTGGCAGATGAAGTTTAATTCGGATAAATGTGAGGTGCTGCATTTTGGGAAAGCAAATCTTAGCAGGACTTAGACATGTAATGGTAAGGTCCTAGAGAGTGTTGCTGAACAAAGAGACCTTGGAGCGTAAGTTCATAGCTCCTTGAAAAGTGCAGTCGTGCGTTGATAGGATAGTAAAAAAGGCGATTGGTATGCTTTCCTTTATTCCGGATGTAGGTTTGCTCGCTGAGCTGGAAGGTTCATTTCCAGATATTTTGTCACCCTACTAGGTAACATCTTCCGTGAGCCTCCGGGCGAAGCACTGCTGATAATTCCTGCTTTCTATTTATATGTTTGGGTTTCTTTGGGTTGGTGATGTCATTTCCTGTGGTGATGTCATTTCATTTTTTTTCAAGGGATGGTAGATGGGTTCTAACTAGATGTGTTTGTTGATAGAGTTCCGGTTGGAAGCATCAGGACCTCGCAATCTTGTTCGGATTAGCTGAAATTCGGATAATTGTACGCCAGATGATTGAGGTTCCTCTGTACACACATGCACTCGCACTTACACTCTCTTACAGGCATGTACTCCCTCATATTCATGCATACTTCTCTCTCAACTGCACACACTCCACATGCATATACTGTCTCTCTCACTCTCTCTGTCTCTCAAAAAGAACATTCGCACGTACACCCACATCGCATGGACTGAATGACATCACAGGTTACAAAATACCTTGCAAGAACTGTAACGAACACTACATTGGACAAACAGGCAGAAAACTAGCCACCAGGATACATGTCCATCACCTAGCCACAAAAAGACAACCCTCTCTCACTGGTATCCTTACATACAGGTAGGGAAGGACACCACTTTGCTTGGGACAATGCATCCATCCTAGGACAAGCCAGAGACATGCACAAGAATTCCTAGAAGCTTGGCATTCCAACCAGAACTTTAATCAACAAACACATTGACTTGGACCTGATTTACCACCCCCTGAGAAAAAACAGGAAATGACATCCCCCTAAGAAATGACATCACCAACCCAAGGAAACCTAAACACATAAATAGGATGCGGGCCATACCACCAGTGCTTCACTGGAGGCTCACTGATGATGTTACCTGCTATGGTGGCGAAACGTCTGAAAGCAAACCTTCCAGCTCAGCAAGCAAACTTACATCCAGAGGTGAATGACCCTTTGATCTTTTACTCCAAATTGTGTCCAATGTGTTCTCTCTCACTGGCTGCCTGAGGAAGGAGCAGGAGCTCTGAAAGCTTGCAGTTTCAAATGAACCTGTTAGACTATAACCCTGTGTCGTGTGATTTTTCACTTTGCCCACCATGGTTCTACACCAGCACCTCTGCATCATCTCAGCATTAAACAGTATATTGAGGGCCTGCTTGTCTTTCACACTACCATCCACTTGTGCTGCTCTGTAATTATCCAGGTCAGTTCACCCTGGTTTGTGACCCTGTGATCTCACATTTTTGACTCGCTTGAAAAAAAGACCAGTTGACATTGACCTTGGGCAGTTTGGCAATGTTTTTTTTAAACTCGTTTGCAATTGGATTTGTGGTATATTTGAATGTTCAAATCCTTGTGAATAATTAATGTATGATTTTCATTTTTGATGGCGGGGTATTACTGCGGCAACTGTTAAGAGTCAACCAAATTTAATGACCAGGATTTAGAACTACATCTGATTGGTATAAGGAGTGGTTAAGAATGTTTGAGTGTGATTCCTTCCTGGTGGATTCTAAGGCTTCCATTGGCCATCAAACTCTATCTCTCTCTACTAAGACACTCCATAAAGCCTGTCCCATTGACCATCTGTTTAGTCTCTTATGTGACTTGTTTCAGTTATTTGTTTATTAGTGCTCTGTAAAGTTAAAAATCACACAACACTAGGTTATAGTGCAACACCAGCTCCTCCACATCAGTGCTCTGTTAAGCATTTTTGAATGTTTTACTTTATTAAAGGCACGATGTACATTTATGTCATTAGTGAGTAACTTTTTTGGCTGCTTCACGCTCAGGGTTGTTCCATAAATTGATGCCCATTGTGCTTAATCTTATGTCTTTTCCTTGAATATGTCATGGACCATCACTCTCAAATTCCAACCCAGATACTAACCCAGTGTGACAATCAGCATTGTGTTGTGACGATGTTTCCATGTGGAATGTTGATGTCGCATATATGAATGTTTGTTTCTCTGTGCCTAAAGGAATCTGTGTCGGCAGAATTTAAGGTGTACCATTGCTAACATTTGCTTATCACAATTCCTTATTTTCCATTTCTTCCTGTAATTGTAAACGAAGCTTAGGCTTTTAGAAGTACACAATGTTTCCTGCCAGTTGATGAGTGGGATGGCATTTGTGATTCAACAAAGATAATAACTTGCAATTATACAGCACGTTTTACATAGTAAAGCTTGCCCAAGGAGCACTGCATATGCTTTTATTTAACAAAATTTGACACTGAAACCCATGAGACAATAGGGTAGACAAGCAAGCATTTAGCCTAAGAGAGAGATTTGAAGCAAATACAGAAAAATGAAGGAGATAACTCAGCACGTCTGGCAGCATCTGAGGAGTAAGAAACAGTTAATGTGTCAAGTCTGGTATGGCTGCTCTTCACAGCAGTCATACTGTACGCAAACATTAACTCTGTTTCTCTCTCCACAGATGCTGTCAGACCGAAGTTTCTTCAGCACTCTGTTTCAGATTTCAAGCATCTACAGAGGTAGATTTGAAGGAGTGCCTTACAGGGATATATGCAGGTGGAATAGTTTAGGGAATGTGTCTTGATACTTGAATGCAACAGCTGAGAAATTAAAAGTGGGGAAGTCTTGGGTGCAGTAATTGGAAGAGCACAGAGATCTTAGAGCATTTGTGTTTGTATTAGACTTTGTCGGTATTTTAAAGGTACAACAGAACAGCTCTAGGGTTGATCAGGAGCAGGTTTGTCCCCAGTTTAGTGCTGGTTTCTAGGCAGGCAATGGGCCCAGGACAGAAGATGAAAGCTGATGTTTATGCTAACCTATTAATGTACAATAAAACACTCCTAAATCTCAATCTTTTGCTGCCTCATTTAACATATGATAGCAGTTTATGAAGTATTCGTAGGCTGAAAGAGGTCACAGAGACTTTCTTTGACTTTGTTTGAACTGGACCGGAGAAACTCTGGCAGCCACTCTGCATGGGCCCCAGAACTAATCAGCCTTTTTTGCTCGAGCCAGATGGTTCACCATTCTTCAAGATCCTCCAGTGTCCAATTTGTCTTTGGCTGGCTCAACTCAGGATTTTGGTGGTGTCCATTCAGCTCCCGTTCTGGCAGGGTGTATATCTGGAAAGTGAAATAGTTGTCCTGCCAGTCTCAGTAACATTGTCTCCAGGACGCTGTGACACAATCTGACCATTCTTATGAAACACTTAATTGCTGATGTCTCTCTAAGTGGTGACCTAGGAATTTAAATAAGCAACACTGATGGAAGATGTCAAACTAACATGACACCTTGGCTTTTTTTAAAAAAAATCATGTCTCACTAATATTGATTGTGGTTGGTACGACATTGAATATATGGCACTGCATGTTGGTAATGTTGGTTTCTCAAGGTGTAAAGTCTTTGGTTGATGATGCTGTTTTGTCAATTTTTGTACGAGTGTTGGTCTCAAGCAAATTTAGGAGGGTATTTATCCCTGATGATAAAGGATGATATAAGGACGTTAGTGAGAAAGAATCTTGGCTCAGAAAATCTCAAAGTGGAATCGATGAATGTGGGGATTAAAATGGTAAAGATCAGAAAACACGAGTGGGAATAGTTTATTGGCCCCTTAATGGTAGTAATACTGTTGGACAAAGCATTCAACAAGAAATTAATGGAGTTTGTAACAAAAGCAATGGAATAATTATGGGGAACTTTAACCTTCATATACATTGCACGAAACAATTGGAAATGTAGGTCCAGAAGATGAGCTTGTAACGCAAGGATTTAAGACGATTGGCAAAAGAACCAGAAGTGATGTGAGTCAGTGAATTGTTACGATCTGGGATACATTGCCTTAATTATTGGTGACAGTTTCAGCTGTAACTTTCATGAGAAATTTGCTAAGTGCTTGAAAGGGAATAACTTGCAACCCTCAGAGTGCAGATAAGATTTATGAGAATTGTTTAAGGGGTGTGGGACTTCACTTCTTAAGAAGGGATTTGATTGACACATGCAAAATTGTGGGAGCCCTAGATAGGACAGACAAGATAAGGAACTTGCTCCCTGTGGCAGAAGGACTAACAAGGTAAAAACAATGACTGCAGATGCTGGAAACCAGATTCTGGTTAGTGGTGCTGGAAGAGCACAGCAGTTCAGGCAGCATCCAAGGAGCTTCGAAATCGACGTTTAGGGCAAAAGCCCTTTATCAGGAAAGGGCTTTTGCCCGAAACGTCAATTTCGAAGCTCCTTGGATGCTGCCTGAACTGCTGTGCTCTTCCAGCACCACTAATCCAGAAGGACTAACAGCCAGAGGACACAGATTTAGGATGATTGCCAAAAGATCACAGGTGAATGAGGGATTTTTTTCTAAATGTGGAATCTGGAATGTGCTGATTGAATGGGGGAGGCAGATTAAATTGTAGATTTCAAAAGGTAATTCGATAGTCATCTGAAGGGAATAAATGTACAGGGCTAGAGAGAAAAGGTGTGGGAACGGGATCAGCTGGAATGATTTGCTTTTGCAGGAAACCAACATGGATTTGATGGCCTGAATGTTATCCTCCTTCTCTGTGACTATTCTATTTCTTTGAGGAAAGAACAGGGTGGAGGGCAACTAGTTAGATACAAAACATACCGGTCAATGTACCAAAAGGACCACCTCCTCAACTCTATGATTTGAAAGTGTAATTCCATATACTGTGAGCTTTTTGATTTCTTAAATGGTCATGTTTTGAGTTTGGGTGCTGTGTGCCAGTACATTAGATAACCAGTGAATTGAATCACTGCTCATTCATTCCAAGAAATAGAAGTTGCAGTTGTCCATTTTGGCCCTTGGACCGGCTCTACTATTCAGTGAGATCATGACTGAATTTCTGCATCAACTCAATCCCCTTACACCTTTTCATATCGCTTAATTTCCTGAAAATAAGTCATGAACACAGATGGCAAATAGGACTTTACTACTTGATCAACTTAATTGCTGGGCCAGAATAACGTGCTCATATATTTAGTAAAACAAAAAACTGAATGAATGTGTATGGCTGTTTGTTAACTTATTTACATCACTGATTATTCTCCCTGTAAATATTTTCTAATTAACCTGTTCAATGCTCTTATTATACACCTCTGCAGCAGTGGGACTTGCACCCAGACCTCCTGTCTCAGTGATAGCCTGCTTTTTGCTCAGTCTCTCCATGCACCAACCCTGTAAACATAGTTTTTATCAGCTGAACGGAGGAGGCCTGACTCTTTATCCCAGACTCTCAAGGTTGTCTGGATGGAAAAATCAAAGTGAAAGAAACCCTTCATGTTGCTGATGTTGTTTGTGAAAAATAAATCATTTTCAAAAGACATTTATCAATGATGTGACTTTGTGAACCAAAGTGACTGAATTCTGTGGGAATGAAACCTTTGCTCATTTAAGATAACTGCAGTATTCTTTGGGACTGGGGGAGGGAGGGACAGGAGAACAATGGAGTATAAGTCAGCACATTGTTATCAGCCCTTTGCTGCCAAAACCTAGCAATTCTTTAATTAGACGGCATTTTACAGGATTATACTGGCTTGCAGTCTTGGTCTCAGGTGTTTTATGTTGGCAGTGCTATTAGATATGTGGTCTAACGGTTGGGTTTTGTGGCACAGTGGTAGTGTTCTTTCTCTGGAAAAGGAGGTTCTGTTCATGCCCCACCCCTGCCCGGAGATGTGCGGTATAATCCAAAGTGGCTGATAGGAACAATATTTTTGTAATGCTCCTGTTGTGTTCGGACCCCGAGCAAAATGAAAAAAAATGCAAATTCCAAGAGCCACTGGCAAGTGGCTGACTCATAACTGCCCTGTGGGTCATAAATGCTGGCTTAGCCAGTGACAACCACATCCATGAATAAATTAAAAAGTGACGAGCCATCCCAGGAATTAGTCTGGTAAACCTTTTTTTCACTTCTTCTAAAGCTAGAACATCCTTCCTCTGAGAAGGAGACCAAACCTGCATACAATCTATGTATGCATTCAAAGATGCCCCAATGCAAGGTGTTTTAGCGAGACCGTGCAGATGCTATGACAACGAATGAATGGACACCGCGCAACAATCACCAGACAGGAATTTCAGTGCATTCAGGAAATTTTCCTCAAGCAGTATATAGAGAGGCGGACTTAGGAAGGGACAAAACTCTTGGGAATTCAGGCAGGACAGGTGACAGTGGGGCGCACTTTGGGACCAGTGACCATAGTTCTATTAATTTTAAAATAGTCATGGAGAAGGACAAAACTGATTCACAGGTTCAAGTTCGAAATTGGGGCAAGGTGATTTTTGATGGAATTAGACAGGAGCTTGCAGGGATTATTTGGAATAATTTGTTTGCAGGCAAAGGGACCCGGAGCGAGTGGGAGGCCTTTAAAAGTGAGATAGCTAGAGTTCAAGTTCTATATGTTCCTGTGAAGGTGAAGGGCAAGGTTGGTAGGAATAGGGAACCCTGGATGACTAGAGATATTGACCAGAAAAAAGGAAGAGGCATGGCTCAGGCACAGGCAGCTGGGATCAAGGCAATCCCTGGAGGTATACAGGATATACAGGGGTTTACTGAAGAAGGAAATCAGGAGGGCGAAAAGGGGGCATGAGATATCCTTGGCTGAGAAGACTAGGGGAATCCAAAGAGGTACTTTAACTATGTTAAAGGAAAAGAATAACTAGACAGAGAATATGGCCCCTCAAGGACAAAGTGGACATGTATGTGTAGAACCATATGAGATGGGCGAGGTTCTCAATGAGTATTTCTCCTCCTGTGTTTACCATGGAGAAAGACCTGAAGACTTGGGAACTTGATTGTGATATCTTGGGGACAGTCCATATCACAGTAGAGGAGGTGTTGCATGTATTAGAATTTATGAAGGTGGATTAATCTTCTGGTCCTGATCAAATATATCCAAGACCACTGCAAGAGGCTAGAGAAGAAATTGTGGGGGCCCTGGCTAATATTTTTGCATCATGGATGTATGTTTGCTCGCTGAGCTGGAAGGTTCATTTTCAGACATTTTGTCACCCTACTAAGTAACATCAGTGAGCCTCCGGACGAAGTGTTGGTGGCATGGCCCGCTTTCTATAAATATGTTTAGGTTTCCTTAGGTTGGTGATGTCACTTCCTTTGGTGACATCATTTCCTGTTCTTCTTGGGTGGGTGGTAAATGGGATCCAAGTCTATGTGTTTGTTGATGGAGTTCCAGTTGAAATGCCATGCTTCTAGGAATTCTTGTGCATGTCTTTGTTTGGCTTGTCCTAGGATGGATGTGTTGTCCCAATCGAAGTGGTGTCCTTCCTTATCTGTATGTAAGATTACGTACATAATAGAAATATAAATAGAAAACGGGCCATGCCACCAGTGTTTCATCCAGAGGCTCAATGATGATGTTACTTAGGATGGTGATGAAACGTCTGAAAACAAACCTTCCAGTTCAGCGAGCAAACCTATATCCAGAATCTCAACCTGAGCCACAAATCATCTCAGCTCACTAATTTTTGCACCATCGTTAACCATGAGTGAGTTCCCGGAAGACTGGAGGGTAGCAAATGTTGTGCCATTATTCAAGAAGGGCTGCAAAGAGAAGCCTGGGAACTATAGACCAGTAAGCTTAACATCTGTAATGGCTAAGTTACTTGAGAAGATTCTGAGGGATAGGATATATGTGCATTTGGAAAGACAGGGTTTGATTAGGAGTGGTCAGCATGACTTTGTGAGTGAGAGATCATGCCTCACAAATTTGTTTAAATTCTTTGAAGTGACCAGGAAGGTTGACGAGGGCAGGGCAATAGACATGGATTTCAGTAAGGCCTTTGATAAGGTTCCACATGGTGGGCTGCTCTGGAAGGTTAGATCACATGGAATCCCAGAGGAGTTGGCAAATTGGATACAAAATTGGCTTGATGATAGGAAGCAGAGGGTAATAGTGGAATGATGCTTGTCGGACTGGAGGCCTGTGAATAGTGGAGTGACTCAGGGGTCGATGCTGGGCCCATTGCTGTTTGTCATCCAAATCATTGATATAGGTAACAATGTACAAGGCATGATTAATAAGTTTTCAGATGACACTAAAATAGGAGGTATTGTGGACAGTGAAAAAGCTTATCTGAAATTACGGTAGGTCCTTATCGGCTGGGGAAGTGGACCGAGAAATGGCAAATGGAATTTAATATTGATACAAGTGTGAGGTCTTGCATTTTGGAAAGTCAAATCAAAGTAGGAGCCTGATAGGGTCTAAACGAGTGTAGTGGAGTAGAGGGATCTTGGAGTTCAGATGCATTCTGAAAGTGGAGTCACAGGTAGATAGGACAGTGAAGAAGGCTTTTATCTCACTGGCCTTCAGTCCGGGCACTGACTAGAAGTTGGAAAGTTATGTTGCAGTTATACAGGATGTTGGTGAGGCTGCACTTCGAATATTGTGTTCAGTTTTGGTCACCTTGCTATAGGAAAGATGTTATTAAACTGGAAAGAGTGCAGAAGAAGGATGTAGTGTGGAGTCAATGGTCAAGGTAATAGGAAGAGGTTGGACAAGCGGGACCTTTTTCTTTAGAGCATAGGAGACTGAGCAGGGATGTTATAGAGGTGTATAAGATCATGAGAGGCATGGATAGAGTGAATGCACTCAGTTTTTTTCCCGGGATTGGGGAATCAAGGACTGGAGGACATCAGTTTAAGGTTAGAGGGCAAAGGAAAAAAGGGGACCTGAGGGGAAACCTTTTTTTACACCGAGTGGAATACGCATATGGAATGAGTTGCCAGCAGAAGTGATTGAGATGGGCCCGTTAATAACATGTAAAAGACATTTGGACAAATACATGGATAGGATAAAGGTTGAGAGTGTGGTGCTAGAAAAGTACAGCAGGTCAGGCAGCTGCTGAGGAGTTGGAGAGTCGACATTTTGGGCATAAGGCCTTCATTTTGCCCGAAAATCTGTCTCCTACTCCTCGGATGCTGCCTGACCTGCTGTGCTTTTCAAGCACCATACTCTCAACTCTGATCTCCAGCATCTGCAGTCCTCACTTTCTCCTCTTCGAAGAATAAGGGCAAAATGCAGGGGAATGGTGTTAGTGTGAACTGATATTTTGGTCGGCATGGGCCAGTTTGGGTCAAAGGGCCTGTCTCCGTGCTACAGGACTCTTTGACTCTTTGGTGAATGTTCCTTCCCAGTCAGAGAACACTCCAGCGATCAAGAATATTCAGCCTCTCCTCTTCTGGCATCACCCAAGGCAGCCTGTGAGATAGACATCCACACCCTCCACCAACCCAACCTCCACTCCCGGCACCTTCCCCTGCAACCGCAAGAAATGCAAAACTTGTGCCCACACCTCCCCCCTCACTTCCCTCCAAGGCCCCAAGGGATCCTTCCATATCCGTAAGAAATTCGCCTGCACCTCCACACACACCATTTACTGCACCCGATGTAGCCTCCTATATATTGGGGAGACAGGCCCCCTACTTGCGGAACATTTCAGAGAACACCTCTGGGACACCCGCACCAACCAACCCAACCGCCCCGTGGCTGAACACTTTAACTCCCCCTCCCACTCCGCCAAGGACATGCAGGTCCTTGGACTCCTCCATGGCAGCACGACCCTGGAGGAAGAGCGCCTCATCTTCCGCCTAGGAACCCTCCAACCACAAGGGATGAATGCAGATTTCTCCAGCTTCCTCATTTCCCCTCCCCCTACTTTTTCTCAGTCCCAACCCTCAGACTCGGCATTGCCTTCTTGATCTGCGGCACACCCTCCTCATTCCTGAAGAAGGGCTCATGCCCAAAACGTCAATTCTACTGCTCCTTTGATGCTGCCTGACCTACTGCGCTTTTCAAGCAACACATTTTTAAGCTCTGATCTCCAGCATCTGCAGTGCTCACTTTCTCTTAGCAGAAACTGATAGTCATAAAGACAGCCACAGCTGTGATCTTGGGTTCATGTTGCACTACATGTGACTCCACCACACTGTACCTGTAAAATCTTCCTAACTGTCCTATTTTCTCACCATCACCTTGATAACGTATGATCTCTCAACCTTAATTAGTATAGTTGGTATAGTTTTAGATTACCTGTTACTTTGGTTAGACCCTCGGCATGCAGCTGTTATACCTATCATGCTATTCCTGCAGTTTGATTGGTCTCCATCACCACCTTTTTTAAATTTTTTGTAATTATGTCTCTGCTTCAGTTAGTTGGATTATAGATCATCCTTTCACTTACTATTCAGCTGTTGACAATTTACTCACACCGTCTGATACTTATGATCACTAGCAGAGACTTCTTATTCAGCCTCTCAACACTCCACTGGCATAATTTGTATAATCTTTTGATCTCTCTGCCAATAGATTCTGTGCCTGCATGCCTTTCTTCACTTCACTTGACTTGCTGTTGCGTGACTTCTGACCTTGTCTACTCCAGTCCAGTCTACTGGCATCTCCACATCGCTATCCATGTAAGCTGAGCACCTACGGTCACCCCAGTCACTGTCCACGTGCTGCTCGAATCCTTATTTGGAATTAGATTTTATTGTCACGTGTATGGAAATACAGTGAAAAATGTACAAAGTTGCCATTCTCCTGCCACCACCTTAAAATACAAAACCAGAATTTTTCAAGAAACAGAAGAAATAAAAGGAACAGAGCTAAAAGATCTTGGTCCTTCGACAAAAGAAAAGGAAGAAGTCCAGATTTTAGAGTCTTTTTTTTTCCCTGGACCTAATTTCAGTGGGCTGCCTCTTGGAGCGTGTTCCACCCAGGGCCTTTGCTGTCACTGGAATGTTGCCGTGGCAGCCATTGCTGGTCAACAGGAGGAGCTGCCTCTGTTGCCGCAGTCACCATATATACCTGGGAGGCTGGGCCTAACTTCACCCTGCTGAAGGTGCCAAAAAAAGGCTTATAAAGAGAAGAAAAAGGAGCAAAAGAAAAAGAGCAAATGTAAAAAGGAAAGTAAAACCAAGCAGACAAGCCCCAGGCCATGAGCTCGAACACAGCGCTCCTCCTCCCATGCCATCTTGAAAGAGCACCTAGGTTCATTTCTATTAATTTTCTCCAGTCCTCCAAACAAGAAATCATAAGGAACTGTGGATGCTGAAAATCAGGAATGGTTTGAAAAATACATCAGGTCTGGCAGCATCTGTGGAAAGAAAGCAGAGTTAATGCTTTAGGTCCAGTGATCTTTCTTCAGAACTGATATCTGGGAAAGGGTTGGTATGTATACCAAAGAAAGGGTGGGGGGAAAGACAAGGTGTAAATGATAGGTGGGGATAGAGCCTAGAGAGAGAGAGAGATTGAGAGAGAGTTGCACAGATAAAGGTCAGATTGGGAGTATGAATACAGTAGTTGTTAATGGGGACCATTAGTTTTGGATGTAGGTTTGCTCGCTGAGCTGGAAGGTTCATTTTCAGACGTTTCATCACCCCACTAGGTAACATCTTCAGTGAGCCTTCAAACGAAGCCTTCATCCGGAGACTCAATGAAGATGTTACCTAGTGTGGTGATGAAACGTCTGAAAATGAACCTTCCAGCTCAGCGAGCAAACCTACATGCAGAACCTCAACTTGAGCTACAAATCTTCTCAAAACTCAGTGACCATTAGTGGCTAACAGTGGATAGTTTTGTGGTAGCAGCCTGTGTAATGACAAGGCCTGCAATTGCAGAAGGTGCAACACCTGACTGTGTTTATCTCCTTCCTCCACATTATCCAAGGTCCCTGACACATTTTCCAGGCAAAGGAGAGATTTACCTGAACTTCACTCAATCTAGTTTACTGTATTTACTGCTCACAGTGTAATCTCCTCTACACTGGGGAGACGAAGTGCAGACTGGGCAACCGCTTTGCACAACACCTATGTTCTGTCTGCAAAAATGACCCTCAACTTCCAGTTGTCTATCACTTCAATACCCCACCGTGTTCCTTGTCAATACCTCTGTCTCTGGTTTGCTGCAGTAAAGCTGAGTGCATTCTGGAAGAAGAGCATCTCACTTTCCACTTGGGAACCCTTTAGTCTTCTGGACTCCATATTGAGTTCAACAATTTTAGGGCCTGAGCACCATCTCAACACCCACACACAAAGCCGTGTCATCACATGGAATATAAATCAGAAAACTGAAGGTTACAAGATAGTATACTGGGGTGGAAGAGGTTGATGGGTGAGGCGTAAAGGGATTTACCACAATCTGGCACATTGCACAAATAGAATTGTGAATACAGAGGAACCTCCATTATCTGAAGGACATGAGCGGGGAGTATTTTGTTGAGTTAATCGAATTCTGGATAATTGAATGCTGGATAACATAGTTTAGCCAAGCATGGGTACCTTGTGATCTTGCCGGATAATCCGGTATTTGGATAATCGAATGTCGGGTATTCAAGTTTCCTCTGTACTGGTTTTAATTAGAAGTATCACTTTCTGCACAAATTTATTGCATTGTTGGTGGCAGACTACAATGCAAATGTGCTTTCCAGTCATGAGGTCTGAATAAACTATTGATTTTTTGGGTGGATAACATAGGTGGAGCTTTGGAAATTTTCAGTTGGTGCTTCTTTAATTCCATTGTAATAGTGACTCAGAATCCAAAGTTTTTTGGAGCAGGGCTATCTTTTCTTGAAATTATTTTGTTGCAAGGTCAGAAGTCACATGATAGGTTATAGTCCAACAGGTTTATTTGAAATCACAAGCTTTCGGAGCTTTGCTCCTTTGTCAGGTACTTGTTATTAGTGCTGCCATGATATTTTGTCATGCAAAGCAGTATAAGATTGTTGTTGTGGTTCTGTTCGCCGAGCTGGAATTTGTGTTGCAGACGTTTCGTCCCCTGTCTAGGTGACATCCTCAGTGCTTGGCAGCCTCCTGTGAAGAGCTTCTGTGATCTTTCCTCCGGCATTTGTAGTGGTTTGAATCTGTCGCTTCCGGTTGTCAGTACCAGTTGTCCGTTGCAGTGGCCGGTATATTGGGTCCAGATCGATGTGCTTGTTGATTGAATCTGTGGATGAGTGCCATGCCCCTAGGAATTCCCTGGCTGTTCTCTGTTTGGCTTGTCCTATAATAGTAGTGTTGTCCCAGTCGAATTCATGTTGCTTGTCATCTGCGTGTGTGGCTACTAAGGATAGCTGGTCGTGTCGTTTCGTAGCTAGTTGGTGTTCATGGATGCGGATCGTTAGCTGTCTTCCTGTTTGTCCTATGTAGTGTTTTGTGCAGTCCTTGCATGGGATTTTGTACACTACATTGGTTTTGCTCATGCTGGGTATCAGGTCCTTTGTCCTGGTGAGTTGTTGTCTGAGAGTGGCTGTTGGTTTGTATGCTGTTATGAGTCCTAGTGATTGCAGTAGCCTGGCTGTCAGTTCGGAAATGCTCTTGATGTATGGTAGTGTGACTAGTCCTTTGGGTTGTGGCATGTCCTC
>NC_057726.1:3607657-3610985 GCF_004010195.1 Chiloscyllium plagiosum
GCCAAACAGAGAACAGCCAGGGAATTCCTAGGGGCATGGCACTCATCCACAGATTCAATCAACAAACACATCGACCTGGACCCTATATACCGGCCACTGCAACGGACAACTGGTACTGACAACCGGAAGCGACAGATTCAAACCACTACATGTACTGCAGTGTGTTGTGGCCCTTTTGAATAGTGTCTTGATGCAACTTCTTTTGTGTGTGTTGGGGTGGTTGCTTTCGTAGTTCAACGTCTGCAACACAAATTCCCAGCTCGACGAACAGAACCACCACAACGAGCACCCAAGCTACAAATCTTCTCTCAAACTTTGAGTATAAGATTGTATTCCCATATGTATCTCATTTGGTTTTAATGTTCATGTAGCTTCAGAAATTCAGCAAATTCTCTACCTTTAATCGTGCCAAGTGACTATGACTGACGGTGTGATCTTTCCAGCTGGATTTAGAGCCAAATAAACTGGCAGGATTATCGTTAAATATATTTTGTTATAGTAATGGCCTCACTTATTTAGCAGCACCTTTCGTGTTGCCTCAAAGCACTTCAGAAAGTGTTGTCTTTGCACTCATGACTTTGTGCAAATGTTGACTCAATGACTTGCCGTACAATGAGATCTTGCTGTTCTGTATTTGTGCTGACAAATTGGTCTAACTCATTGGCAGTGACTGCAGAGGTCTGACTTGACCAGCTGTCATTATTGTGCCCATATGTCCAACCAACCAGACTTGCATTTTAGATAGCGTCTTATCAGACTTTACAGGCAGCTGATGATTCATATACACCTAATTAATTCTGAAATGAAGCAGAATAGAGCTGCCATTTTGAGTATCACAGAGTCCCATAAGTAGCTATGGGATGCACATGAAGCCAGTTCTCATATTTTTGGTGGAGGAACATTGGCTGGAATACTGAAAGAGAATGCCTACTCTTGGGGTAAATCAGTGGAGTTGATAACACCCATTTTAATCACCAGAATAGACCTTTTAGCCCAATGGTTTAGCATTTCATTCCCAAGAATGCCACAACAAGTGCTATTATGGAGTGTTCATGAAGTCATAGAGATGTATAACACAGATACAGACCTTTCAGCCCAATATGCCCTTGCTGACCACATATCCTAAATAAATATAGTATCATTTTCCAGCATTTAGCCCATATTCCTATTCATATACCCATCCAGATGCCTTTTAAATGTTGTAATTGTACCAGTGTCTGCCACTTCCTCTGGCAGCTCATTCCATACATGCACCACCCTCTGTGTGAAAAAGTTGCACCTTCGGTCCATTTGAAATCTTTCCCTTCTTAGCATAAACCTAAACCCTCCAGCTTTGATTCCCCTGGCCCAGGGAAAAAGACCTTACCTATTTCCATGCCCCTCATGATTTTACAAGCTTCTATAAGGTCACCCCTCAGCCTCCAAGGCTGCAAGGAAAATATTCCCAGCCTATTCAGCCTCTCCCTACAGGTCAAACTCTCCAATCCTGGCAATATCCTTGTAATTTTTAAGCAGATTACTTGTTGAACCTCTGAAGGAATGGTATGAACGCACAAACATCTAATCTTTTAGGTGCTCATAATGTCAAATAAGCTAAACTAATAGTCATGACGATGAGCATCATAGCTTGGGCCATTTTTATCCAACTTTTTGGCTGATGCAGCACAATATAATTATAGAGAAAGCAGTAGGATAGTTAAGGCTGTGTGCCCTGTGCCTAAACAATGGTACAAGAGCAGAAAGTGCACAATTCATCAGTATATAAAACATAAGCTAGGTTCAGACTCTTCTTCAGAATAAAGGAGACTGAGTGGTATGACAGACTTAGTTGGGTGATGTTGAGTTGTTTCCAACTATGGATAGATCAATAAATATGAAATAGTATGGCCCTATGGTGCTGTGGTAGTGTCCCTACCTCTGGCGATGAGGCTCCAACGATGCATAATAACAACCCTGAAAAGATTGATTAGAAAATGTCCAAATATAAAATGATCACTGATAAATATGATGAAGAATTCAGGAGAAATGTCTTTATCCAAGGTGTAGTAAAAATGAAGAACTCTGGGATGTAACATAATATAGTTGAAATGAACTTTTGCAGATTTGTTTCTGGGATGTGAGCATTGCTGGCTGACCTTGAATTTATTATCTATCCCTAATTATTCTTGGGGAAAGTAATGGGAAAATGTGGAAGTCCTTGGGATGTAGTGATGCCCAAAGTGCTAATTGGAAAGGAGTTCCAGTATTTTGAACCCACAATTGCATTTAAGGGGAAGCTAGACAGAAAGATGTTGGAGAAAGTGATGGAGAGTATTTTGATAGAATCAATGGAGTGGAAGGAGACCGGCTTGACGAGATTGAAATATGAATGCAGCAAACGTTGATTTATATTTACAACGAAGACATGGATATGGATATTGATCGTGGATATGTTATCTCCAGAATAACTCCTCCTACTTCCTGAATGAAAATGAGGAGTTGGAAACCTTTTTAGTTTATAAAGAAAACAATCATGTCAGTGGTGGTTCTTTGAATAGAGACCTGTGGTCTTTTATGTCCAACTCAGTGGAAGATGAAACCTGTTTGTTATGAAGGCATAGAGATGTACTGTACCTTTAAGACAGTTGGAAAGCTAGCAAGGACTGACAAAGCATAGAGTCCTGAACAAGATAACAGTGTTACACTTGTTGAAACAAATAGTAGCAGATGGGTTGCCATGAAGCAAAAACAAATTCAAATGCGGCCAATCAGTTTAAATTATGCCCCAAAATCCAATCAAATTTGAATATATAGTTTGATAATAATAAAACCAATTAAACAATTCGATGTTTGGGCGTATAAAACCGGACAATTTGAACAATGAGGGGGCGAACTGCCAAGCCACTAACAAGTACAAACTGCCAGCAGAGCAGCTCGCTGAAAGTTACCTGTCTAGAGAGAATTTACAAAGGAAAATCGACAACCTGACTGGTTTTTGAAATGATTTTTTTTAAAAAAACCTTAATTGGGGTTTTTTTATAGGACTAGTATTGTAAGGTGGGAGGTAAAAGATTGGTTTAAGAGTAAGGAGTTGTAAATAGTTGTTGGTTTTAATATTCTCTATTGGACTTAAAGAATGAAGTTGTTCATTTTTACTTTAAGTAGTGACCTCTGGGATAGTTATCGAGTCATAGAGATGTACAGCATGGAAACAGACCCTTCGGTCCAACCTGTCCATGCCGACCAGATATCCCAACCCAATCTAGTCCCACTTGCCAGCACCTGGCCCATATCCCTCCAAACCCTTCCTATTCATATACCCATCCAAATGCCTCTTAAATGTTGTAAT
>NC_057726.1:3612181-3644036 GCF_004010195.1 Chiloscyllium plagiosum
CACCTTTAACCATTTCAAGACATCCAGCACTTCCTCCTCTGTAATCTGGACATTTTGCAAGATGTCACCATCTATTTCCCTACAATCTATATCTTCCATATCCTTTTCCACAGTAAATAATGATGCAAAATATTCATTTAGCATCTCCCCATTTTCTGTTGCTCCACAGAAAGGCTGCCTTGCTGATATTTGAGGGGCCCTATTCTCTCCCTAGTTACCCTTCTGTCCTTAATATACTTGTAAAAATTCTTTTGAATTCTCCTTAATTCTGTTTGCCAAAGCTATCTCATGTCCCTGTTTTGCCCTCCTGATTTCCCTCTTACGTATACTCCTACTTTCTTTATACTCTTCTAAGGATTCACTCGTTCTATCCTGGCTATACCTGACATATTCTTCTTTCTTTTCCTTAACCAAACCCTCAATTTCTTTAGTCATCCAGCATTCCCTATACCTACCAGCCTTCTTTTTCACCCTGACAGGTATATACTTTCTCTGGATTCTTGCTATCTCATTTCTGAAGGCTTGCCATTTTCCAGCCGCCCCTTTACCTCTCGAATTTTAACAGATTATGGCATGAGGTGAACTTTTTCTGTGTGGCTGGTTTAAATTAGCAGAGGGGTTTATTCTGTGTCGTAACATTGTCAAGTCTTAATTGAAAGCTGGCACTTCTGACAGTGTAGCATCCTCATATACTGCTCTGGAATGTCAGATGGATTTCATATTTATGACTCTGAAGTAGAATTTGAACCATCTGACTCAGAACTGAAAACGTTGCGATTGAATTGTTCTTCGAAACAAGGTTCTAAGCTGGATGCAGCCTACAGGGAAACATACTTATTGGGTTGAATAATCTTCTGTTCTTTGCTTCATTATGGAAGCTCAGACTTGTATGAACCCATATTTGGCCTCATTATCTTGGTCTTGTGTTTTAAATGTTGTCCAGATGTGTGCTACATTCCAAATTGACCATTGCTACCAGGAGTTTGAGTGGATAAAATTTGGATGATTGAAAATACTTCTGACTTTCACAAAACTGTTTTCCTGTTGTGTTTTTGTACCAATAATCTTTGAGAGGTCAGACATTTCACTAAAGTAGTGACAAACTGTTGGGTCTGTTCTGTTTCTCTGACCAGGCTTTCTCAATAATCCTCCCATCAAAGGTGCTGTTGAGGAGGTGGAATCTGTGCGAGTGAGGAAGCCTCATGATCAGAAGTGAAATACCACCAGTGACATTTCTCTTCAGACACTTTCCTCCTTTCTTCGTGCTCAGATACCTCTCTTAGGGAGCAGCTTTTTATAATGTGGGGAGTTTGCAAACAATCCTCTGCAAGAGCAGACTGAGTGGGCTGAGCATTACAAGTCACCGAGTGACAGTTTCTGGAAAATACTCCGACCAAGTGATCTTTGTTTCTGCAGAAACTTAAGTTATGGGTTAGTTAGTAACTAGTTTTTGAGCTTGGCTTTGAAGTAGTCCACTAGCATATTTTACATAAAGTTTAAAATACAGAAATGGGCATATAGTCCAATTGGTCCATGCTAGTTTTTTGAACTCCACATGAGTCTTCTCCTACCATACATCATCTCCTCTTGATTGCATAGCTTTATGCTCTTTACTCCATCATGCACATTGAGCTTCCCCTTAGCTTATTAATGTTATTTGTCAGCCACCTCTTGTATTAGCAAATTCCACTTTCTAACATTCCTGAATTCTGGATTGAATTTATTAGTAATTATATTACATTTATGATTCTGGTTTTTGTGTTGCTCACATGTAAAGGTAGCTTCTCTATATCTACTCTTTTAAGAATTTTGAAAATCTCAATCAAGCCACTCCTTAGTCATTACTTTTGTTGGAGCACTGTTCCTGTTGTTCTGTACTCCCTTAGTTCTGAGTTTATGTAATAGTTAGTATCACTGGAAGGTGATGCCAACAGAGAACTTGTTGCTTCAATTGAAGGATTTGCAACTTTTGAAATCTGCCCCCTTCTCTGCAAAGCAACATTCCTGGTCAATGTGATCAACATTAGAAAAGCAGTCAGCTTAAAGAAAGAAACCTTGGTGTATGTATTGCTTTATTATTTTCTCACTGCAATGCCTATGTATTTAGAGCAAATTGTTTTATAAAGGAGGGGGAGTCCTTTATCTGCAGCTCCCCTTACCCCCACCCGCAGTTCTGAAGAAGGGTTACACCCAAAACGTCGACTCCTCCATCTCCTGATGCTGCCTGGCTTGTTGTGTTCTTCCAGCTTCCTGCTTGTCTACTAATTGCTTTTGAAGGGCAGTTATTGTTTTGTCAGTAAAGATTGAGGATTTCCTGCTGTGAAACCACAAACTAAGAAGTTGGGTTTTTTATCGCAAGAAATCCTCTGTTCACTGACACTGCAGCGCGGAAATTCTCTAGCTAAACATTATCATCTTTCGCTTGCTCGCTCTCACTCTTGCTCACTCACTTTTTCGCTCTCGCTGTCTCACGCTTGCTCTCGCTCTTTCATGCTTGCTTACTCGTTTTCACTCGCTGTGCCTCTCTTGCTCTGTCTCTGCCTTTCACTTTTCATTTGTTTGTATGTCTCTCTACCTTTTTAATCTTTTTTTCCTTTTATTCTCCTTAAGACCTATCTCTTTGATCAGATTTTGGTCACTTGTTTAAATGAAATACTCCATTATGCTTTTATTTAATTTTGTTTGATAATTGCTCCTTTGGAACACTTCAGAGACATTCCGTTTTTGTTAAAGGTAGTATATAAATGCAACTTGCTGTGATTTTGATGAATGAGACATTAATTTGTTATGCTCATTGAGAGAGATTTTTTGACCAGGGCGCCGTCAAGAAATCTTTTCTATTCAGGTAACACTCTTCAATCTGTAAAACTGACTTAAGCAGGTAGACACAAGAGGAGTGGTAAATTTGTCACTCATTTACCTTACTCATTTTTGGAAAGGAGGAGCATAATTTTGGTAAAATTATCTCTTTTTGAAATTAATATTAAGAAAACTATTGTTTTGATCACAGAATTGCAGTTTGTTGTGAGCACAGTCCAGTCCATTACACGAACCAGCCTTCTATCCATTACCTCAGTCTATACTTCCTGCTGCCTCGGGAAAGCAGTCAACGTCATCAAAGACCTCTCCCACCACAGTTATACTCTCTTCCACTGTCTTCAGTTGGGCAGAAGATAAACAGTTTGAAAACACATACCAACAGATTCAAGAGCAGCTTCTTCCCCATGTTATCAGACTTGTGAATGAACCTCTCTTATATTAAAGTTGATCTTTCTCTGCACCTTCTCTGGAGCTATAACACTATATTCTGTATTCTGTCCTATTAGGAGAAAATGAGAACTAAAGATGTTGGAGATCAGAGTCAAAAAGTGTTGCTCTGGGCAAGCACAGCAGATCAGGCAACATCCAAGAAGCAGGAGAGTCGACGTTTCAGGCAATGAGCCCTTTGTGACTGATGAAGTGCTTATGCCCAAAACGTCGACTGTCCTGCTATTTGGAAGCTGCCAGACCTGCTGTGCTTTTTTCAGTGCCCCACTTTTCGATTCTGTTCTATTACCCTGATGTATTTAGGTAAGGTATGACTTGGCTGCATAGCATCCAAAACAATACTTTTCATTGTATCTCAGTACATGTGACAACAATAAATCAAATCAAAAGGAAGCTGTTAAAGTTTGAAGTTTATGGTGATGACTAGAAAGAAAATTTAGATTCCCTTGAATTGTACTGAACTCTGAAAATGTAAGTAAAAGTGTTATCAGGTACTACAGACTGCCATGATAGCAATGAATTTATGGATACTCTGTTAAAGCCTGTACAATAATGCCGTGAAGCCAGTTGCACTCATTCCTAATGTGTCAACTTCAAGATTGAACTCCAAAGTGAGAAATATGATACACTGAAGACACTCGAATGCAAGAGGCTTTAAGCAGCATGATCAATTTTTTTTTCAAATGACCTGTATTCAACCTGCCTCCATTAGTACTACTTTTGCCTTTGAATCAAAAGTTTGAGAGTTTAGTACCTGGTCCAGAGCTTTGTGCCCATACTCCAGGCATCCATTGCAGTGCTGTATTGTGAAGTGCAAAGACGTTTTTCACCGATGGGATGGATAGTTCTCCCTGGCATCCTAGCCAATATTCATCCCTCAATCAATGTCAAGGAGGTAGTTGTCAAGAGAGAGAGTTTACTAAAGAAGTTGTCAAGAGGAAGGCTTCTATAAGGATGAGGCGTGAAGGCTCAGTTAGGGGGCTTGAGAGTTATATGTTAGCCAGAAAAGATCTAAAGAGCCAGGAGGGGAATGAGAAGTTGTTGGCGGATAGGATCAAGGAAAACCCTAAGGCGTTCTATAGGTATATCAGGAATAAAAGAATGACTAGAGTAAGATCAGGGCCAATCAAAGATAGTAGTGGGAAGTTGTGTGTGGAATCTGAGGACATAGCGGAAGAGCTTAATGAATACGTTTCGTCAGTATTCACATTGGAAAAGGGCAATGTTAGTGAGAATACAGAGATACAGGCTACAAGATTAGATGGGATTGAGGTTGACAAAGAGGAGGTTTTAGCAATTTTGGAAGATCTGAAAATAGATAAGACCCCTGGGCAGGATGGGGTTTACCCTCGGATTCTCTGGGAAGCCAGGGAGGAGATTGCAGAGCCTTTGGCTTCGATCTTTATGTCATTATTGTCGATAGGAATAGTGTCAGAAGACTGGAGGAGAGCAAATGTTATTCCCTTGTTAAAGAAGGGGAGTCGGCACAACCCTGGTAATTATAGGCCAGTGAGCCTTACTTCGGTTGTGGGTAAGGTATTGGAAAAGGTGTAAGAGATAGGATTTATAATCATCTGGAAAGGAATAATTTGATTAGGGATAGTCAACGCGGTTTTGTGAAGGGTAGGTCATGCCTCACTAACCTTATTGAGTTCTTCGAGAAGGTGACAAAACAGGTGGATGAAGGTAGGGCAGTTGATATGGTGTGTGTGGACTTCAGGCGTTTGGTAAGGTTCCACACGGTAGGCTATTGAACAAAATATGGAGTTTCAGGATTAATGGTGATTTAGCAGTTTGGATCAGAAATTGGCTAGCTGAAAGAAGACAGAGGATGGTGGTTGATGGGAAATGCTCATCCTAGAGCTCAGTTACCAATGGTGTGCCACAAACTGCTGTTTGTCATTTTTATAAATGATCTGGAGGTGGGCGTAGAATGATGGGTTAGTAAATTTGGAGATGATACTGCGGTAGGCAGAGTTGTGGATAGTGCCGAAGGATGTTGTGGGTTATAGAGGGTCATAGGTAAGATGCAGAGCTGGGCTCAGAAGTGGCAAATGGAGTTTAATGTGGAAAAGTGTGAGGTACTTCACTTTGGAAGAAGTAACAGAAATGCAGAGTACTAGGCTAATGGTAAAATTCTTGACAGTATGATGAATAGAGAGATCTCTGAGTCCAGGTGCACAAATGCCTGAAAGTTGCCACCCAGGTTGATAAGGTTGTAAAGAAAGCATATGGTGTGTTGGCGTTTGTTGGTAGGGGGATTGAGTTTCTGAGCCACGAGGTCATGCTTCAGCTGCACAAGACACTGGTAAGGCTGCATCTAGAGTATTGCATGCAGTTCTGGTTATTGAATTATAGGAAGGATGTGGAAGCTTTGGAAAGGGTTCAGAGGAGATTTACAAGGATGTTGCCTGGTATGGAGGGAAGGCCTTACAAGGAAAGGCCGAGGGATCTGAGACTGTTTTCGTTGGAGAGAGGCTGAGAGGTGAGTTCATCAATCCGTATAAGATAATCAGAAGGTTAGATAAGGTGGACAGTGAGAGCCTTTTTCCTCGGATGGTGAAGGCTAACACAGGGCGACATAGCTTTAAATTGAGGGGTGATAGATTTAGAACAGATAATAGGGGTAGTTTCTTTACTCAGAGTAGGGGCGTGGAATGGCCTGCCTGCAACAGTAGTAAACTCACCAATGTTAAGGGCACTTAAATTTGCATTGGACATACATATGGATAATAATGGAACAATGTAGATTAGGTGGGCATCAGATTAATTTTGCAGGTCGGTGCAACATTGAGGGCTGAAGGGCCTGTACTGCACTGTAACATTCTATGTTCTCTAAGTACAGGTGATACACTCATTACCACATTGATATTTGTGAGAGCTTGTTTGCAAAATGGCTGATTTGTTTCTTACTTTGCAAGTGACTATACTAGGAAAATAGTTCATTATCTGTAAAATGCTTTGAGGAATATCCTGAGTTTGTGAAAAATGCAATTCAAATGCAAATTTTTTACCACTATTTTCTCGTGAGCTCTGTGAGTAAACTGCAGTTTTGGTTCTCCCCATCACTTCCAGCCTAGCCTGCATTAAAAAAAAGTCTCACCTACATATTTGCCTTGACCTGTCACTTGGGTTTAACTCCTCTTTGAGTCTTGATTATGGAGTATCACAGGATTGAATGTTTGTATTTGAAAGGCTGTCATGTAATGTCAGTAATGTGGAACGGGCCCAGAGTCGTCATTTTATATTTCATACAATATTGTTTTACAGGATGGGAATAGAGTACAAAATAGTCAAGCTATGCAAGGTACTAGTCAGACCACACCTTTTGATCACCTTTTCTAAGATACTGCAGTTAGAGACAGTGCAAAGAAGGTTCACTATATTGATCTGGATAGAGGGATTTTCTTATGAAGTGAGGTCTCGTAGATTGGACTTGTACTTATTAGAGATGAGAAGAAGGAGAAGAGATTTGATTGAAATACACAAGACTGAGGAGTGGCCAGGGTAGATATGGAGAGGCTGTTTCCCCTTGTGGGACCGAGGGCATGATGTTAGAATAAGGAGTTTATACACTTAAGACAGATGAGAGGAATTTCTTTTTTCTCTGAGAGTAGTCAGTCTGTAGAGAGGGCTGTTGAGACTGGGTTATTAACTATATGAAAATCTGAGACAGATTTTAATCAGGAAGAGAATCAAGGATTATAGGGAAAAGGCAGAAAAATGGAGTTGAGGATAATTGGATCAGCCGTAATCTTGCTGAATGGCTTATTTCTGCTTATATGTCTTGTGAACTTAATGGTCTTACGATCATTGCATCTCAGTCAGTTCTTTGAAAGAGCTATCCAAATAATTCTACTCCCCTGATATTTGCTCATGACCCATGCACTTTATATTCCTTTCAAATGTTCATCCAATTCCCCTTTAACTATTACAATTGAATCTGTAATTTTAGAAAATGCATTTCAGATGTTAAAACCTTTCTCACCTTTTCACCTATGTTGACTGGTTCCTGAGCCTCCTGCCAGTGGGAAGCATTTGAACTCTATTTACTACTTTAATGTCTTTCATGTATTTGAAGATTTCTATAAAATATCCCTTAACCACCTCCATTATAAAAAGAACAGGTTTTAAATTATATTGGAAAGGTGATGAGTGCCACCTACACAAAATTTACCATTCCTGTATGTGATAGGGAAGTGAACATTTGTAGCACCATGTATAGAATCTTGCCTTAATTTGATTCTCAGCGGATTGTGTAAAGTGTTCATTATCTACTTAGCAACAGTTTAACCTCTCTCCTCTTTGTGTGTTTTCTTTCTAAGGGCTGTGTGCAATACTAGTATGTTGAGTAAAGCTGGGAACTGGTTCAGCAGGTTTGCTCGCACTCATGCTAAGTTTGACTCCAGCTTGAATTAAGTCTAAGCAATGTCCAATATCTGGCAGATCTCTTCATGTGCTTTGTTTTCTGTTTCTCAGGTGCTAGGCCGATGTTTCTTGACAGTCCTGCAAGTCCACTTCCAGTTCCTGTCCCAGGCATTGCATCGAGTTCAGCCCATAGCCCACTCGTGCTTGGCAGAGGCTCAAGCCCAAGAGAGGAAGAACGCAATGGGGAGTGAAACCATGAAGGTTGGTCGTGTGACGGAATTGGACGAAGCTGTAAAGTCCTGGGGAGGAGCATCAGAGGTGATGGTTTTTTACAAACATTATCTGGAATGATTACTTTGCTGCATATGGGTGGAAACCTGGGTGCAGATCAAATTGGTATAATTGTGGAGCTCGAATTAGGTTGGCAAATCTTGTTAAACAGATTCCTGGAGATGATTTCATTTGTTTCACCTCTTTCCAACTTTAGTGTATTTCATAAAAACCAAAAGAACTGCAGATACTGTAAATCAGAAACAGAAGTCACTAGAAAAGCTCAGCTGGTCTGACAGCATCTATGAAGAAAAATTAGAGTTAAAGTTTTGGGTGCAGTGGCCCTTCCTCAGAACTGATGGTAGCTAGGAAAAAGACTGTTTATATACAGAAGATTAGAGTTGGGGGAGGAGGTAAGGAGTAGATGATAGGTGGGGATAGAGCCCAAAGAGAGAAAAATTTATAAAGTCATAGTGATGTAAAGCATGGAAACAGATCCTTCGGTTTAACTTGTCCATGCCAACCATATAAGCTAATCCCATTTGCCAGCACTTGGCCAATATCCCTCCAAGCCTTTCCTGTTCATATACCCATCCAGATGCCTTTTAAATGCTGTAATTGTACCAACCTCCACCACTTCTTCTGGCAACTCATTCCATACACGCACCACCCTCTGTGTGCAAAATAGCCTCTTAGGCCCCTTTTATATTTTCCCCCCTCACCCTTAACCTATGCCCTCGAGTCCTGGATTCTCGCACCCCAGGGAAAAGACCTTGTTTATTTATCCTATCAGGACAGGAGAACAATCCAGCTAGGAGAGTGAGTAACTGTTAATGGAGACTGTTAGTGGTTAACTGGAGGCAATGTGTAGACTGTGATAACAAGGAAATGCTGAATGTCTTGAAATGCATAAAGGTGGATAAATCCCCAGGACCTGATCAGGTGTACCCTTGAACTCTGTGGGAAGCTAGAGAAGTGATTACTTGGCCTCTTACTGTTATATTTGTATCATCGATAGTCCGGGGTGAGGTGCTATAAGACTGGAGGTTGGCTAACGTGGTGCCACTGTTTAAGAAAGGTGGTAAGGGCAAACCCAGGGAACTGTTGACCAGTGAGCCTGACGTCAGTGGTGGGCAAGGTGTTGGAGGGAATCCTGAGGGACAGGATGTACATGTATTTGGAAAGGCAAGGACTGATTAGGGATAATCAGCATGGCTTTGTGCGTGGGAAATTATGTCTCATCAACTTGATTGAGTTATTTTTGAAGAAGTAACAAAGAGAATTGATGACAGCTGAGTGGTATATGTGATCTATATGAACTTCAGTGATGCATTTGACAAGGTTCCCCATGGGAGACTGGTTAGCAAGGTTAGGTCTTGGAATACTGGGAGAATTAGCCATTTGGATACGGAACTGGCTCAAAGTTAGAAGACAGAGGGTGGTGGTGGAGGGTTGTTTTTCAGACTGGAGCTTGTGACTAGTGGAGTACCACAAAGATCGGTGCTGGGTCCACTACTTTTCGACATTTATGTAACTGACTTGGATGTGAGCACAAGAGATATAGTTAGTAAGTTTGCAGATGACAGCAAAATTGGAGGTGTAGTGGACAGCAAAGAAGGTTACTTCAGATTACAGCGGGATCTTGATCAGATGGGCCTGTGGGTTGAGAAGTGGCAGGTGGAGTTTAATTCAGATAAATGTGAGGTGCTGCATTTTGGGAAAGCAAATCTTAGCAGGACTTATACACTTAATGGTAAGGTCCGAGGGAGTGTTGTTGTACAAAGAGACCTTGGAGTGCAGGTTCATAGCTCCTTGAAAGTGGAGTCACAGGTAGATAGGATAGTGAAGAAGGCATTTGGTAGGCTTTCCTTTATTGGTCAGAGTATTCCGTACAGGAGTTGGGAGGTCATGCTGCAGCTGTACAGGACATTGGCTAGGCCACTTTTGGAATATTGTATGCAATTCTGCTGCAGTAGCCGGTATATTGGGTCCAGGTCATTCACTGATTCAATCAATAAACACATCGACCTGGACCCAATATACCGGCCACTGCAACGGACAGCTGGAACTGACCACCGGAAGCGGCAGATACAAATCACTATAAATGCCGGAGGGAACATCACAGGAGTGCTTCACAGGAGGCTCCCAAGCACTGAGGATGTCACCTAGACAGGGGACGAAACGTCTGCAACACAAATTACCAGCTCGGCGAACAGAACCACAACAACGAGACCTAGAAGGGGGCATGAAAAACCTTTAGCGGGTAGGCTTAAGGAAAACCCTAAGGCATTCTACACTTACGTGAGGAATAAGAGGATAGCCAGAGTGAGGGTGGGGCCAATTAGGGATAGTGGAGGGAAGTTGTGCCTGGAGTTGGAGGAAGTAGAGGAGATCCTTAATGAATATTTTGCTTCAGTATTCACGACTGAGAGGGACCTTGACATTTCTGAGGACAGTGAAAAACAGACTAATGTTAGGAAGGGGGATGTGCTGAAAATTTAGAAAAATCTTTATGGAACTGACAACCGGAAGCGGCAGATACAAATCACTATAAATGCTGGAGGAAACATCACAGAAGCGGTTCACAGGAGGCTCCCAAGCACTGAGGATGTCACCTAGGCAGGGGACGAAACGTCTGCAACACAAATTCCCAGCTCGGCGAACAGAACCACAACAACGAGCACCCGAGCTACAAATCTTCTCCCAAACTTTGAATTTACAAGGATGTTGCCAGGGTTAGAGGATTTGAGCAAACAGACTGCCGCTGTTTTCTCTGGAGTGTCGGAGGCTGAGGGGTGACCTTTATGGAGGTTTATAAAATCATGAGGGGCATGGATAAGATTAATAGACAAAGTCTTTTCCGTGGGATGGGGGAGTCCGGAACTAGAGGGCATAGATTTACAGTGAGAGGCGAAAAATATAAAAGAGACCTAAGGGGCAACATTTTCACTCAGAGGGTGGTGAGTGTATGGAATGAGCTGCTAGAGGAAGTGGTGGAGGCTGGTACAACTGCAACATTTAAGAGGCATTTGGATGGGTATATGAATAGGAAGGGTTTGGAGGGATAGGGGGCTAGCAGGTGGGACTGGATTGGGTTTTGATACCTGGTTGTCATGGATTGGTTGTACCAAAGAGTCTGTTTCCGTGCTGTACATCTCTATGACTCTAAGGTCAGGTGTGTGGGGTTGGGGGGCTAGGGCATTGGAGAGGTCAGATCCTAAAATTATTGAACTCGATTTTGAGTCTGGAGGGCTGCAGGGCCCCCAAGTTGAAAAATGTGTTGTTCTTCCAGCTTGCGCTGAGCTTTGCTGGAACACTGCAGCAAGCCTGAGACATGTTAGCCAGGGAACAGGGTGGATGATTAAAATGGTAGGCAGCTAGAAGCTCAGGATTTTTTTTATGGGCAGAACGTAGATGTTCTGCGCAGTGGTCACCCATGGCTCTCAGTTTCTTCAGGTCTGAGGAGTGGCTATGGATATTTGCATGGGCCCAGTTATGCCTCTCCCTTCGTGCGATGCATGGAGAATTCTTTGTTCCAATTGTATTCCGGCCCCCACCCACAATTCTTTCTCTGATATACTGATGATGTCATCTGTGCTGTTTCCCTCTCTTGTCTGGAATTGAAAAAATTCATCAATTTTGCTTGCAATTTTCACTTGGCCCTCACTTTCACCTGACCTATTTCTCACTCCTTCCTTCCCTTCCTCAACATCTCTGGGGATAGATTGTCCACTAATATCCATTATGAGTCCACCAACTCTGACAACTATCTGGACTATATATCCTTGCTTCCTGTAAAGACTGCATCCCATTCTCCTAGTTCCTCTATCGCATATATTCCTTCTGGGCCTGACGCATCTCCCGCACTTCCGTTCTCACCCCCTGTCTTTCCTCCCACAACAGATCCCAAGTTCTTACCTACCATCACATCAGCATCCATATCCAGAAAATCATCAGCTGCCATTTCCACCACCTCCAGTGAGATACCACCAAATTAGACGCATTTTCCCTGCCCCCTCCCTTGTCTGCCTTCCACAGGGACCATAACCTCTGGAACAACTTGGTACACTCTTCCTTCACCCTCTGCAGCTCCATGGCACCTTCTCCTGCAGCCCACCAAAGATGTAAAACCTGCCCATTTAATTCCTCCCTCCTCAGTATCCAAGAGCCCAAACATATCTTCCAGGTGAAGCAGCACTTTACCTGCACTTGTCACAACCTAGTCTACTGCATTCACTGCTCACGTTGTACCACATTGAGGAAACAAAGCATTGACTGGGTGACTGCTTCACAGAATATCTATATTCTGTCCACCAAAAAAAACCCAGAGCTTCCAGTTGCCTTGCACTTCAATGCACCACTCAGTTCCCTGGCCAACTTCTCTGTCTCCGGCTTGCTGCAGTATTTCAACAAAGCTCAGCACAGTCCGTGCTTTCTAAAATAATGGTTATGGTCTTGTATAACTGAACTCAATGTTGAATCTGACGGGCTGTAGAAGTCAATATCATTCCAGTCCTCCTCATGCTATATGGAAGCCTGAGTACTTTGTATTTGTGCTTTCTCCAGTTATATGTTGTTTCACGGACACCACAACAGTGCACAGTACTTCTGACTGGCATCTAATGCAAGTTTTATATAATTTCATTCCTACTGAGTTCTGTCTCTATTGCAATAAATTCCAGTGCTTTGCTCATAATTCATAGTGCTGCTGTACTGCCCCTTGATGTTGTTTTGGTCATGTTCTTAATGCTGCTTTGAGTGACTTTTTTTTTAATATGAAACCCTATCCCTGGTCCAAGTTTTCCCATCTTTCGACGTAGTCTGGCAAGCTTTATCTACATTGTAACTTGTTTCGGAGATGCCGGTGTTGGACTGGGGTGTACAAAGTTAAAAATCACACAACACCAGGTTATAGTCCAACAGGTTTATTTGGAAGCACACTAGCTTTCAGAGCGACGCTCCTTCAGGTGATTCATCAGACAATCACCTGATGAAGGAGTGTCGCTCCGAAAGCTAGTGTGCTTCCAATTAAACCTGTTGGACTATAACCTGGTGTTGTGTGATTTTTAACTTTGTAACTTGTTGACCTTCTCCAAAGGATATAACAGTATAAATTTCATCAGCGTTGTAAATAATTTAATACGTATCTTCCCAGGGAAATTGTTTTGAATTTTAAAATCTTCCTCATTTGTCCATCTGAGATTCTACTTGAGTTCTTTGCCTGAAATTGAGTCTGAATCACATTCATGACCAAAGAAAAAGGTTTTGAATCTATGCCAGCTAAGCTAGGTTCTATCCCTGCGGTATTTGCACCAATCTGATCTACACAATCATTCGTCCAATCGCTGTCATAGAGTCTGAGTTGTGGCAACATCAGTTTATACATGTATGTTCAGATTGCAGCTGTGGATAGTAGAGGCTTTGATTTCTTTCTATCATGTGGCTGTTCAGAAATTTTGGTCACCAGAGCATTTACCTGAATCTCTGGAGTAATAGTCTGGTGATAATTTCACAAGAATATTGCCTCCCCTTATCTTCTCCTCTTCTGGCTCAGTTCCCCCCCACACACACATCCCTATGACTCTATGGCTACTGAGACCCAATGGTGTTTTCATGACCTCTTGTTCGGAGTCCAATAGCTCAACTTCAAACCAGTTATCAAAAGTGGCATTTTTTTGGTCTTGGTGCTTCAACTAAGTATTTATGAAATGCACACAGGGGTGTGTGTATTGCCACCCCATGCTGTAAGGCTTGGTCAAATAGCAAGTATTCTCCGAGCTGATTCTTTATGTTGCCAGATGTCTGAACTGATTTGCTTATCTCTTCAGACCAGCCCCAGGTCTTGAGCTGATTTCCTTTGGCGCGCGTTTCTGTCCACAGTTTCTGCTTTCACATTGTTTCATTTATCCCACATTGCAATGATTTTGTTTCTGAGAAGAAATGAATGTTACAATCTGATACTTTATGAATGTAGTTAAAGTGTTGCAAACTTCAATTCTTGTGTTTTATTTTTAAATCAAGGACTCAGTGCTTTGCTTGGGAGTGGATGGGTGAGGAAGAGGAATGTCTCCTGCCCGGATATCCTAATCATACAGCACTCATTGTGAACGTTTGTTTGTTTTATTTTAATTACCTGCTTTCCTTCCAAACCCACATTGCTGAGAATATTTTAAACAAAAGTGGCTAACCCTACATCATTCAGTCATTCCCGCCTTTATAAAAACTCATTGGAGTGTTTATATATTCAGGATTAGAGTGGTGCTGGAAAAGCACAGCAGTTCAGGCAGCATCCGAGGAGCAGGAAAATCGACGTTTCGGGCAAAAGCCCTTCAGGAATGTTTACATATTCAGTTGCTTATTCCATGTACATGCCCCTTTCTAAATACTGTTAGTGTTATAGCAAATGAAGTAATTTAAACATTTAAAAAGTTAAAACCAGAGGCAGAGATTGCTGGAAAAACTCAGCAGATCTGACAGCATCTGTGGAGAGAAAACCAAGTTACTGTTTTGGGTCTAGTGACCCTTCTTCAGAATTGATTGTAGTTGGGAAAAAATTGGTAAATATGTTAAAGATGATGGGGGTGAGGTCAACAGTAGGTGGGGGAAGGAGAGTACACAGAGAGAGAAAAACAGTTGACCAGGCAAAGGAATGTAAAGGTCAGCCTGGGAGGATGAATAGCTGTTAATGGGGTCTGTTAGTCGCTGACAATGGGTAGTTTGTGGTAGCAGCCTGTGTAATGACATGATATAGTGTGTGGTGTTGGGGCATTCAGTTGCATTGAAAGTTCGAAAATCAAAGGTCAAGGAAAAGGTCGTGGTGCAGTTTAATGATGAGCCTGATTGTTACCAGAAAGTAAAAGAAAGGGGCATCCAAGTAATCATAACAAACTAGGGATATCTGGTAATAGAACAAGCTTAAAGGCTTTGCATCCAATTGCGTGAAGCATTCAGAATAGGATCAAAGAGTTAACGCAGCAAATAGAGACAAATGGGTATGATTTGGTGGCAGTAACCGAGATGTGGTTGCAGGGAGCCCATGTTTAGGAGTTGAATATTCAAGGGTTCTCAGTGGAAGGGAAAGGAGATGGTGTAGCTTAGTAAAGGAAGAAATCAGTGCTGTAATGAGAAATGATGGACACTGGAATACAGTCAATGTACAAAATGTACAGTCAATCTGGGTAGAAATCAGCAATAGCAAGGGAAGTGAGTTCCTGGCTGGAGTCATCTAAAGATTTATTGAGAGAGGGATTCAGTTTCGGAGCTACGAGGTCATATTGCATGTTCAAAACTCTAGTGCGGCCGCACTGGGAGTATTGTGTACCGTTCTGGTTGCCGTATTATAGGAAGGATGTGGAAGCATTGGAAAGGGTGCAGAGAAGATTTACCAGGATGTTGCCTGGAATGGAGGGACTTGAGGCTATTTTGGTTACAGAAAAGACGGTTAAGAGGTGACTTAATAGAGACAGACAAGATGATCAGAGGATTAGATAGGGTGGACAGTGAGAGCCTTTTTCCTTGGATGGTGATGGCTAACATGAGGGGACAAAGTTTTAAATTGAGGGGTGATAGGTATAGAATAGATGTCAGAGGTATTTTCTTTACTCAGAGAGTAATAGGGGTGTGGAACGCCCTGCCTGCAACAGTAGTAGACTCGCCAACTCTAAGGGCATATAAATGGTCATTGAATAAATACATAGATGATAATGGAATTGTGTAGGTTAGTTGGGCTTCACGTTGATTTCACAGGTCAGCACAACATGGAAGGCTGAAAGGCCTGTACTGCGCTGTAATGTTCTATCCCCAAACAGTAGTCCTGGAGTGGGACCCATTAAAAACCAGGAAATGCTGCAAGTTTTTAAGAAAAGTATAGTGATAATCAGTGGTGATTTTAATATGTATTTAGACTGGATTAAGCAAATTAGCAAGGCTAGACTCAAGGGAAAGTTCATTGAATGTATTAGAGCAATATGTCTGGAAACCACTCAGAAAGCAGGCCATTCTGGATTTGGTATTGTGTAATGATGTGGGATTAATTAATGATCTCACAGTAAATTACCTGCTAGGGAAGAGTGGTCATAGCATACTAGAATTTCAAATTCGTTTGAGGATGCGAAACTGGTATCCATAGTAGGGTTCTGGAGTTAAACAAAGGCAGGATGACTAAAAGTTAGGACAGTTGATGAACTATGGCAAATACTTAAGGAAGTATTCCATTCCTCCCAACTAAAATACATTCCACAAAGGATTAAAGATTCTAACATGGGAGGGGGAGGGGGGGGGGAGGAAATATCCATGACTAAGGAAGGAAATTAAAGTTAATATAAAGACAAAAATGAAGGCATACTCTATTGCAAATGTGAGTGACTGACTGAGTCAAAGTGTGGCACTGGAAAAGCAGGTCAGGCAACATTCAAGGAGCAGGAGAGTTGATGAGCCCTTCATCAGGAATATGAGACGAGAAGATCCGCAAAGGGTTACTAAAAATGTAATATAAAGAGCAAAGGTAAGTTATAAAAGAAAACTTGTGCAACATATGAAACGGAGAGAAAAGCTTCTATGAGTGTGCAAAAGGGAAAAGAGTCGTTAAGGTGAATGTTTATCCAGTGGCGGATGAGACTTGGGAATTAATAGTGAGGAACATGGAAATAGCAGAGATACTAAATCAATATTTTGTCTCTGTTTTCATGGTGAAGGACACTAATACCAACCCAATAGTAACAGGTAATGCAGAGGTTATGGAAAGGGAGAAAACTTAGAACATGCATCATCACTAGGGAAAATGTACTGAGCAAACTATTAGGACTTGAAAAAAGGGAAGTCCCCAAGGCCTGATAGCCTATATCCTAGGGCCTTACAGGAAGTGGCAGCAGAAATAGTGGATCCACTGGTTATAATATTCCACAATTCCTTGGATGCAAAAAGGCTTCCAGTGGTTAGTAAAAATGCAAATGTAACAGCTCTATTCAAAAGGGAGGGGGCAGAAACTTGGAAACTGTAGACAAGTTAGTTGAATTTCTAGCATCTGGAAATTGTTAGAATCCATTATTAAGGCAAAAATAACAGGACATTTGGAAAGTCAAAATATAATCCATCAGAGTCCGCATAGTTTCATGAAAGGCAAATCGTGTTTGACTAATTTGCTGGAGTTCTTTCAAGGTATAATAAGCAAAGTGGATAATAGGGATTCTGGGGATGTAGTATATCTGGACTTGCAGACTGCATGTGATAAGGTTCTGCACAAAAGAGTAATAGGCAAGGTAAATAATGTGAGGTTAGGAGTAATATACTGACTTGGATAGAGGACTAACTAGCCAATAGAGAGCAGAGTCAGGATAAATTAGTCTTTTTCAGGTTGGCAAGGTGTAACTAGTGGAGGGCACCAGGGTTTGATCCTTGGGCTGCAATTATTTACAATTTATATTAATGACTTGGAAATAGGACATTGAAAGTCCTGTAACCAGATTTGCTGATGACACTGCAACAGGTGGGAAAAGAAGTTAGAATGAAGGAATAAGAAATTTACAAATGGACATGGACAGGTGAAGTGAATGGGCCAGCATTTGGCAGGTGGAGTTTAACGTGGATATGCGTGAGGTTATTCAGTTTGCTCAGAAGAATAGAAAGGCAACTTGTTACTGAAATGGAGGTAAACTTCAGAGAGCTTTGGTTCAGAGGGATTTGGGAGTCCTCGTGCGTGAATCATAGAAAACTAGTGTGCATGTCCAACCGATAATAAGGAAGGCAAACGGAATTTTGAGGTTTATTGAGAAAGGATTAGACTATAAAAGTATGGCAGTGGCTCAGTGGTTAGCACAGCACCAGGGACCTGGTTTCAATTCCAAGTTCAGGTGACTGCCTGCATTGGGTTTGCACACTCTTCCTGTGTCTGTGTGGGTTTTCTGAGTGCACCTGTTCCTCCAAAGATGTGCAGGTTAGGTGAAGTGGCCAAGCTAAATTGCCCATAGTATTCAGAGCTGTGTAGGTTAGGTGCATTGATTGGGGTAAGTGTAGAGTAATAGGGTAGGGGAATGGGTCTGGGTGGGTTACTCTTCAGAAGGTTGATGTGGCCTTGTTGGCCCAAATGGCCTGTTTCTGCACTGTTGAGATTCTATGATTCTAATAGGGAAGTGTCGCTGTAGCTGCACAAGGCATTAATGAGATTGTACTTGGAGTACTCCACAACCACCTGATGAGGGAGCGTCGCTCCGAAAGCTAGAGCTTCCAATTAAACCTGTTGGACTATAACCTGGTGTTGTGTGATTTTTAACTTTGTACCTGGAGTATTTCCTAGAGTGTTGGTCTCCTTATTTGAGGAGGCATAAAGGTAGTTGAGAGGAGATTCACTTGACTGATTCAGAGTTGAGAGAATAGTTTGTCTCTATTTTTCCTGTCAAAATGCATAAATTCTCACTTTCTCACATTGTATTACATCTGCCACTTCTTTGCGCACTCTCCCAACCTGTCCCAAGTCCTTCTGCAGCCTCCCCACTCCCTCAACACTACCTGACACTTCACCCAACTTTGTGGCATCTGCAAACTTGATTGATTGATTTTGAGTTATTGCCACATGTACCTAAATACAGTGAAAAGCTTAACAGTGCCCTCCGTTCTTTCATCCAGATGGTTCATGTATAGTATTTTGAGGCTTTTAAGATACTAAAGGGTTTGACAGCGTAGACGTAGAAAAAAAGTTTCCTCTTGTAGGGTAATCTAGAATGAGAGGTCAAATTTTAGGATCAGGAATAGCAAATTTAAAACAGTTGAGAAAGTCCTGTAGCCAGATTTGCTGATGACACTGCAGCAGGTGGGAAAAGAAGTTAGAATGAAGGAATAAGAAATTTACGAATAGCAAATATAAAACAGTTGAGAAATTACTTGCCTCAAAGGATTGTGAATCTATGGCATTCACTATTCCAGTGTGTGTAGATGCTGGGACGTTTAAGGAGGAAATAGACAAATTTTTAATTAGTAACGGGTTGAAGGATTATGGACAGTGAGCAGGAAATTAGAGTTGAGGCTGAGAGAAGATTAGCCATGATCATATTGAATGGTGGAGTAAGCTGGAAGGGCTAAGCTGTCTAATCCTGCTCTTAAATTGTTATTTCTAGTGAATAACCTATTTATATGTGTTCTAAAATCTATTTAGATCTATGTAAATTATAATGTTCTCATAGTGTACATTAACTAGTAAAGCACTCCTGGTCTTGGATAGGGAGATGATCAAAACATTTTTAAGACTTTCTTTTAAAGAGTAATTGAAAATTGCTTCTACATAAAGTTCAGATTCAAGCCTGATAAGTAAACTCAAATATTGTTACAACCCCAACAAAGCCACATTTGAAACTTACTATGCGAAAATTGAGCAACACTTTCTATTAGCAATAATTTCTCCGCTGCACACAAGAACAATCAAGTGATGTAATAATCACACTTCTTTGCAGTGATTAAATCTGGTGATCTGCGTGAGAAAACTTTTTTGAAGTTATCCCATTGTTTTCAAATCATGTGGGAAAGGCAGACTCTGGAATAATTTTGTTTCAAGATGTTTCCAGCATAAGTATGAATCTGTGAACTGTGATATCTGAGAGTTACGGGCTTAGATATGACAGACAACCTCCTTTTTAACCGTGATAGCACTGAAGAAAAGTATCAACTGCAAAGCCCAGGTTTCTGAGAAAGCCTGAGGCCTTGGAATAAAAGCTTAATGTCAGTGAAATACCTTTAAATGTCATTGTCAATCATGTTTTAAGCAAAATTTACTTTGATGCTTGTCACCAACTTTTTGAATGGTTACAGGCCGGGTGTTGGGGGGGTACCTCCCAAGGATCTACACTAACAAAAATTAAAAGGAGATTTAATGAAGATATTTATTAGAAGGGTTGAAAGGGTTGGTAAAGGAAGGAACTACTCACCTTAATGGAGGATTCTGAACCAAAGGAACATAATCTCAAAATTAGAGAAAAGTCTTTCACAGGAAACACATCTTCACCCAAAGAACAGTGTAAATCTGGAATCGCTTCCCAAAAAGCTGCTGGGAACCAGGTGAAAATTTCAAAACTGATTTTTGTTAGTTATAGAGCCATAGAGTCATACACACGGAAATAGACCCTTTAGTCCAACTCGTCCATGCTGACCAAGTTTCCCAAACTAAACTAGTCCCATTTCCCTCTAAACCTTTCTCATTCATGTAACTATCCAAATGTCTTTTAAATGTTGTAACTGTACTTGCATCTACCACTTCCTCTGGCATCTCATTCCACATATGAACCACCCTCTGTGTGAAAATGTTGCCCCTCAGGTCCCTTTGAAATCTTTCTCCTCTCACTTTAAACCTATGCCCCCTAGCTTTGAACTCACCCACTCGAGAGAGAAGACCTTTGCTATTCAGCTTATCTATGCCTGTCATGATTTTATAAATCTCAATGAGGTCACTTCTCAAGGCCTCAGCCTTTCTTTATAACTCAAACCCTCCAGACCTGGCAACACCCTAGTGAATTTTTACTGAGCCCTTTCCAGTTGAATAATATCCTTTCCATAAGTGGCCTCACCACCATCCTATGCAACCTCAACACGATGTCCTAACTCCTATACTCCATGGTCTGAGCAATGAAGTCAAGTGTGCTAAATGCTTTCCTAACTACCTGTGATGCAACTTTCTTCGAATTATGTACCTGAACCCCTGGATCTCTCTGTTTGACATCACTATTGAAGGGCTTATGCCTGAAACATTGATTCTCCTGCTCCTTGGATGCAGCCTGACCTGCTGTGCTTTTCCAGCACCACACACTGGACTCTGATCTCCAGCATCTGCAGTCCTCACTTTCTCCTTTTTAAGTTTCTATGATTCTAACACTACCCAGGGCCCTACTATTAACTGTATAAGTCCTGCTCTTGATTGTTTTACCAAAATGCAATACCTCACATTTATTCAAACTAAGTGCCTTCTGCCATCGGTCCAAAGGATCAAGATCCCGTTGTAATCTTAGCTAACTTTCTTCACTGTTGACTATATCACGGTAACAACAAAAACAGAAATTGCTTGTAATGCTCAGCAGGTCTGGCATCATCTGTGGAGAGAAATCAGTGAACACTTCTGGTCGAGTGACCTTCCTCAGAGCATTGGATATGGCTTCATCCTGAACAGAAGGCAAATGACCGTTTTCCATAGACTTCAACAAAGCCATCAGATTGTTCCCTTAAACACCCAACAAAATGAAATAAAATGTCAGCTTTTGATCAGATTTTGGGCAAGTCGGGATTTTGTACTGCAGAGTCATTTGGAATGAAGTTACAGGGCTAGGCTTCTATTGCAATCAGCACTTAGAGTCATGGAGATGTACAGCACGGAAACGGATCCTTTAGTCCAACCTGTCCATGCTGACCAGATATCCCAACCCAATCTAGTCCCACCTGCCAGTACCCGGCCCATATCCCTCCAAACCCTTCCTATTCGCTTACCCATCCAGATGCCTTTTAAATGTTGCAATTATACCTGCCTCCACCAGTTTGTCTGGCAGCTCAATCCATACACATACCACCCTCTACGTGAAAAAGTTACCTCTTGGGTCTCTTTTATATTTTCCCCTCTCACCCTAAAACTATGCCCTCTAGTTCTGGACTCCCCCACCTTAGGGCAGAGACTTTATCTATTCATCCTATTCATGCCCCTCTTGATTCTGTAAACCTCATTAAGGTCACCCCTAAGCCTCCGACACTCCAGGGAAAACAGCCCCAGCCTATTTAACTTCTCCCTATAGCTCAAATCCTCCAACCCTGGCAAAATCCTTGTAAATCTTTTCTGAACCCTTTCAAGTTTCACAACATCCTTCCGATAGGAAGGGGACTAGAATTGCACGCAATATTCCAAAAGTGGCCTAACCAATGTCCTGGGTGAAACACCCAACATGACCTCCCAACTCCTGTACTCAATACTCTGACCAATAAAGGAAAGCATACCAAACGACGCCTTCACAATCCTATCTACTTGCAACTCCATTTTCAAGAAGTTATGAATTTGCACTCCAAGGTCTCTTTGTTCAGCAACACTCCCTAGGACCTTACCATTAAGTGAATAAGTTCTGCTAAGATTTGCTTTCCCAAAATGCAGCACCTCACATTTATCTGAATTCAACTCCCATCTGCCATTTCTCAGCCCATTGGCCCACCTCTATTTGGCATAGTGGCTGATGTGTATTAATAGTCCTCAGAATGTGAACTGTGTTGTTTGTGTACACAGTGTTCCACAGATTACAGATGCAGGGAGCATTTGACCCATTGTGCTTTAGACCTCTGCAATATCTATAGAGTCATAGAGATGTACAGCATGGAAACAGACTCTTCAGTCCAACCCGTCCATGCTGACCAGAAGTCCCAACCCAATCTAGTCCCACTTGCCAGCACCCGGCCCTTATCCCTCCAAACCCTTCCAATTCATACACCCATCTAAATGCCTCTTAAATGTTGCAATTGTTCCAGCCTCCACCACATTCTCTGGCAGCTCATTCCACACACGTACCAACCTCTGCATGAAAAAGTTGTCCCTTAGGTCTCTTTTATATCTTTCCCCTCTCACCATAAACCTATGCCCTCTAGTTCTGGACTCCCTGACCCCAGGGAAAAGACTTTGTCTATTTATCCTATCCATGCCCCTCATAATTTTGTAAACCTCTATAAGGTCACCCCTCCGCCTCCAACGCTCCAGGGAAAACAGCCCCAGCCTGTTCAGCCTCTCCCTGTAGCTCAGATCCTCCAACCCTGGCAACATCTTTGTAAACCTTTTCTGAACCCTTTCAAGTTTCACAACGTCTTTCCAATAGGAAGGAGATTAGAATTGCTCACAATATTCCAACACGTGTACATTCAACTTTGCTTTGAAAGATGTTGACTCTGCCTCCGCGATACATTCCATTCATGAATACCAGATTACAACACATCATTCATCATATTTTTAACCAATATTTATGTTATATTAAAAGTCATAAAAGCTACATTGGAAGGGTTTCAGTACTCAAATTTAAAGGAATATGGCAAGAAGAATGGGAAAATCACAAGTGTAGAATTGGAAGCTTCACAGGGTGTTAAATGACATACAGTTAGGTAGCAAGAAGTGCAAATTGTTTAAGGGACTAAACAATATATAGTAATAAAAAAACAAAGAATCTGGAGTTGCAAAGCAATAGGGGGAAAAAGGATTAAAGAATTTTAACCAAAAGATATATTACTGCTGACAAAATGTGAAACGAAATTGGAAATTAGGATTAGTGATTAAAATAGAAAATTATGGAAATCTCATAATCCAAGTTAAAAACAGCTGAGCCAGAATAACAAAAAAAGACACTATACATAAAGTTTTAGAATAGAAAAGGAACAAAAATGAGAGAGAACATCTAGCAATATTGGGAACTAGTATTAGCAGAACTTGAAAATTCACAGCTAATACAACAATCCACCTGTACTCCAACTGTAATTCTGTTTTAAGAGGTATGAAGTGAGCAGGATGTTCTACCCTGTGTCCTGGCCAATACTTTTTCTGAACAAATATCACTATAACTGGCTGGTTTTCATATTGTCTTTTTGAAAACCTGTACTATGCAAATTTGCTGTTGTGTTTCCAACATCAGTGCACATCAAAAATATTTTATTGCCTGTAAAGCATTTCCTGAAATTTGCTTTAAGCCATTATCAAATTGAATCGAGAGTACATGACCTATTTTCCTATGTAGCAAAGAGTGAAATTGCACTCTGTTCAAGAAGGCTAATTATATCGATACTAATACAGCAAAATACAGCAGTTGCTGGAAATTTGAAGTAAAAACTGAGGGCAGAGTTCTAATGAAAGATTATTGATTTGAAGCATTAACTCTTTCTCTCTGCAGATCCTGCATGACCTACTAGATAATTCCAGTTTTTCTGTTTTTACTTCAAATTGTATTGATGTTTGCTTTTATTTTTGAAAGGCAACTTCTCGTCTCCGTGAGAAAGGAAGTGATGGATGCCTAGCTGGTATTGAAGTACAGCAGCTGTTCTGTTCTCAAACTACCACAATCCCTGAGCATCAGCTGAAAGATTTAAATATGAAGATTGACAGTGCTTTGCAAGTAAGTAACTCTGTAAAACCAGAATTGTATCCTCTAAAGTATAGGTGTACTGTGAACATGCACAGCCACCACCACCCCAGGGCACCCAGTGTATGCTAGCAAGACTGCAAAATTCTTTTGACAATAAAGTTGCAACTTAGTTTGAATAGAGGATGTTGTAGGGTCTGACAATGTGAGCTGTGGCTTGGAGCTGTTCGTACCTGTGTATAGCAGCACTCTCACGCAATAATTATTCAGAGTCAAATTTGGAAGGATTTGGTATTTAAAGTATTTGCTTTTTTCATCATTGAGAGATTCAGATCTGATGTTCTTTTTGATGTAAAAGACAACTTAAGCTCTATCTTGGAGATTTACCCGTGTCTGCATAAAATTATCAAGTCCCTGAAAACTCAAGTGGTCTATTTAAAATAGAAAGAAAATTAGAGGACATGGATCAGGATGTTGCTTTGAGCAAGCCTTTTACAAAAAGCAACTCTTTTAACAGTAGCATTTTACTGGCTGTTCTTTTTAAACATGCTCTGAACACTGTTGAATCATTTTCATGCTTCACGTGTAATATGGAAAACAGTGTTACGGATTCTCTGGTTGCAAACTTGGCCAGTGCCTGACCGGAATGTTCTTGGCTGTATGACGCTAGGTGCTTGTCAGTTGCTGCTGGATGCAACTTGAGATTATGATTTCAAGGGCCTTCTATATTGGTCTTTTAGTTTGGATATGCGTATTTGTGAATCAGCTCCCACTGTTCATGCTGCTATATTTGGTTTCCTTACTGTCGCTAGATCAAAATGCAGTAAGCACTGGGGGTGTACTTACACCCCATGAACTGCATCCGAATGCAGGTTACTATCATCATATCAAGGACAAAAGCTTTTGGCAGTGCTATCCAAATGTATGAACAGGGGCAACTTCGTGCCATATACATCAGCATAAACTAATAGGGCAGTTTCTGTGTGTATGTTGCATTAATGAATTGTTCACATTGACTTTGCTGTTTCAGTGAAGGTTTAGGTAAATATCTGCTAACTGTTTTGGATTGTCTTACAGGCTTACAAAGTTGCTTTGGAAAGCTTGGGTCATTGTGAGTATGCAATGAAGGCTGGTTTCCATCTGAACCCTAAAGCTATCGAATCATCATTGCAGGCAAGTAAAAATTTTAGTAATCTAATATGTGATTTGTAACAGCAGTGAGCTTGCTGGGCACTGATGTGATATGAGGGCAGATCTTGGCTGGATAAAGAGCAGATGCCTCCAAAGAGGAGTGAAAATGGAGGGTACAATTCCAGTCTGGCAACAGTTGCTTTACCTGCTACATTAATATGAAACAGCTGAATAGTTGATACTTTCAATTATGAATCTGAGAATTGACATCTGGTGGTAAAGAATAAGCATTGCATGTATTAAATGAGATTTGTCAGCATTCTAGAGTTGCCAGAGATTACTACTAATAGGGACATCTCATGATTTATTCTCGACAGTAGATGTTGAAAAGAGACTTGTCTGGATCTCTTAAAAATCCTAAAACTGCAGTAAATTATGACCTGTATATGAAATTTCTGTAACAAACCAGAAAAAATGAAAACTCCACATATTAATGACAGTTCGCTTTATAGAATTATAGCATCATCCAACACGGGAAGAAGCCATTCAGCTCATCATTATTCCAGTGCTCACACTTCGAAAGTGTTGTCAAATCAGTCCTACTCCTCTGCTTTCCTACCCTAATCTTTCCACATATACAGCTGATTTCCTTTTAAAAGATATTATTGATTCTGCTTCCATCACTTTCTGACAGTGTATTCCAGATCCTAATTTGCTCATTATTTTGTTTTTCCTTTGTGTCACCCCTGTTCCTTGCCTTTGCAAGTCAGTCCCCTGTGACTACTGTTTCTCTGCACTACAAACAGTTCCCTTTTATTTCCTCCATCAAATCTTTCATGCATTTGAACCCAGATCTTCCATTAACCTTCTCTGTTACAGGTAGAACAATCCCAAATTCTGCAATCTCTCCCACATACTTGAGTCCCTCATACTGGGTAGCATCCTAGTAACTGGTCCTTTCAACATAGTAAAATGTCTCAAGGTGTCTTATGTTTATTATCAGCCGAAAATAAGTTGACTTCTTATTTGAAGAGAGCATTAAGTTAGTCTCTGACTCGCATATGCACCATTCCTGAATTCATTCACCCACACTTTTTTCGTTCTGTGCACTACGATGGAAAAATAGCCATGACAATGAAATAGACCTTATGAGCAGACATTTTGACTAATCGCACTGTATTTCTGGGCCTGTGACTTATGCTCTGCACATGAGCCCACAATGTTGTATTGTGCAGTCATCTGTGATCCTCTAATTTCACCTTCTATGAAAAGGTCACTGTCATGCGTTTTCTATTTTCTTTGTTTATGAATAGTATTTCTCCACTGGAGAATCTTCATTGGCAATAACAACATTGTTTTAAATGAATCTTAGCTTACTGTGGGTGTTGTAGATACTAAAATTTTGTTTGGCTGCAACCTGTCCCATGGATTGTTGTACTGCTTGACATTTTGTTATTTGTGATGTTCACTGGGAACACGTTCCGTATGATGGCAAGACAGTACTGTACAGCTCCTTATTTAAGCTGCCATAAACCCAACAGTTCATTAGACTATGCACGATGAAGAGATTTGTTTTAAAAAAATTCTCTTTGTCATTATTTTTGAAAATAGCACATCGCACCACAATTTATAATCAGCAATTATAATCTACAATTTGCAATTTTAAAAAGAAAATCTTTCCTCTGCACAAGAAGCCATAGTTGCAGACAGCAGATATTTATTACTAAAATATTCTTGTACAGAGGGGATAAGTTGTAACACCAGACAAATCTAACCTCTGGGAAAGCTGTTGCTAACACTAAACATTTCCAGAATTCTGATTTAGGATTTACGCATCAATGATGCAACAGCACTAAGGGCAGGCCTCTTCAAGCCTCCAAGCCCACAAAATTCAAAAAAAAGGAAAAACAGGCCTGAGTTGGCAGAATCTTAGTCAATTGGTACTTTGTACAGACAGTTCATGACAGAGTTACAGGAGACAAAGACCCACTTCTGATGAACTCAAATTGAACCTTACTGAGTGGTGGTAGTCTGACTTGTAATTTTTATGAAAATAAGGATGGAGGATAATGATCATCAACAGAGGAATTGACTATTTAAATGAAGAGGAATTGCAGGAAGCTACAATGCAGAGGGCTTTAGGAGTCCATGTGATTATTCACAAAAGGTTAGCATCCAATTCAGCAGTTAATGGACAAAGCAACTGAATGTCAGCCTCTATTTTTAAAGAAATGGACGGTAAAAATATGGAAGTCTTGCTAACTATACAAGTTAGACCACATTTGGACTACTGTGAACCGATTTGTTTCCGTTATCTAAGGAAAGATGTACTGGCATTAGAGGCAGTTGAGAGAAACCTCACTGGGATTGATGATGGGGATAGGGAAAATTTTTTAAAAAGTTCATTCATCGACTTGAGCATCGCTAGCTGGGCTAGCATTTATTGCCCATCCGTAGTTGCCCTTGAGAAGGTGGTGGTGAGCCATTACCAGTCCTGAACCGCTGCAGTCCATGTGCTGTAGGTAGCCCACAATGCCCTTTGGGAGATAATTCCAGGGTTTTGCCCCTGTAACATTGAAGAAATGGCAATATATTTTCAAGTCAGAATGGTGAGTGGCTTGGAGGGAAACTTGCAGGTGACAATTTTACCGTGCTGTCCTTGTTTTTCTCGATGGAAGTGGTTGTGGGAATTGAGGGTGCTGTCTAATGATCCTTAGAGATTGTTTTATGACGAGGTTGAGTAGTTTGTGCCTGTACTAATTGAAGTTGAGAAGAGTGAGAAGTGACCTTAAGGATCAAAAGGCATAATCTCAGCCCAATTATAACAGAGCTGAAGAGGAATTTGTTCTCTCAGATGGTAGTGAATCTTTGGAATTCTTTACTTCAGAGGGCCGTCAAGATTGAATCATTTAAGTATATTCAAGGCTGTGGCAAAATGTTGACCATAAGGGATTCACTGATATGGGGAAAAGTCAGGAGGGTGGAATTGAGAATTCAATGATCTCATTGAATGGCGGAGTGGACTCGCTGAACACTAATGGCCTACTTCTGCTTCCATGTTTTTTATGGTCTTATCCAACAAAATCAGACTTTCTTCATTTTAATGTTTGGCTGATGAATTTGCAATAGGCTGAGATTTTTGCTTGGATGTTGGGATACCTTTATGATATATCTGGTACTGAATAAATATGCTTTGTTAAGCTTTTACACCATGCCTATTTCAGATTGTGATTTTTTTTGCAGGGTTGCTGCAGTGAGGCTGAGGTGAAGCAAGCAGGAAGGAAGCAGTATCCTGCTCAACCCCTTCAGTGTGAGCTTCCCACTGTACCTGTACAAATTGGACCCCACTTTCTGAAGGGAGTCTCCTTCAGTGAGTCTGGAGCAGAGAATCTGAAACTTAAAATGGTACTTTTTACAAACCTTTCCTGTGAAAGACTTAATTTTTATTACAAAAAAATAAATTCTATGACATGGTTTTCATAAGTTAGAGAATAGCAATGGTACTTGTGATTTGCAATGCCTGTCTGGAGTGTATTTTTTTGACTGTTTATTGTGTCTTGATTCAGTTTCCTTGTACAGTGAACAATATCTAGAATTGTACAACACACAAGGAGGTCGCTCGATCAGTTGTGTTTGTACTGGCACCCAAAAGAGCTACCCAACTAGTCCCATTCTCCAGCCGTAAATCCATAGCCCTCAAAATTAATCACTTTCAAATATCTAACTTTCTTTTGAAACCTCATATGGAATCTGCCTCCACCACTTTCCAGGCAGTGAGCATTCTAAATACTACAAACTCTCGGAATAAAGAAGCTTCTCCTCATCTCACTTCTAGCTCTCTTGTTTAGAGTCTTGAAGTTGTGACCTCTAGCTACTGATGTACCAACTAGTGGAAAAGGAATATCCTTCTTTATCCTTTCAAAATTGTTCATAATTTTGAACACCTCAATAAGGTCACCTCTTAATCTTCTCTGCTGTAAGGAGAATGAGCCCAGTCTCTCTCATCTTTCCTTGTATCTAAAATCCCTCATTCCTCGCATCAGTCTCGTAAATCTCCTTTGAACTGTCTCCAGGGCTTGAACATCCATCCTTAAATAAATGCCCAGAACTGAACACACCACTCCAAATGCGGACTGACCAATGATTTGTAAAGTTGTAGCATCACTTCTTTGATTTTATACTCTTATGCTTCTATTTATAAACGCAAGGATCCTATAAACCACCTTGATAACTATTTCAACTTGCTTGGCTACCTTCAGAGAATCATGCATGTAACCATGAAGTCCCTCTGTTCCTGTACTCCCCCTCAAAATTGTAACATTAACCCTGTATTGTCTCTCTGTATTTCGTCTACCAAAGCATATTACCTCACGTTTCTAACATTGACATTTCACGTGGGTATAGAAGAAGGTTGCAAGATTAATGCCCAGTTTTATGTACATGTTTCCATAAACCGTTTTATTCTGTTTGTGTGGTGTTGTCTCTGTTAAGAGTGTCAATGGAAACCATTGAAATAACAACATAATCTGCATTTATGCAGCACCTTTAATAAAAGCTTCATGGTACACCACAGAAGAGCAAAAGAGCAGCGTAGTGGCTCAGTGGTTATCATTACTGCCTCACAGCGCCAGGGACCCAGGTTCGAATCCAGCCTGGGATGGCTGTCTGCATGGAGTTTGCACATTCTCCCCGTGTCTGCGTTGGTTTCCTCTGGGTGCTCCAGTTTCCTCCCACAGTCCAAAGATGTGCAGGTCAGGTGAATTGGCCATGCTAATTTGCCCGTAGTGTGAAGTGCGTTAATCAGAGGGTTGGTGTGGACTTGTTGGCCCGAAGGGCCTGTTTCCACACTGTAGGGAATCTAATCTAAAAAGAGATGTAGATGTTTCAGAGCAGGAGGTTAGGTGGTTAAAGGCATGGCTGCCATTGAAGGATAATGGCAAGTGCATTGAGGGTGGTCGTAGTGGTGAAGTTGCACAAGAAGTATGAGTACCAAGAGAAGAGTTTCAGATGCTCAGTCAAAGTGCTGGAAACGGTAATTGAATTGGGTGGGGGTGAGACCATGGAGAGATTTAAAAGCAAGGTATAAGAATTTTTGAATCAAGATGTTGGTTGGCTGATATCCATTGTAGATCAGTGAGCTTCAAGCTGAACTGGGTTTGTTATAGACAGGATACAGTCAGCAGAGTTTAGAGTGCAACAATAGGATGCAAATATACATACAAAAGTACAAATTCGAAGGAGGAGTAAGCTGCTTAGCCCCTTGAGCTTGTTCCATCATTCAATAAGATTGTATTTGATCTGATTACTCCATATCCAGTCTATCCCAATAAACTTTCACCCCTTGCATATCAAGAATCCACCAACTTCTAGAGTCATAGAGATGTACAGCGTGAAAACAGACCTTTTGGTCCAACTCGTCCATGCTGACGAAATATCCCAACCTAATCAAGTCCCACCTGCCAGCAACCGGCCCATATCCCTCCATTCATATATGCATCCAGATGCCTTTTTAATGTTGCAATTGTACCAGCTTCCACCACTTCCTCTGGCAGCTCATTCCATACACGCACCACACTTTGCATGAAAAAATTGCCCCTAAGGTCCCTTTTAAATTTTTTCCCCCTTACCCTAAGTCTATACCCTCTAGTTCTAGACTCCCCTACCCCAGGGAAAGGAACTTGTCTATTTACCCTATCATACCTCTCATGATTTTATAAACATTAATAAGGTCACTTCTCAGCCTCTGACGCTCCAGGGAAAACAGCCCCAACCTATTCAGTCTCAAACCCTCCAACCCAGGCAAGATCCTTGTAGATCTTTTCTGAACCCTTTCAAGTTTCACAACACCCTTCCTATAGGAGAGAGACCACAACTGCACACACAATTCCAAAAGTGGCCTAACCAAAAGCAGCCGCAACATGACCTCCCAACTCCTGTACTCAACACTCTGACCAATAAAAAAAACCATACTAAGCACCATTTTTGCAATCCTATCTAACTGCATTCCAAGGTCCGTTTGTTCAGCAACACTCCCCAGGACCTTACCATTAAGTCCTGCTCTGATTTGCCTTTCTAAAATGTAGCACCTCATGTTTATTTAAATTAAACTCCATCTGCCACTCTTACTTTAAATATATTCAAAGACTTTAAGAACTTAAAGACTCTTAACCTTCTGAGAGGAAACATTTATCCTCCTCTCTGTCTTAAATGAACAACCCCCTATTTTCAAGTAGTGAAACCTCTAATTCTAATCTAGGAGATGCTATTTAGGAGAGTAGTCGAGCAGTTGTGTTTGGCATTGATATAGTTTACAGTGTCGGATTGACTGAAGTAGAGTTGGAGATGTGTAATGTTATGGAGTTAGAAGTAGGTGATTTTTGTGGCAGGTTATAAGAATCAGAATTATAGTTTGAGGTCAGACAAGACCTTGAACTTAGAAACAGATTGCTTGAAAAGGATATGTTGTCTCTTTTCTGTTGTAAGAACTTAATCATGATATGTAACTGCTTTAAAAATTCTGAAAATTGTAAGCCCTTAAGATATGTAATTTCTCAAACAGAGCACATGCTCTAGATGTTCTGGATCAGTGGTGCTGGAAGAGCACAGCAATTCAGGCAGCATCCGAAGACAGGCAAAATCGACGTTTCGGGCAAAAGCCCTTCATCAGGAATAAAGGCAGAGAGCCTAAGGGAGAGATAAGCTAGAGGAGGGTGGGGGTGGGGAGAGAGTGGCATAGAGTACAATAGGTCAGTGGG
>NC_057726.1:3645028-3696828 GCF_004010195.1 Chiloscyllium plagiosum
CCTTTATTCCTGATGAAGGGCTTTTGCCCGAAACGTCGATTTTGCCTGTCTTCGGATGCTGCCTGAATTGCTGTGCTCTTCCAGCACCACTGATCCAGAATCTGGTTTCCAGCATCTGCAGTCATTGTTTTTACCTTTTTGCTCTAGATGTTGTCTGGAAAGCACACTGTCACTCCCTGCCATTTCAGTCCCAGTGCACATGAAGTAAATGTGCTTTGAAATGATTTTATTTCCACTGTTAGTGAAATATACTGATTATGCGATTGTAGTCACATGTCTGCTTTTTCTCATTGACCTTTGAAAGTCTTCTGTTTATTTACTGTGTTCCTGTTCTCTTTGGACCTGGCCTCAACGCTCTTTTACAGTTATGCTGACTGCACCACCATGAACATATTATCACAACATAGACAGTTTTGTTGGACTTAGTGGTATTGCTCTACTCCTGTGTATTTTAGATGACAATGACATTTTAACATCCTAAAAATGTGTTCAGACACCACGGTGATCATTCACTGCAGAATTTAGGAAAGGAAAGGCTTATGCAGAACAAAACCATACAGTAAAGATCTGAAACAGAAAATACTTGAGACATTCAAATCTGGCGTCAGATAGGGAGAAAGGAACTGAGTTGATCTTTAAGATTGATGATCTTTAATTTCAGTGCTATGATGAGGATCGTTGTCTGGGAACATGAACTCTATTTCTCTATCCTGCTGAATTTCTCCAGTACTTTGTTTCTATTTTGGCTTTCCAGTATCTGCAATATTTGTAGCAATGGGGTTATCTGTGCTGTACAGGTCTTCTGAGAAGTTTCAGGTCAGTTATGCTTCAAATTAGAAGAACCTGTCAATTTCTATCCAACAATGATATTTTGGACCACAGTGTGTGAGTAATTAGAGGCATATGTGGTGAGTATAGCATGCTTGAGAGACCTACAGTTTCCAAAGGAGGGAGAGGTATTGTCGCCTGTCTATGGATATTACCAATTCACTGTTAGCGATTGATCAGTAATTAGCCAACAAATGCATTAATCTTGTATCATGCAACTGCTATGCTGGTAGAGAGGGAGATAGATTGACCATTGTTTTATTTACACTAATGACTTTTATGTTTATATGGAACATAGGAACTGGAGCAGAGCATTCAGTCCATCGAGCCAGTTTAATCATTTTAGATTCTAGCCAATCATCTTTTTTGCATTATTTTCCCACTCTATCTCCAGATTCCTTTCTGTCTTTGGAGACTCATGGCATTTTGATTTCTGTCTTGAGCTTGTTCAAGCTTCTACACCCCTCTGGAGTAAACATTTCCAAAGGTTCACCGCTTTCTGAATGAAAAGAAATACCTTCTCATTGTAATCTTAAAAGACTGCCCCTTCTCCTGAGATGATGTCCCCTGGTTCCAGAGTCAGTAGCCAGCGTTACATTCTAACTATATTGACCCTGTCACACCTTGTAAAAATTTTTAAAATTTCAGTGAAGTCATTTCTCGTTCTATGAAGCTTCAGGCATACAGACCCAGAGTTTCCTCAATCCTTCTTCATAAAACAGTTTGGCCATCCAGGGTTAATCTGGTGGATCTCTGTTTGTGTCAAGTATGTCCTTTCTTGAATAAAGGGACCAAAACTGTGCTCATTACTGCAGGTGAGGTCTCACCAAGACTCTGTACACTGCAGTTTGCTAAAATGTAAAAAAAAAGTCAAGTGGTTGCTAACCGATGGGAGGTTTGCTCCTTGCTTTTATCTTGTTTAATACGTGCATTTGGTCTTGTCTGTAGGGCACCTTCAAAATGCGTTGTTTTAATTTCTCTGACAGGTCAGTGAATGTAAGCACAAGAGTAGGAGTACGCCAAATGCTCTGCCTTTCACTATCAAGTCTGATCTTTGACCTCAAATCTGTATAGTGGCTCTATCCCCGTACTCTTTGATTTTGTTTGTCCCAGACCCAATTGATCTCAGTCTTGAATAGGCTCATCTGAGCATCCATATCCCTGCATGGTAAGCCGACAAGAGGGGAGGCCATCTTGGATTTGGTGTTTGGCAATAAACCATGCCAGGTGTCAGGTCTCTCGGTGGGAGAGTATTTTGTTGATAGTGATCACAACTCCCTGACCTTTACTTTACTCATGGAGATGGATAGGAGCAGATGGTATGGGAGAGTATTTAATTGGGGGAGGGGGAATTACAATGCTATTAGGCAGGAACTGGGGCAGCTAAATTGGGAACGGATATTCTCTGAGCAATGCATAACAGAAATGTGGAGATTGTTTAGGAAGCACTTGCTATCGTGCAGGACAGGTTTGTCCCACTGAGACAAGGAAGGCATGGTAGGGTGAAAGAACAAGGGATGTGGAACATGTAGTCAAGAGGAAGAAGGAAACTTACTTAAGGTTGAAGAGGCAAGGATCAGACAGAGCTTTAGAGGGTTACTAGGTAGCCAGGAAGGAACTGGAGAATGGACTTAGGAGACCTAGAAGGGGACATGAAAAACCTTTAGCGGGTAGGCTTAAGGAAAACCCTAAGGCATTCTACAATTACGTGAGGAATAAGAGGATAGCCAGAGTGAGGGTAGGGCCAATTAGGGATAGTGGAGGGAAGTTGCGCCTGGAGCTGGAGGAAGTAGAGGAGATCCTTAATGAATATTTTGCTTCAGTATTCACGACTGAGAGGGACCTTGACATTTCTGAGGACAGTGAAAAACAGACTAATGTTAGGAAGGGGGATGTGCTGAAAATTTAGAAAAATCTTTATGGAACTGACAACCGGAAGCGGCAGATACAAATCACTATAAATGCTGGAGGAAACATCACAGAAGTGCTTCACAGGAGGCTCCCAAGCACTGAGGATGTCACCTAGGCAGGGGATGAAACGTCTGCAACACAAATTCCCAGCTCGACGAACAGAACCACAACAATGAGCACCCGAGCTACAAATCTTCTCCCGTACTTTGAATAGAAAAGTCCCCTGGGCAAGACAGGATATAGGAGAAAGTGAGGACTGCAGATGCTGGAGATCAGAGCTGAAAATGTGTTGCTGGAAAAGCACAGCAGGTCAGGCAGCATCCAAGGAGCAGAAGAAGGAGCCCTTCTTCAGGAATCCCGAAACGTCGATTCTCCTGCTCCTTGGATGCTGCCTGACCTGCTGCGCTTTTCCAGCAACACATTTTCAGCCAAGACAGGATATACCCTCGGTTACTACAGGAAATAGGGAAGAGATTGCTGCGTCTTTGGCGATGATCTTTGCGTCCTCACTGTCCACTGGAGTAGTGCCAGATGATTGGAGGGTGGCAAATGCTATTCCCTTGTTCAAGAAAGGGAGTAGGGATAATCCTGGGAATTATAGACCAGGCAATCTTACATCAGTGGTGGGCAAAGTATTGGAGAGGATTCTGAGAGACAGGATTTATGATTACTTGGAAAACCATAGTTTAATTAGACATAGTCAGCATGGTTTTGTGAGGGGCAGGTCAATCCTCACAAATCTTATTGAATTCTTTGAGGATGTGACAAAATGTATTGATGAAGGTAGAGCAGTGGATGTGGTGTACTTAGAATTTAGCAAGGTGTTTGATATGGTTCTCCATGGTAGGCTCATTCAGAAAGTGAGGAGACTTGGGACAGAGGGAAATTTGCCTGTCTGGATATAGAGTTGGCTGGCCAATAGAAGACAGAGGATGGCGGTAAATGGAAAATATTCAGTCTGGAGCTCAGTGACCAGTGGTGTTCTGCAGGGATCGGTTCTGGGACCTCTGCGCTTTGTGGTTTTTATAACTGACTTGGATTAGGAACTGGAAGGGTGGGTTAGTAAGTTTGCCAATGACACGAAGATTGATGGAGTTGTGGATGGTTCTGGATGTAAGTTTGCTCGCTGAGCTGGAAGGTTCGTTTTCAGATATTTTGTCACCATAGTACGTAACATCATCAGTGAGCCTCCGGTGAAGCACTGGTGGTATGGCCTGCTTTCTATTTGTGTTTAGTTTCCTTGGGTTAGTGATGTCATTTCCTGTTCTTTTTCTCAAGGGGTGGTAAATGGGATCCAAGTCAATATGTTTGTTGATAGAGTTCCGGTTGGAATGCAGTGCTTCTAAGAATTCTCACACGTGTCTCTGTTTGACTTGTCTTGGATGTGTTGTCCCAGTTGAAGTGGTGTCCTTCCTCGTCTGTATGTAAAGATACTCGTGAGAGTGTATCATGTCTTTTTGTGGCTAGTTGAAGTTTATGTATAGTGGATAGTGTGGGGGCTGTTGTGTGTTGCAACGGGACATTGACAGGATGCAAAACTGGATTAATAGTGGTGTACAATGTGGAAAAGTGTAAAGTGATTCACTTTGGAAGGTGAAATTTGAATGCAGAATACAGGGTTAAAGGCAGGAATCTTGGCAGTGTGGAGGAACAGAGAGGTGTTGAGATCCATGTCCATAGATCCCTCAAAGTTGCCACCCAAGTTGGTAGGGTTGTTGAGAGAGTATATGGTGTGTTGGCGTTCATTAGTAGTGGGATTGAGTTTAAGAGCTGTGTGGTTATGCCACAGCTCTATAGTGCCCTGGTTAGACCACACTTGAAATATTGTGTCCTGTCCTGATTATAGGCAGGATGTGGAAGCTTTAGAGGTAGTGCAGAGGAGATTCACCAGGATGCTGCCTGGACTGGAGAACACGTCTTATGAAGTAAGGTTGAGGGAGCTAGGGCTTTTCTTATTGGAGTGAAGAAGGATGAGAGGTGACTTGATAGAGGTGTACAAGATGTTGAGAGACATAGATAGAGTGGATAGCCAGAGACGTTTTCCTAGGGTGGAAATGTCAATCCTGAGGATGCATAATTTTAAGGTAATTGGTTCTTTACACAGAGAGTGTTGGGTGTGTGGATTGCACTGCCAGCAGTGGTAGTAGAGTCAGAGACATTTGGGATGTTTAAGTGACTCTTGGACAGACACATGTAAGATAGTACAATGAAGGATAGGTAGGTGAGTCTGATCAGAGAGTAGGGTAAAAGGCCAGCACAACATCGAGGGTTGAAGGGCCTGTACTGTTCCATGTTCTAATTCCAAAGATTCAAAGCCCTCTGAATTTCTCCTGCTGCCAATCCAAAATGATTGAGCTCTTCTCTTAAGGCTAAGGCCCATAGTTCTAAATTTTCCAGATGAGCAACAGCTTTTTAGCATGCTCTCTGTCAAGACTTATGCATTTCAATAAGATCCTTTGATTGATATGAATTCCAGAAGATATGGGCCCAATCTAATTGATTTCTCATCAAAGGAGAGTTTCCCCGTCCCAGCAAACAGTCTAGTGAGTGTGCATAGCACTCCCTCTAAGGCAAGGCTATTTTTTCTTAGATAAAGAAATCAAAGGTGTCCTTTGCAATTGTTCAAGTGTGGTCTCATTCTATATGATTTTGTGAGGAGGGGAAAGTGTGTTAGCTGTGATTGTCCTTTAACAACTGGACCCACTTTGCAATGTGTTCCTAGTTTGATGAATGACCTATTCTGAAGAATTGCACTTGAAATGTTAACTTTATTTCTGTGTAAGTGCTGCCAAATCAGCTGAGTATCTCCATTACTTTCCATTTTTATTTATGATTTCCAGCATTCACAGTATTTTGCTTTTTTATATTGGTGTGTGACCTAGATGAAAGTGAGTGGATTGCCTGAGGCAGGAAGCTAAGCAACCTCCTAGGCTGCTTTGACACTGGGTAGTGTTTGAAATCTGTGGCACTGCCCTGCAGGATGTCACTTTTCATTAGTTGTAAACAAATGCTGTTGACTTTGCGCAATGGCTGGAATTCCAGAAGGTTGCAAAGGACTATTGCCAAGTCCAGCCCCTCAAAAACAAAATACTATAGATGCTGGAAATCTGAAGTAGTCGATATAATAATAACCTCTTTGGATCAGTGTTTGCTCTGCAACAATGGCCAGTGAATTAACAAGTGAATCCAGGGCTTTACATGTACGCTTTGCATCGTGGGAATTAGTCTAAAAAAATGAATGGTGTAGAGTGTGAGATGCATGTAGAGATGTTTTGTTTTGTAGCACGCACTGAAATTTGAGTGGAGCTAAGACGTTTGTTCTTGTATTTTGCTTCTAGTTTTATTAATGAGCCTGATTTGCAGTTTGTGCCATGTCTGAGTTGGCAATGTCTGAAGTTAATATTTCTCTTTTACTTATTGGCAGTAAACCAGGGTATTGTCATAACCAAACATAACCCATGAGAATATTTGGTGCATATGGTGTAAGTGTGGATCTGATATGAAAGCAAGCCCTTGTGCTGAGTTTGAAGAACTAACACATACAATGCTTGCATTTCACTTTCAAGTAGGTTGTGCCATAGGAGGGATGTATTTACAGTGACACATTCACAGGGTTCTTTAAGAAAGTGCTCCACTGTTCATTGTGAAAATGATGGATAATTAATAAGTGAAACAGACTGTCCTGGGTTTCAATGGAGACCGATGATGATTAGATTGGAATTGTTTTTTGTGAAGGGGAACTAAAGAGCTGGTGAAAAATGCAATTTGATGTAGTCTTTCCATTTAGGACCTGCTAGTTTGATCATAAAGCTTCTGGTGGGCCTGTTTTCCTCCTCCTGACCCTTTCACTTTATTGAGGCCTTGATCTCTGCTCATGAACACAGTTCCACAGGTTTCGAACATCCTGCAGTCCTTCACACAGTCACTAGTGTTCATTTTTAATGGGAACGTTGGCTGGCTGTTCAACTGGGAGAAGCATCACAGCTGAGCCTATGTCTGTTCAACATCCTCATAAACATTTTGTTATGACTATGCTGTAACCTCTGATAAAACAGAAGTGCTGGTCGGCTTTTCCAGCTTTTGACACTGATGCTAATTCTTGATGCCCACTGCTGTCCACTTGCCTATAGAAAATTAACTTGTAACAATATGCATCTGCACATCTTGACCATTTCTTGAATAGTAAATTTGTAATGCTGCAATGCTATACCAGCTCTTGGTAGGTTAATTAAGTTGACAGTTTAACAGTTTTTTTTACTAAAGTAAAGCTGAGCCCAAGCATGTGGTGTACTTGAGCTGAAATGTCTATTGGTCTTGACAGCTGCTTATATGAAGTGCATTTTGTTTAACATCCATGTTCACAGATGTGGCATCAGGTCTTGATTATATATAATTTGCCTCTCAACACATTGGTATTTGAAATGGCAGTGACATTCCCTTCCAGCTCGTTATTTCCTTTGAGACCTTGGTGCTGGCATTGTGATAACAAGTGTACATCTGAGTGTATATATGATTGTCTGATGATGTCTATAATATGTCGAATTTAATGTCTCCATATAATATCTCACCCTTGACGTCAAAGTGCTATAATTTCTCACAAGAACTTTCAAGTGTGTCACCAAGATGGTTCATATTCAATATTTCTCAGAGGACCTGAGTTTTGAAGGATTGTGGAAAAATTGACTTATTTCAAGTTTTATGGAAATGCTTGGCCTGTTGTTGAAAAGTCACTCTGGACAATGACCATTTTCTTTAAACAAGGCTTCATAGACATCAGAGTCGAGAGAATAGTGCTGGAAAAGCACAGCAGCTCAGACAGCATCCGAGGAGCAGGATAATCGACGTTTCGGGCCTAAGCCCTTCAAAGATTCCTGATGAAGGGCTTATAACCAAAACATTGTCTCTCCTGCTCCTCAGATACTGCCTGACCTGCTGTGCTTTTCCAACACCACACCCTTGACTCTAATATCCAGCATCTGCAGTCCTCACTTGCTCTTCCTTTACAGAAATCACATGACTGACAACTGTTCTGCTGTAAACCCCTCCTAGGGCTGTATGAGTAGTAGTTAGTTAAAGAGTATTTTGATGTCTGGAATCAGTTAGGGAACAAGAACATTGTTTCAAAGTGCTGCCCAGCTCTTCTCCTATTTTCTGGTAGTCTGTCTTTGTTGGGTTCAGGGTGAAACCAATTTGTTTTCCTGAAAGAAGGATTGAAGAAACAGCTCAGCACTATTTTCTAAGCAAGCTGTGTCTGTCAAGACTCCAGAAGCAATTAGAGTCATAGAGATGTACAGCACGGAAACAGACCCTGCGGTCCAACCTGTCCATGCCGACCAGATATCCCAACCAAATCTAGTCCCACCTGCCAGCATCCGGCCCATATCCCTCCAAACCCTTCCTATTCATATACCCATTCAAATGCCTCTTAAATGTTGCAATTGTACCAGCCTCCACCACATCCTCTGGCAGGTCATTCCATTCATGTACCACCCTCTGCGTGAAAAAGTTGCCCTTAGGTCTCTTTTATATCTTTCCCCTCTCACCTTAAACCTATGCCCTCTAGTTCTGGACTCCCCAACCGCAGGGAAAAGACTTTGCCTATTTATCTTATCCATGCCCCTCATAATTTTGTAAACCTCTATAAGGTCACCCCTCAGCCTCCGACGCTCCAGGGAAAACAGCCCCAGCCTGTTCAGCTTCTCCCTGTAGCTCAGATCCTCCAACCCTGGCAACATCCTTGTAAATCTTTTCTGAACCCTTTCAAGCTTCACAACATCTTTCGAATAGGAAGGAGACCAGAATTGCACGCAATATTCCAACAGTGGCCAAACCAATGTCCTGTACAGCTGCAACATGACCTCCCAACTCCTGTACTCAATACTCTGACCAATAAAGGAAAGCATGTTGTGGTTCTGTTCGTCGAGCTGGGAATTTGTGTTGCAGACGTTTCGTCCCCTGTCTAGGTGACATCCTCAGTGCTTGGAAGCCTCCTGTGAAGCGCTTCTGTGATGTTTCCTCCGGCATTTATAGTGATTTGTATCTGCCGCTTCCGGTTGTCAGTTCCAGCTGTCTGCTGCAGTGGCTGGTATATTGGATCCAGGTCGATGTGTTTATTGATTGAATCTGTGGATGAATGCCATGCCTCTAGGAATTCCCTGGCTGTTCTCTGTTTGGCTTGTCCTATAATAGTAGTGTTGTCCCAGTCGAATTCGTGTTGCTTGTCATCTGAGTGTGTGGCTACTAAGGATAGCTGGTCGTGTCGTTTCGTGGCTAGTTGGTGTTCATGGATGCGGATCGTTAGCTGTCTTCCTGTTTGTCCTATGTAGTGTTTTGTGCAGTCCTTGCATGGGATTTTGTACACTACATTGGTTTTGCTCATGCTGGGTATCGGGTCCTTCGTTAGGTGTTCTTCCTCTTTTTGCAGTTCTGGTGTACTGCAGTGTGTTGTGGCCCTTTTGAAAGGTGTCTTGATGCAACTTCTTTTGTGTGTGTTGGGGTGGTTGCTTTCGTAGTTCAGGACTTGGTCTGTGTGTGTGTGTGTGGCTTTCCTGTATACCTTTGTGGTGAATTCTCCGTTCGGTGTTCTCTGTACCATCACGTCTAGGAATGGGAGTTGGTTGTCCTTTTCTTTCTCTCTAGTGAATCGGATTCCTGTGAGTGTGGCGTTGATGATCCGGTGTGTGTTCTCTATTTCTGTGTTTTTAATGATTACAAAGGTGTCATCTACATATCTGACCCAGAGTTTGGGTTGAATTTGTGGTAAGACTGTTTGTTCTAATGTTTGCATTACAGCTTCTGCTATGAGTCCAGAGATGGGTGAGCCCATGGGTGTGCCGTTGATTTGTTCATATATTTGGTTGTTGAATGTGTAGTGTGTTGTGAGGCACAGGTCCAGTAGTTTGAGTATACCGTCTTTGTTGATAGGTCCAACGTCCTGATGTCTGTTCTGTATGTCCAGCAGGTTGGCTATTGTTTCTCTGGCTAGGGTTTTGTTGATAGAGGTGAATAGTGTCGTTACATCGAACAACGAGCACCCGAGCTACCAATCTTCTCACAAACTTTGAAAGGGAAAGCATACCAAATGCCACCTTCACTATCCTATCTACCTGCAACTCCACTTTCAAGGAGCTATGAACCTGCACTCCAAGGTCTCTTTGTTCAGCAACACTCCCTAAGACCTTACCATTAAGTGTATAAGTCCTGCTAAGATTTACTTTCTAAAAATGCAGCACCTCGCATTTATTTGAATTAAACTCCATCTGCCATTTCTCAGCCCATTGGCCCATCTGGTCAAGATCCTGTTGTAATCTGAGGTAACCCTCTTCGCTGTTCACTACACCTCCAATTTTGGTGTTATCTGCAAACTTACTAACTGTACCTCTTATGCTCGCATCCAAATCATTTATGTAAATGACAAAAAAGTAGAAGACCCAGCACCGATCCTTGTGGCACTCCACTGGTCACAGGCCTCCAGTCTGAAAAACAACCCTCCACCACCACCCTCTGTGTGCATTCTTGGTGATTTAACCACACAGGTTAGAATGTCAGAATGACAGATTTTTAAACATCCTACATATTACATTTTTGGCCTTCAAGAACTGGCCTAGTGATTTTTCTCAAAAGTTGGTCTCTACAAATAAATCTTTTTTAATCCTTCACTGGACTGTGTATAGGTCAGCTTTGTGTATGTGTATGGAAGGATAAACTTTTATACTTATAGAATTCCAACTGTGTATGTTAGCCAGTTATTGTATCTTCATTGCTTAAGTTTTTTTATTTTGACATGTAAAGACCATATCATTTTAGTTTTAGTCATTTTGTTTGCGGACAGAAACGGAGAAAATGTTTTCAAACCAAGAATTATAGAAGAAATTTGCTACACTTTTAAAAACAAATTACTGAAACTTATTTTGTGTGAAAAATTAAAACTCTCACAACACCAGGTTTTGGTCCAACAGGTTTATTTGGAAGCACTAGCTTTCGGAGCGCTGCTCCTTCATCAGGTGGTTGTGGAGTATACAACTGTAAGACACCGAATTTATAGCAAAAGTGATGTAACTGATTTTTAACTTTGTACACCCCAGTCCAACATCGGCATCTCCCAGTTATTTTGGGTGGTATTTTTTGCAGCTTTGTTTAAGCAGTAGGGGAAGCTGTTTGAGGACAGCGCAACACAAAGGGAGATAAACAGAGCAGGGTTTGGCCAGCAACAAGTACCTGATCATTTTGTGCAGTTGTGGATGCCAGAGGTCATCAGCCTGATGACAGTGCTCTGATTAGTTCCTGGGCAGCTGGACAGCTTGTGTTGTGTGACTGATACAGTGAGAAAGCCTTTGATCTGCTGGACAGGTGTGGGTGTGTGTATGGGGGGGTGGGGGGTGCGCACGTGCACACACACCATCCCTGTAGCCCAACGTACACCTGTTATTACATCCTGCACCAGGTCTCATATGCTGTTCCCTTTAGCCATAAGAACGAAACGACACATATATGATGTGTGACTGTAAGCACAATTCCCCTGTCACCTGCATTTTATACTCTGCTTATCCTGAACTAGGTTTCTTTACTCAACAAGAATGACCATTTATTACAAGCAGGTAAGTGCGAACTTCAGATAAACAATTATGACCTATCAGCAGATAACTCTAATCCCCTTGTAAACGCATTCTTACACAAACAGATGCAGACAATGATCAACAATGGATGTTGTGGGTGAAAAGAAAATCTGGCAGAACTGTTCAGTGGCCCCTGATCACAGGATCTGTTAAGATGTTTCTTGTACTGATCAGAATGTTGCTTCTCGATTTTTCTTCTCTGGATGCTTTCAATGCTTGACAGAGAGGTACAGGAGAAAGTGAGGACTGCAGATGCTGGAGATCAGAGCTGAAAATTTGTTGCTGGAAAAGCGCAGCAGGTCAGGCAGCATCCAAGGAGCAGGAGAATCGACGTTTTGGGCATGAGCCCTTCTTCAGGAATGAGGAAAGTGTGCCAAGCAGGCTAAGATAAAAGGTAAAAGGTAGGGAGGAGGGACTTGGGGAGGGGCATTGGAAATGCGATAGGTGGAAGGAGGTTGAGGTGAGGGTGATAGGCCGGGGTGGGGGTGGAGAGGTCAGGAAGAAGATTGCAGGTTAGGAAGGTGGTGCTGAGTTCGAGAGGTACAGGGTGACTGGTTCAAGGTCTCTGATTTATTAATTAGAAGTCATAGCTTCTGAACACAGCAACTTCGGAAGAAAAGATAACTGGATTTCTTCAAGCTTAAAGCTGCTTTTACCACAGAGAACTGAGCTCCAAGCTGGTTGGAAATAGAGGGGCTTCTCTGCATCTTGTTCATAGCCACAAACTGCTCAACTACATGAGAACAAATCTCACAGTTGTTAGCAAGCAGAAGATCTTTGTCATTGATAACTGGCCACTCATCCACAGAACAGTCGGTTGATTGTTGCTGTTGGAAATCTCTATTTATACACACCACATGGGTTCCAGCTCATCTGCAAACTACATTTCAAATGCCACTTGAACAAGCAGCAGGTGTTCAGGTTACTTGCTTTTAATAACTACAGTAATCCTTCAGCAATCCTTGGCTTTGCAAATAGCTCTTTTCTCCTATTAGTCCATAACAAAAAAAATAGAAAAGTAAAAGATACGGTCTTTATAGAAAGCCTGTTGTTTGCTAATGCATTTGGCAGAATAATCTCCTCTTTCCTGTTGATTTCTGTAATTGTACTGGAGTTGAGTAAAACTTGGTATTCAGAAATATAAGTGATAACATTTATAAGCATCTTTGTAAATAAATTCTTAGGGCAAAATGGTTTGAAAACAACATGTTGAGGCATTGTCAAATACTTTAGGAAGGATATACTGGCGTTGGAGAGGATCTGAAGTGCAGATTCATCAGAATGATCTGGATCTAAAAAGGGTTAAATTATGATTGACTGCATAGACTTGATTGGATCTTGAATATAGACAGCAGAGGAGATGATCTAACCAAGGTGTTTAAATTAACAAAGGGATTCAATAAGGTAGACACAGAAACGTTGCTTGCTCTGGTATGGCAGTCACACCAAGGAAATTGGTATGGCAGATCCTCTCCAATGCCAGTTTCTCCTTCCTAAAGTCCAATACCCAGAGATTAAGGTTTTGCTTCTGATAGATCAAAACAGTGACACTATATACTCACAATGTAAAAATAATCATCTGACACAACCTCAGTCTGAGGATCATTGATAAATTGTAGCTGTACCACTACAATTTTAACTCTGTTCCTTCTGTAACCTGGGATATATTCCAAATGGTCCAAATAACTTATTCGCTTTAAATATCTCCTATTTAACCATTTTTAACTTGTCCAGCAGTCTCTGCATTGACTGCAGCTTTGGCAAAGTTGTTTTCCTGAGGAAACATCAAGCAAAGCACTTTTTCTATACCTTCAATACCATAAGGCATAGGAGTGGAAGTAAGGCTATTCGGCCTATCGAGTCCACTCCGCCATTCAATCATGGCTGATGGGCATTTCAATGCCACTTACATGCACTCTCCCATATCCCTTAATTCCTTGCGAGATTAAGAATTTATCAATATCTGCCTTGAAAACATTTAACATCCCGGCCTCCACTGCGTTCCATAGTAATGAATTCCACAGCCCACCACTCTCTCCTCATTTCCATTCTAAATTGACCCCCTCTGATTCTAAGGCTGTGCCCAAGAATCCTAGTATCCCCGCCTGACGGAAACAATTTCCCAGCATTATCTTGTAAGTTTCTATTAGATCTCCCCTCAACCTTCTAAACTCTAATGAATACAATCCCAGGATCCTTAACCGTTCATCATATGTTAGGCCTACCATTCCAGGGATCATCCATGTGAATCTCTGCTGGACACGCTCCAGTTCCAGTATGTCCTTCCTGAGGTGTGGGGCCCAAAACTGGACACAGTATTCTAAATGGAGCCTAACTAGAGTTTTATAAAAGTCTCAGTGGCACATCGCTGCTTTTACATTCCAACCTTCTTGAGATAAATGACAACATTACATTTACTTTCTTAACACAGATTCCATCTTTACAGAATCCTGTACTAGTGCTCCTAGATCTCTTTGTACTTTGGCTTCATGAACTTTCTTGCTGTTTAGAAAATTGTCCATGCCTGTATTCTTTATTCCAAAGTGCAAGACCTCACATTTGCTGACATTGAATTTCATCAGCCATCTCTTGGACCACTCTCTCTTAAACTATCTAAATCATTTTGCAGCCTCCCTACCTCCTCAGAACTACCTGCTTGTCCGTCTAACTTCATATCATTGGCAAACTTCGCCAGAATATCCCCAGTCCCTTCATTCAGATCATTAATATGTAAAGTGAACAGCTGCGGTCCTGACATTGAACCCTTATATCTCAACTCTCTGCCTTCTGTTAGACATGCCAGTAGTTCACCTTAAACCATGGGCCCTCACCTTACTCAGCAGCCTCCTGTGAGGCACCTTACCAAGGCCTTTTGGAAGTCTAGGTAGATAACATCCATTGGGTTTCCCTGGTCTAACTTACTTGTTACCTCTTCAAAGAATTCTAATACATTTGTCAGGCATGACCTCCCCTTACTAAATCCATGCTGACTTGTTCTAATCTGACCCTGCACTTCCAGGAATTTAGAAACCTCATCCTTTAACGATATATTCTAGAATTTTACCTACAACTAAGGTTAGGCTAATCAGCCTATAATTTTCCGTCTTTTGTCTTGATCCTTTCTTGAACAAGGGGTTACAACGCGACTTTTCCCATCATCTGGGACTTTCCCTGACTCCAGTGATTTTTGAAAAATTACAACCAACGCCTCCACTATTTCCTCAGCCACCTCCCTCAGAATTCTAGGATGTAGCCCATCGGGGCCAGGAGGTTTATCAATTTTTAGACCTTTTAGCTTTTCTAGCACTTTCTCTTTTGTAATGGCCACCATACTCAACTCTGCCCCTTGACTCTCCTTAATTGTTGGAATATTACTTATGTCTTCCATTGGGAAGACTGACACAAAGTATTTAAGCTCTTCAGCTATTTCCTTATCTCCCGTCACTAGCCTTCCTGCATAAATTTGGAGCAGCCCAATTTCTACTTTTGCCTTTCGTTTGTTCCTTATGTATTGAAAGAAACCTTTACTATCATTTCTAATATTACTGGCTAGCTTACCTTCATATTTGATCCTCCTTCCTTACTTCTCTCTTTGTTATCCTCTGTTTGTTTTTGTAGCCTTCCCAACCTTCTGATTTCCCAGTGCTGTTGGCCACTTTATAGGCTCTCTCTATGTCTATGATACATTTCCTGACTTCCTTTGTCAGCCATAGCTGTCTAATCCCCACCCCTGCCCCCAGATGATCTTTCTTTTCTTTGGGATGAACCTCTGACCTAAATACCTAAAGTCCAAAGATGTCTTTTGCCTCCATCAATAGTCTAACTGTTAGTTTCAATATTTAGTGTCTCTTCTGGAAATTGCATAAAAAATACTGTGTCCAACCATAACCTATAAAAAACACACTCTTCCTGCTCTGGGTATAATCAGGATATAGTCAGGAGTGTGACAGAATATTGCCTGGATGAGTGCAGCTCCAACAGCATTCAAAAAACTCATCACCATCCAATGCACCCCACTTGATTGGCATCACAACCACCACTTGAAACACACTCACCTCCCTTGCTATTGATAGACAATGGCAGCAGTGTGTACCATCTACAAACCACACTGCATCTCACCAAGGAACATTCAACAGCACCTTCCAAACCCACAACTTGTACACCTAGATGAACAAGGGTAGCAAATACATGAGAGCACCACCAGGTTTCCTCTCCAAGCCTCACAATATGTTGATTAGAACTTTCAGTGTCACTGGGTCACTATCCTGGAACTTCCTCCCTGACAGCTCTGTGGGTATCCATACACTCAAAGACGGCAGTGGTTCAAGAAGATGGCTCCTCATCTCCCACCTTCTCCAGGGCCAATAAGGTTAGGCAACAAATACTGGCTGAGCCAGCAGCACTCCCTTGAAGGAATGAAAATATCCTGAATCCTCAGACTGAATTGACATCTCCATATTTATTCTTGGATATGTAAGATTGAATTCCCAAGACAATGAAATTACAAAAGGCATGAAATTGCAAAACCTTCACAAAGGGATTCTGATATTGCCTCTTTCAGTTATCCCCATTCTGTTTTAGGAAAGAGTATATAGTGGATGGTTGGCATTGATTTGAGAAGTGTGCCAAACTGTATCCCTTCTGTGGAAATGCTCATTGAATGTATTAAGGAAGAACTGTTTCTACTGGCAGGTCGGACAGTAATGAGAGGACACTGATTTAAGCTGATTGACAAAGAAGAACCAGGGATGAAATGATTTATTAACGCAGTGATCTGGAATGCACAGGAAGATTTAACTGTGACTTTTGAAAGGGATTTGGATAAACACTTGAATAAAAAAGATTTGCGAAGCTATGGGAAAGAACAAGGGAGTGGATATACACTTAGTTGGGTAAATTCTTTCCAAAGAGCAGGCACAGGCACAATGTGCTGAATGATCATTTTTGTGTGAAATGACTCTCCTAACAAAGGTATTTTATGGACCAGACCCTCCCCAGCTGGAGAAATTTAAGCCACAAAGGGATTGTGATGGTAAATATAAACTTGAAATAGTGTGTGATATCCCTCTGAGGGAACATATGAAGGAAGGTTCTGGTGTGCTGCAGCATAATTGAATGGAAAAAGGATGAATCATTGAGAGTGCATGGGAACTCACTGATGAAAGCATGCTGGAGATATTTGTGGTCAGACCAGTGGATTGGTTATGTGATTAATGGTCAGATTAATGGATGTCGTGCAGCTCCCTCTGCACCTTATTTTCCACTAGTCCCCAGGACTGACATCAACAAGCTTTTAAAAAACAAGTTTTTAATTGTGCTCATGTGGGACTCCTGTTTATGTGATCTATTGCACCTTAGCATTACAGACAGGAGTCTGATACATTACACAAACTTATACTACAAGAAATAAATGGTTGTTTAAAAAATAAATCTTTAATAAGATTCTTGCGTGAGTTTAAGTGCATTGCCCACAAATGGAGAGCACTGAGGAAGATCATTTGGCCTCATGTAGCTGAAAGAAAACTATAACAACCCCAATCCCCTCAGTTAATACATCCAGCTGTTTTTAAAATTGATGCCAGGATTTTTGTCTCGACTACTCGACGCAATGTCTGCTTTATTGTAATTCTCTTCCAACCTTAAATTTACCTTTCACAACTTACAAACTGTTCTTGCCACTTGGTTTGCAGTTAGGTTATGCATTAGTCGTATTTATTTTGTTATGTTGCTTTGTAAGATGTCAGTAACAGAAAGGAGGGTTAATAAGGAGTGTTGTGGTGACCAGCACTGGTCACAATCTTTGGAAATGTAGTTTGACCAGAGCATTTTGCCATTTGGTTTCCTGTCTTGATTCTGCATTGCAATCCTCTGTTTCTCTTCTTGGTTGCTGCTTTGGCTCACATCCTCTCTATCTTTTCAGAAGGTTTTTTTTTCCCCTTGCTGGGGTTGTGTTTCTGCAATGGCTGTTATTCCAGCTTGGAGCTAACCCAATATAGACTGGAATAACTAGGACCGCTCCAAGCAGTTTGTCTTAGCAGCTTACAACAATCAACATTCACTGAGTATTTCAGAAGTTAGAGTCAGAGAGTGATACAGCACAGAAACAGACTCTTTGGCCTGACTCATCCATACTGACCAAAATCCAGTTTCCTAAACTGAACTTGTCCCATTTGTCTGTGTTCGACCCATATCCTCCTTAATCTTTCCTATCCATGTACCTGTCCAAATGTCTTTTAAATGTTTTAATTGTGCTTGCCTCTACCACTCCTTCTGGCAGCTCATTCCATATATGCACCACACTGTATGAAAAAGTTGCCCATCAGGTCCCTTTTAAATCTTTTCCCTCCTCACCTAACCTATGCCCACTTGTTTTGGACACCCTACCCTGAGGAAAAGACCTTGGCTATTCACCTTATCTACACCCCTCTTTTTATTTTATAAATCTTTATAAAGTCACCCCTCCGCCTCTTACAATACAACGAAAAATGTCCCACCCTATCCAACCTCTCCTTCTAACTCAAACCCACCAGTATCGGTAACATCCTTTCAAATTATTTTTGCATCCTTTCCAGTTTCATTGTATGCAGTGCTCCAAATGTGGCCTTACCTTGGATAGTCGCAACATGATATCCCAACTCCTATATTCAGTGCTCTGACCAATGAAGGCAAGTGTGTCAAAAGCCTTCTTCACCATCCTGTTTACCTGTGATTCCACTTTCATGAAACTGTGTACCTGCATCCCTTGTCTCTCTGTTCGATAATACTGTCCAAAACCCTGCCAGTAACTATGTAAGTCCAGCAGCACTTGTCTCCATCTGCCATTCCTTGGCTCACTGACCCAGTTGATCAAGATCCCGTTGTACTCCAGATGATCTTCACTATACAGTTTACTGCCAATATTGGTGTCATCTGCAAACATACAAACCATGCCTCTTATAATCTCATCCAAATTGTTTATATAAATTACAACATAAGTGACACCCCCCCCCCCCCCCCCCACCAATCCTTACAGCACACCACTGGTCGCAGACCTCCAACCAAACAACAATCCTTAACTACCACCCTCTATCTCCTATTGTCAAACCAATTTTGTATCCAATTGGCTAGCTCCCCCTGAATCCCATGTGAGCTAACTTACTAACCAGACCACCCTGCAAAACCTTGTCAAAGGCCTTGCTAAAGTCTGCCTTCATCTATCTTCTTGGTCACCTCTTTTATAAAAAAAACTCCATCAAGTTTGTGAGACATGATTTCCCATGCAGGAAGGCCTGCTGACTATCCCTAATCAGTTTTTGGCTTTGCAAGTGCATGTAAATCCTTCCCTCCAAATCCCCTCCAACAATGTACCCACCATTGACGTCAGGCTCACTGGTCTGTAATTCCTTGACTTTTCCTTGCAGTTTTTCTTAAATAATGGCACTACGTTAGCCATCCTCCAGTCTTCGGGCGCCTCACCTATGGGTGGCGATGATACAAATATCTTCTAGGGTGCCTTTAATTTCTTCCGTAGCTTCCCACAATGTCCAGTGATATACTTAATCAAGTCCCCAGGGATTTATATTCCTTTTTTGCTGTTTAAGACCTCCAGCACCACCTATTTTATAATGAGAACCCTTTTCAAGACATCGCTATTTATTTCTCCAAGTTCCCTCGCTTCCATGTCTTTTTCCACAGTAAATTCATTGCATTTAGGATCTCACCCACTTCCTGTGGTTCCACACACAAATGGTCTCGATGATCTTTAAGGGGCTCTATTCTCTTCCTGGCTATTCTTTTTTGCCTTAATATAGTTGTAGAATCTCTTTGGATTCTCCTTAACCTTATCTGCCAAAGCTATCTCATATCCCCTTTTTGTCATCCTGCTTTCTCTCCTAAGTATACTCCTACACCTCTGATACTCCCCAAGGGATTCACTTGATCCCAGCTGTCTATATCTGACAAATGCCTCCTCCTTTTTCTTGATCAGAGCCTCGATAATTCTAGTCATCCGGTGTTCCCTACTCCTGCCAGCCTTACCCTTCACGCTAATAGGAACATACTGTCCCTGAGCACTCATTAACTCATGCTTCAAAGTTTTCAGTTTTACCGCGGCCATCCTTGTTTTGATATCCCCTTTTTAAAGGCAAAAGCATGAATTTCTATTGAGTAAATTTGATGTTTGGATCATTACTCAATAATGGTCTAAAATAATTGATGTGAAGAAAGTGATCCATTTGAAAGAGGGCTTGCATGGCAAGTCAATACTTCAATATATTGAAAAACCCAAGCCAGGGACTGACCTCCAAATATGATTGCTTAGAAAAGAGCAAGGAAGGACAGGAAGTGAATGGAGGTACTCATTGGGCTTTCCACTTGAATAATGGAAGTAGATGAAGCTGTTCTTGGGCTGGATAAAGAAATGATTCACAGCTGGAAATGGTTGAAGAAATAGATGAAATGCACTAACTTGTGTTCTCACAAACCTATTCTGCTTTTCTCTTTAAACTGTCAAGGTTTATATTAAAGGGAAGAGATTTGTTTTAACATATGCCTGTTATATGGAAAACTCATATAGGCTTTGTTTGCAGCAAGCGATGGTGCAACTTATCAAGGAGGCAGCTGGACAGAACGAAATCTCACCGCGAGATGAGTCTCCGACAGAGATCCTCAATCAGGTCTGCCCCTCAACATGGCGTGGTGCCTGCAAAACTGCTGTGCAGTTGTTGTTTGGTCAGGCAGGATTGGTAAGTGGCTACAACTTTGTTTTCTTTGACAAACACAATACAAATGTGCTGGTTTACAATCCATTCACTATATGTTCTGATCTTAACCAGGCATCAATGAGAAGTGGTCTTTGCAAAGTAGGGTGCAGAAGGGTCTATAGATAAGTCAGTCTAGCAACTGTGATCCATTCTCAGTACCCGGTTGGAATTACATTACTGGAAGTCTCAGAAATATGATGACTCTTGTTTCTTTAGCTCCATACAACGTATGAACTGGAAGTCATACACTTTTTAGAACGAATTAACAGACTGCATCCTTGTTATGTCATCTTCGCAACATACTTTTCTATTTATCTTGTCACCTCTAATTTATCAACTATGCCCTCGATTCCCTCATCCAAGACACTGACATTAATTGTAAAACATTGAGGGCACAACATACATCCCTGTGGGTCCCAACTCATCATAACCTGCTAATCTGAAAAAGATCCATTTATGTATACTTTGTTTTCTGCCTGCCAGCCAATCTTCTATTTTTGTTAATATTTAAGTCTCTCTTCCTGATTTCCTACTTCACACAAAATCATTGATGTTGAATTTTGTCAACTGCCTTCTGGAAATCCAAGTATGTGCATCAACGGGTTCCCCTTTATCCACAACACATGTTGCACCTTCAAAGAATCCTCCCCCCAGGAATATATCAGAGTTCCTTTAGTGTTGTTGGGTCAGGATTCTGGAGCTCCCTCCCTATAACAGCATTATGCCAAATAGCCTGCAGTAGTTCGAGAAGGCAGTCACCACCACCTTCTCAGAGGCACTTAAAGATGGAAAATAAATAATGAACATAAATAACTAAATGAGGCCCATATCTTTGAATGAAAGAAAAGAACATGCCAGGACACTGATCTTGAGTGGATGGAAATGTGGAATTCGAGGAACAGACAGATCAATTATGATCTTGTTGAATAGCAGAACAGTCTTGAAGAGCCAGATGGTCTAATTCTTCTATTTTACAGCTCATCTGCTCTGTTATAACTACTGTGTACGTTAAGACACAGACCTTTTAGTTCTGTCTTTTCATTATTTTTGTAATCTCTAGTTTTGTCTGGGGTTTATATATTGTCACCTGCTGCCACACTCTGGTTGTCATTTCCCTTATTGCTACCCTGCTACCATACCTTCTCTATTGAATTTGTCTCATTTTCTCCAATCGTCATCCATACTATTTAAAGATTGTTCTACCTTTCTCGTAATGCAGCCCAGCAAAACATTGATCCCAGAACAGTTCAGATGCAGAACGTTCCAATGGTATAGCTCCAACTTTGCCAGTTGTGGTGCCCATGTTCTATGAATTGAAACCCATTTCTCCCACATCAATCTTTTGAACTAGAGTTTTGCTACCTTTTGAAGTTTTGCTTTTTAGTTCAGCCCCTATCTGGTCATACTCCTTTAATGGCACCTTTTTTTTTAGTTTTACTGATGTGGATCACGGCCACTGGATCTTCTCCCTCCCACAGCAAGTTCCTCACCAGCCCACTGCAGATATCCCAAACCCTGGTGAGCAACACAGCTTGGACTCTCGCTGTTGACTGCAGAGTATTGTGTTTATGCCCCTCCCCCAACTATATCATTCCCTTTGACATTGCTGTTCACTCCCCTGTCTTTCTGTGCCATAGTCCATTAACTCAATCACCCTGTAGCCACTGCTTTTGGCCCCCATACATTTGCAAGAACCTCAAACCTGTCAGACAATTACAAACACTCAGGCTCCACCATTTCTTTTAGGTTTTGGTCCCTTTACCTAATGCATCCATGGTCACACATAACTGTTCCTGACCATGGAGGAGATTAGAAGACTTTGCAGTATGGGTTATGACCACCTTCTGGTTAAAAAATATCCAGATGACTTTCCCTCCCTGAAGTGTTACAGTATATGTAGTTCGGCCTCCGGCTCTCAAACCCTGAGCCTAAATTCCAGCAGCAGCAGACATTAACTACAGACGTGTTTACTCTGGATCATTTTGGCATGCAGGAGTTCTTGTTGAATTACTGTGTTTAGCCATGAAGTCTTGGAGTTTGGTATAGCACTTGGGTCTGAAGGGATCAAAGAAATTGGGGGAAAAGTGGGAGCAGACTAATGAGTTGAATGATCAACCATGACCATATTGAATGATGGAGCATGCTGAAAGAGCCATGCTGAAAATTTTATTTTATGTCTATTAGGTGGTGGTGGATACAGCGCAAATCGAGAATAAAGAAGCTTATGCCCCACAGATCAGCCTGGAGGGCTCCAGGATTTTGGTTCAGGTCCCTTCAACATGGTAAGTGTAATTGTTTATAAAGGGTACACTGGAAGCAATCCCTGATTTAATCCTCTCTCAAGCAGTGAGAATTTGCAAATACACAAACAGAGTAGGTGGAGGCTGGTGCAACTATAATACTTAAAATGCATCTGTATGGGTATATGAATAGTAAGTGTTTAGAGCGATATGAGCCAAGTACTGGCAAATGAGACTAGATTAGGTTAGGATATCTGGTTAGCATGGACAAGTTGGGACTGAGGGGTCTGTACATCTCAATGACTCTGACTTTAGTGCCCTTGTAATATTGATTTACAACTAACTGCTGCAGGATCATTTTTTTGTGTGTGTGCGTGCTTATCATATTGGGACCAAGCCACTGTCCATTTAGGGGTTCAAAGTGTCAGCATCAACAGTCTTAGGCCATACGCACCATTGGTTAGTTACTAAGAGAACCTCCCTCCATAACACTCCAGTTTCAGGCATCAATCTCAGAACATTGACTATGAATGGATTGGTGAGATCTGTTAGACAATAAAGTGTATCCAGTAAGTCTTTGGGATATCTGATGTTTTTCTAGATACCTTTACTATTCTCCAACTTGATATAGATTGAAGTTTACACAGATCGTGTCAATAAAAGGAAACGGCAATTTATTGATTAAATTCTGTGTATTGTAAAGTTTCTGGTTTAAGTATGTTGCACTGCTCAATGTTATTTGAACTGTAATGTTCAAATATTTCCTGCCATTTTCACTAATGTCAAAATTGTCAAATTATTTTTTCTCCTTTCTGTTCTCTTCTGAAGGCTGGAATTTGTGCTGGCAGTGGGAGCAATGATTCCTTTTAATTATATTGGGACTGCACAGATGATTTCTTAGAATCCCTACAGTGTAGAAACAGGCCCTTCGGCTGAACAAGTCCACACTGATCCTCCAAATAGAGTCCCTCACAAACCCATTATTTTACATTTACTCCTGACTAATGGTCCTAAACTACACATCCCTGAACACCACGGGCAATTTAGCATGGCCAATTCACCTAACCTGCTCATCTTTGGATTGTGGGAGGAAACCGGATCACCGGGAGGAAACCCAGGTAGACACAGGGAGAATGTGCAAACTCCACACAGACAGTTGCCTGAGGCTGGAATCAGACCTGGGACCCTAGTGCTGTGAGGCAGCAGTGCTAACCACTGAGCCACCGTGCCATCCTTATTTAAATGTTTGGCCTTTTAATTTTTTTGAGTGGCTGCATATGTAGGATTAAATAGTACTGCTTGTGTGGGTGTCTTGGGGTTGTGTGTCTGCACAGCTTGGAGGATACACTGGACAGGCTGGGTCCTCACAGCTAGAAAAGGCTGCTCAGTATGGCCAAATGCAGCACTCTGATTAGTTAACCCCTTAACTGTAATTTTCTCTGAATATGGATTGAAGCAATAAAGATTATTAAGACTGAACTGTAAATTGTCTTGATATTTTGTTGGTGTTTACAATTTAAGATGACTTGGCTTTTCTGTTATTTTGAGATATAAATACTATTGCTTAACCCCTAAGGTCTGCCCAAAATGCCTTTCTTTCCTACAAGGAATTATCATATGTTTGTATGCCAATGTTATGGAGGCTGTGTAATTTCTAGACCTGTTACATCCAGTGTTTTCAGATGCATGTGAAAGAAACCAACGTGCCTGACCTGTGTAAGTGAGGCTTTATATTGATAATGTCTCCTTCAGTTCCTTCAAATCACCCAACTATATTTGTACACATTAAGCAAAGGTGACTTCACTCACTCAGACACATTTGCAGGGTGGATGACAGATGTGTATACTCAAGTATGAGCAGTTGCCAGAGCCCACAAAGAACAGTGCAACATAGACCTGTGCAGCACAATACAGTCCTTTGGCCCTCTGTTGTGCTAGTCTTTTATCCTACTCTAAGATCAGACTAACCTGCATCCCCTTCATTGTACTATCTTCCATGTACCTATCCAAGAGTCACTTAAATGTCCCTAATGTACCTGACTCTACTACCACTGCTGGCAGTGCATTCCACACACCCTCAACACTCTGATGGCGAAAACACCACTTCAAGAAGGGTAAAGGGTTGCATTGTGGTAATATCATGACTAGTGATCCAGAGCTCCAAGCTAATGTTCTAGGAACGTGGGTATGAATCCCACCATGGCAGATGGTGCAGTTTGAATCTGCCATCCTTCACTGATCTGGACTTTAGGCCCAGGATGATGTGGTTGACTCTTAACTGCCTGTGGGCAAGAAATGCTGGCCTGTCCAGTGACGCCCACATCCCATGAAAGTGTAAGAATGCTCATAAACCTGACATGAAGGTGCTAAACATCAATTCTCATACCTGAGAATCACTAGCAGAGAGAAATGGCAACATCTCTGTGAGCAATTGTGCAGGCAATGAGTAACCAACTTGGTGATACCCTTGATGTTACCTTAGAGGACTTTACAGTGCCACCTTGTGTGGTATCCCTTAAATCACTTCTGATCTGTAATCACTGTTGTAATGTAGGGGTCTACAACAATGCTGCCTCACAGCACCAGGGACAGGGTTTGATTGACACTCTCAGGTGACTGTCTTGCACATGCTCTCTGTGTCTGTGTGGGTTTCCTCTGGGTGTTCCAGTTCCTTCCCACAGTCCAAAGATGTGCAGGTTCGATGGATTGGCCATGCCAAATTGCCCATACTATCAGGGATATGCACACTAGGTGCATTAACCACGGGAGATGCAGGGTTACAAGGATAGGATAAGTAGGTGGGTCTTGGTGGGATGCTTTTCAGAGGATGAATTCTGTGGATTGAAAGGCCTGCTTCCATACTGTAGGGATTCTATGATCTTATCTGAAAGAAAGTATCTCTGACAGTGCGATGCTCCCTCAGTATCACACTGGGAATGTTGGCCTAAATTATGAACATGAGGCTCTGGATTGGGGCTTGTATTTGTGACTTTCTGACTCAAGATGGGATGCTACACAAATTGCTCATTTGTGACAGCTGCCACCATTTGGAAGGTGCGATGTGCAGAGAAACCAAACAAATAAAAAAGTGAGGTGAAAATATCATTGTGTTTTCTCTAATTCTGTCCTTTTCTTTTAATGCCGTGGCCCCCAGGTGTTTGAAGGAGGATCCTGCCACCATGTCTCTCTTACAGAGGTGCCTGGACCCTGAGAAAACTCTCGGGCTGGTGGATGTGTTGTACACAGCAGTTTTTGACTTGGGCAGATGGAAAGAGAGAAGGTACCGTAATAAACATGCTCAGCATCTAGAACTTGACAATCTTAGGAAGAGAGAAAGCTTCTTAACCCCAGCCAGTACGTTCCTTTACATAGCTCAGCCTCAACACCTTCTTATATTCTTTCAATCCCCTTTCTGTATATAGAACCAGCAATATGGCAATTCAGCTTAACCAGTCTTTGTCAGTAATTGTCCAACACAAGATCTAAAATCCTGATCATGTGAGCCTGCCTTGATGTTATGCCTTTTTATTTCCCCAAAACTGTACTCTGTGCAGTTATTCTCTTTTCTTGAATCATTCAGCCTACTGCTTCAAATAGATCTGTTCATGCAGTCAGTAGCCTTATAACTTTGTGATCCTTTTCCTTTTAAAAAGAATTTCTCCTCTCTCCTAAAGCTTGCACACTTTATCTTGTCCCTCTTCTTCTGAACCTAGTCAATCACTGAAAACCGAAACATAGCTGATGGGTTGACCAAATTCATTCTTTCTGTTCACTACTGTCTCTCTCTATCACAACCAATTCTGTAATTTTGTTGTGGTTGAAGAGTAAAACAAACCCACTGATCCCCTTTCTCCCATTGTACTGTTCTTACTGATTCACTGACCCATGGAGAAATAACCCTTTCTATTAATTTATGTTCGGGCTCTCTCCTAATTTTGAACATTTACTGTGTCTCCTCTCCTTACTTCAGTGAACATAGAACAAGTTATATCTGGGCTTCTTTCTCCTTTGAATCCATGGAATAAGATGTGGAAGTGTTGGTGGTAAGTTGCTGTTTGTGCTTACTGTTGCAGGGAGCAGGTTTTGCCGAGTATCCAGATTCAGCTACGACGAGAGTGCACTGACTTTGGGACTCATGTGGATCTTCCCACGGCGAATGGGGCTATTGTCAAGTCCTCTGGTGGACTGCAAAAGACTTTTGCGAAACTTACCTCTCGTTTCACGAAGCGAAATTCCTGCAGCAGCAGTACGAGTCACAGTAGCAGTAGTGGCGGGAGCTTTTCGATCCCAAGTACGCCTTCTAAGAGTAACTTTTCCATTAACAGCTCTGAGGAGGAGCGGAAAACCAAGCTGCCCAACCACAATGATTTGAGACTGCAAAGCATTTTGAACATTGGAAGTTTCCCAAAGACGGTTGACTCGCAGGAAGCTTCACGAAGCGTGTCCAATCCGATAGTCAATGGTTTCTCTGTGGACAAGAGAGAGATATTCTTCAAAGGGGATGATGTGAAGGATGATCAAGGCATAAAGTTGCCAAGTGACCAGGAAATGCAGGATGTTATTGACTTTCTGTCTGGGTTCAACATGGGCAAATCCCAAAAAGCTTCACCTCTCATTAACAGAAGAAATTCGGTTACAGCACCAGAGCGAAAGTCAGCTACCCTGCAGCAACCGCAGACTGTACCCCACGCTCCATTGCCGAATTCTCATCAGGTTGCACAGCGCCAACATCAGCACCAGCAACAGCAGCAGCAGCAGCAATTGCAATATTACCAGCACCTCCTCCAGCCAATTGGGCAGCAACCACCGCCAGCAAGACCCCAGACCCCTCGGGCTCCTGGGAAATGGCCTAATAGTTCGTCTCAGCAGTCATCACAGAGCCCAGTTTCGGGACTGTCTCCAATTGGGTCTGTGAGCCAGTGGAGCAATATTGCTGTGCATTCCGACTTGAGTTCAGACTTGTACAGCCTAGGTCTTGTTGGCAATTACATGGATAACATCATGGATAATGTTATGTCGGACATGTTGGGGCCGAAAGTGGCAAACACCAGGAATAACACATGGCCAAACCGGGTCCAGAGTGATGGGGTATTTGGAATGCTGGGAGACATTCTGCCTTTTGATCCTGCAGGTAAACATTTTCAAGCGGTTTTCCCTATCTTTGTTTTAAAAGGCCTCAGCCACTCTCAGCCATAAGGCTCGTTGCGCTGAAGATGCCAGATTTATTCTGCGCTCTTGTTGAGTTAGCAATGAACTCGAGCAGCGTAGTTTCAGAGTCAGACTAGAAAAGAGAGAATTATGTCAGAGTTGTTGGGTTTACAACTAGAGGGATTTTCCCTTTTAGTGTTCCCACAAAGCCATTCAAATATCTTGTTCCTAAAAAGATCGGGTAACTTGTTGAACCTGGTTAAGTGTAAATTTCTGGCTGATTAGATCAGTGATCAACATGGACTTTGCCCTAAGGTAGCTGCTAGTGAAAAAGTCAGAACCTTTTTACGCAGCCATTATGGACCTTCCAAAGGCTGTTAACCAGGTCAGTGGAAGGACTTTTGTTCCTAATTGCCATTCAGTTCTTCCCCATCTAATTTGATCATTTTATAATGTTACAATCCAGACTAAGAGTTACAACCTGAAATCCATCCACCTGTGTGTTCATATCATCTCCCACTAGGTAATGGAGCACTTCAGAATGACAGCTCGTGGTGTTTCCAAACACCCAGTAGGACTGAATGTAGATGATCAACCATGCAGCTCTGGGAAAGATGGGTATGGAGTTGGCAGCAATAAAGATTTGGGAGAGGGGTGGCCAGCTGGCGTTTGAGCATAAGGTTGAGGTGGAAGAGGGACCAAGGACAAACTTTCCCTCAGATAATGATATGTTGATGACAGATTTTGAGAGGAAATGGTCAATGCTGGGACGAGAGAAAAGTTAACACAGGGCCAGAATGAAGTCAGTAGTTCAGTGGGAACATGATTGAAGGAGCATGTCTCAGCTCAGGGAGAACATGAGGGGAGATGGGAGAGAAATGAGTTCTCCTTTCACCCTGACTGTGTATGAGCAGACCGATTGTGAGAATTGAACCTGGTTCTTCATTGCTTTGTGCAACCCTCTTTCCCATTGCCTTTATGATCTTCGGAAAACCTGTGATATGTCTGGACAGTGTCTTAGGAACAGGCTTACCTATGAACTGTCATGAACCCCTCCTGGTCCAGTGGTAGGGACACTACCACTGCACTACAAGAACCCTTGTGATGATCTTCCTTTTAATTTAACCTATTCAACCTGTTCAGACATGTTATTTCACACACCTCTGGAGCAGGTGGGACTTGAACCTGGTCCTCCCAGTCCAGAGATGGGGACATTACCACTGTGCCACAAGAGTTTGTTACAATCTGTTTATCCTGTCCTGTGGTTATGTACAGCTGACTGAAGTTAATTTATTGTTAATGTGGTTGGTTGTGTTGCTGGATTATCTGCGCTGAAAATGTGTTGCTGGAAAAGCGCAGCAGGTCAGGCAGCATCCAAGGAACAGGAGAATCGACATTTCGGGCTTATCTGATTAGAATTGTCTCAAACAGCTAGTCATGTCACTAACTTGATGCCATGGCACTCCCCTCCCTCTCTCTCTCTAGTTGGTTCAGACCCAGAGTTTGCCCGGTACGTGGCTGGCGTTAGTCAGGCAATGCAGCAGAAGCGACAGGTGCAGCATGTCCGCCGGCACAGCACTGCCAGGACTAACTGGCCTATTACTGATGAACCTCACCGGCCGTGGCAGCCATCAGAGTGCTTCACTGAGGGGTGAGTGATGTATGGATGTCTCGAAGGTACAGCAGGAATCAATCTTACTCTGCGTGTGTGTGTGTGTGTTTATGGGAGTGGGGTGGAGAACTGGTGTGTATATTGATAATGAGGAAGGAATTTTTGTATATCATCGGATGGTGCGTATGAAGATGTGTCATGGGATTGTGGACCTCAGATGGAGGGAGAGTGGTTATGAGAATGGGGTGGAGGAGTTGTTGAACCATGGACAGTTCTAACATTGTCAATTGCAGTGTCTAACATTTTGTTCACTTATTATATCTAGAAACCCTTGATGCCTCTCTGACCACTTCATGTACCCATGCCTTTTCGACATCCTTTTCTGGGTAGGGTAACAACCTTGGCCACTGACTGTCCCTGTAATTGCAGTGGTTGTTCAGCCAGTTCCAGCACAACATGGGGGCAGGTGCATGCGAGATACCTCCAAACAAGAGGGCAGCCTTTCACGAAGATGCGGATGGTCCTACTGCACCCAGCCACTCTCTAACTTAACCTATCCCTGAGCAGAATGGTGTCAGGTCATCTTGAAGAGCATACTGGGGTCCCAGATGTTTAATGCATGTTCAGTTGATGCTTGCCCTTGTACATTGTGGGGAGGATTCTTTCACCTGGTGTCAGCAGTTGGGGTACAGTTGATTCCAGGATTAGAGGGAGGAAAATTGATTTGGATTCTTAATCTCTATCTAATGACCCCTGATGGGATGAGTGCTAGGTATGAATAAGATCATGCTCTGATGTGGACTCGTTAAAAATCTAGTTGAAAAGCTGCCCAGCTTTTAGTTTGAAGAGTGCAGAATGTGTTCCATGGAACTGCACTTTAGGAGTGGGAAGAACAAAACTGTTCCCTCCTTGCAAAAGGTGGGATTGGAATTTCTAGCATGCATTGTAATGTGTCAGCATCAGGGTTTTCCATTCAATAATTTTCTCTTCTACTTCCTTGACTGCTATGGTATTTGTTAAATACAAGGCTTGGATCTGTGGAGCTGATTGTGTGTATATGTGTGTATTTCTCTCTCTACCCCTCCTCACTCCCATCCCGATATTCTGCAGAGATATGATGAGTTGGTCAGGGACCCAGGGAGATTCTGCCAGTTCCAGTGATGAGGCTTCTTCTGCTAATGGAGACAGTTTGTTCTCCATGTTCTCAGGGCCTGACCTTGTTGCTGCTGTCAAACCACGAAGGTAAGAAGTAAATTTAGTGTTCTTAAGAAAGGTCTTCACCCTGAAACGGTAATTCTGTTTCTCCGCACTAATGCGGACTTGACTTCAGCTTCTGTGGTGTTTTGATTTTGTAGAACTATATTCAATGACCAACTTGATTTAAAACAAGGAAACATTTTGAGCAGAGGACTCTCCACAATCTTGCGAGGTGTTCACTGTTGCCAATGTGGTCCACTTTTAATTATAACATGGGGTTCAAAGAAATGGCTTGAGATGTCAATGCTTCTTTCTATTAATTCCCAGACATAATGAACTTCTGAGATGCGCAGTTTGGGTACTGATTTATGATCTAACTATGATTGATGTTTGTGTTCTGAGGTTCATTTGCAAACCTCCAGAAGTTCAATTTGTTTCCTTTCAAATTTAAACTGAGTGGCCTGTGTCAAGCAGAACTTCCCTTTTAAATTCTGTGTACAAGCAGTAGTCCAGAAGTATCTCTCTAAATCCCCACCCAAACCGACTGGGCTGAGCAATACTTCCTGAAATTACAAAACTCAGCCTCTTTGTGTTCAGCAGTCAACTTCAAATCTCTCCTCTTCATTTCCTTCAATCCTTTTTCTATTTACATGGTATGGAGACTAAAGTGTGTGACTCCATATATGATCACATCAAATTTCATCATCCCCTTTCACTGACAAAGTTAAAAATTACAGCAACAGGTTATATTCCAACAGATTTATTTGGAAGTACAAGCTTTCAGACCACTGCTCCTTTGTCAGGTAGCTAGTGAGGCAAGATCATAGGACACAGAATTTATAATAAAAGATCAAAGTGTCATACAACTGATGTGATGTAATAAACAAATCAAGATTGCTGTTAATCCCTAAGCACTGGGAATGGGAATGCAGATTTCAATTGATTATTATGTAAATCCCAGAACTTCTTTCAGATCGCAGTCCCAAGATGTCTTAAGGTTTTATAATTTTAAAAAAGTGACATCTCAGCTCAGAAAATGTATTAAAGGTATGAGGTTGGAGTCTGTCTGTATCCCAAACTTGAGTCAGACTGGTTCTATTACCAAAGTAGGAACTTATAAAATGTCACGTGCACTCAGTACAGACAGATTGTCTGCTTTTTGAACAAAATAAAATGTATCTGCAAGTGTAAATTCACCGCATAGATGTTTGTTTGTGTGTGTGTGTGTGTGTGCGCGTGCAGGTGTGACGGAGTGTGTGTGTTTGAGACAGCGTGTGTATAAGAGAGGGTCTGTGTGAGTGTGCAATAATGATCATGTGTGTGTGGAGTGGGGTCACCTAGAGTGTGCTATGAACCCAAGATCCTGGTTGAGGCTGTCCTGATGGGTACCGAATGGGTCACATTACTGGTGACCTCACTACACTTCTCTCTCGCTCTCGTGCTCTCTCTCGCATTCTCTCTCTCTCTCTCTCGCGTGCTCCCTCCCCCTCTTGTGCTCTCCCGCTCTCTCGATCTTGCTTGCGCTCGATCTCGCGCTCCCTCGCTCTCTCGATCTCGCGCTCCCTCGCTCTCTCGATCTCGCCACTCACACTCTCTCACACACTCACTCTCTCTCTCTCTCTCTCACTCTCTCTCTCTCACTCTCTCACTCTCACTCTCACGCACACACACACACACACACACACACGTGTCTCTGGGATGAATTTGCACTTGCAGATACATTCTATTTTGTTCAAAGAGTACACAGTCTGGAGGCAGTCAGTCCATGTGACACTTTATAAATTCCTCCTTTGGGAATAGAACGAGTCTGACTTCAGGTTAGGGTACAGTCAGAGTCTAACCTCACACCTTTAATGCACTATCTGAACTGAGATGTCACTTTTTTTTCCATAAAGCTTTAAGTTACCTCAAGGCTGTGACTTAAAAGAAGTTCTGGGATTTACATATTAATGAATTGAAACCTGCACTCCCTTTCTAAGTGCTTAAAGACTTAACAGCAATCTAGGTTTGTTCATTACATCACATTAGTTGAATGACACTTTGATGTTTTACTAAAGATTCTGTGTCCTATTATCATGTCTCACTAGCTACCTAATGGAGCAGCGCTCTGAAAGCTTGTATTTCCAAATAAACCTGTTGGACCATAACCTGTGTTGTTGTTGTTGTAATTTTTAACTTTATCCACCCCAGTCTAACACTTGCACCTCCACACCATGATTACATTGGCAATTCACAGCTCCACTGCACTTCAATAACCTTTTGTTTTCCTTTTGTCCTTTATCAACACCAGCCCATTGTTGTTAACAGTACCTCCCTGATCATTGGCAGTGATCATGAGTGAGCTAGATTTGTTTTAGATTAGATTCCCTACAGTGTGGAAACAGACTCTTTAGCCCAACAAGTCCACACTGACCCTCCAAAGAGTAACCCACCTAGACCCATTTCCCTCTGACTAACGGGTCAAACACTATGGACATTTGAACTCATTTTGCAGGCTACTTTCAGCCAAGGGCTGAACCATTCAGGTGCAGACTTTCAGATGAGACATTAAACTCAGGACATTTTCAGCCTTTCAAGTGGATTATGTTGTTTGTAGAATCTCACTGCTCACTGGTTAACTGCCATTCTTCCTATATAGAATGCATGTTCCCAATATAGCACGCCGTTCGAGACAGTAGCATTCAAAATGGGCCCCAGATGACTTTGGCTTTCCTGTACTCCTTGACATTACCCTTACTGAGTATCCCCCCCCCAATCAATGTCCTTGATGTTACCATTGACCAGGATTGAAGTGGTCTAGCCATTTAAGTGCTGTGTCTACAAGAGCTGGTTAGTGTTGAGGAGTCCTGCAGTGAGTAGCTTACCTCCTGATCCCAAACACTTGCCACCATCTACGAAGCACAGTCAGGAGTGTGATGGAATACTCCCCACTTGCCTGGATGGGTACAACTCCAACAACAGTCAAGAAGCTTGACACCATCCAGGACAAAACAGCTCATTTGATTATCATTGCATCCACAGATATCCACTCTCTCCACCACTAATGCTCAGTGACAGCAGCATGTACTACAAGAAGCTCTGGGGAAATTCAGTAAAGCTCCTTATAGAGCACCGCCAAATTCCACAGCCTCTGTATCTAGAAGGATAGGGGCAACAGATACATGGGAACACCACCACCTGCAAGTTCCCCTCCATGTTGCTCATCATCCTGACTTGGAAATATATTGTTATTCCTTCACTGTCACTGGATCAACATCCTGGAATTCCCTCCCTAACAACATTGTCTACCTATCTATAGCAGTGGTTTAATAAGGCAGCTCCGCACCACCTTCTCTCGGGGCAACTGGGGACGGGCAAAAATGCAGCCTCACTAACGACAGACACAGCCCATGAGTGAATAAATAAAAAGAATGTAGCACTCAATGCTGTAATTCTACATGTGTGTGTGCACTGTTCCACCAATTGTAGCATTGGCCTTCAATATGGCCTTTCCAAAATGACTAGGATACTGTCACCATGACATACTTTGTAAGGTCCTAAAGATGAAAGAGATGCTTTTGAATTGTTCTCTCTTGCTCTAGCTCTCTCTATATATGATAACAAGAGGAATCTATTATGTGTTTATCTGTCCAACAAATCACCTTCACTATTCTGTTCTGCAGAAAACACAGCAGTGGTGACCAAGAGACTTCTACTCTGCCATCTCCTCCAGTCTTACACACACCAGATGATTTTAGCCAGGTATGGACATAAACCCTACTTCTCCTCCTTTTGAAATCTTAAGTTTTGCAAAGATGTAAAAATATACCAAATTTTCCCCCTTCCCCTGTGAGGGACAGAGATAGCTGGGCAGGCATCCTGCTGTCTGTAAACACTGCTCAGTCAAACCCGCTAGGTGTAGGTTTACAAATGTGGCTTCATTGGGCTATGCTATGCATTTTTAGCATACTGTTTCACTTGTCCCAGAAATGCAGAATCACTGCAAGTAACAATTTATACGAATGTAGGAAATAGGAGCAGGAATACACATTTGATCCTGCTCCACCGTTCAAAGCAATCAAGTCCGATCTGCTTCAACTCCACTTTACAGCTTGATTTCCTGCAAGACCAAAGAACTGTCTATGTTGAAACTTTATTGCTGGAACAGCACAGCAGGTCAGGCAGCATCCAGGGAACAGGAGATTCGACGTTTCGGGCACAGGCCCTTCTTCAGCAATGAGCAGAGAGTGTTCAGCAGGAGAAGATAAAAGGTAGGGAGGAGGGACTTGGAGGAGGGGCGTTGGAAATGTGATAGGTGGAAAGAGGTCAAGGTGAGGGTGATAGGTCGGAGTAGGATGGAGGCGGAGAGGTCAAGAAGAAGACTGCAGGTCAGGAAGGCGGTGCCGGGCAAAGTTATGATATTTCAGCTACTTTAATCCCATGTGTATCACTGATGATTTGTATTTACTCTGTGGAAATTTTAATTGAGTAGAAGATTTTACTGCATTTTACTTTCTGATTTGCTGTTTGAGAATACTTCAGTGTAATTGGCTGCCAACTCCCTGCGGTGATATCACTGTTACTGTATGCCTAGTGTTTGTCTTGATCTTGCACATATCAAGAAAGGGAAACTTCATGCCTCAGAGATCACTAGATAGCAGAAAATCCCTTTAATACTTCAAAGTACTCTTTTGGTATGATCCTAGATATTGAATATTGTTAGATATTATTACTGGAGCGAATCATAGATTTACATTTAAATAGTTCCCATTTCTGTCTTTGTTCACTCCTTTCCTCAGCAATATTTTGTGTTTGATTTTGTCTACTTTCTGTGGTTTTATTTACCCTAATGAAGAAGAGCATATCTTCTCAACATCACAACTATTGATCTCACCCTGCTTGGCTGTTGTATGGAACCCCCTACGTGTTAACCCCTTAAAGCCAAATACATAACAATATTGTCAAATTTGATGGAATTTTAATGCATTTACTTTAGGGGAAATTTGGCATGTTAATATGCTGCAGTTTTTCTTATCTGCGATGTTTTGTGTTATGTTGCTGAAAATATTACTGATGAAATACTTAGCAGTTGTAGTAAAATCATGCGTATACTTAGGATGAAGAAGATTATGAGTACCACATATGCTTGGTCCAGTTCTTGTTGGATTCATTTGGATATCAAAGTTGAAACTTTATTGCTGGAACAGCACAGCAGGTCAGGCAGCATCCAGGGAACAGGAGATTCGACGTTTCGGGCACAGGCCCTTCTTCAGGAATGAGCAGAGAGTGTTCAGCAGGAGAAGATAAAAGGTAGGGAGGAGGGACTTGGAGGAGGGGCGTTGGAAATGTGATAGGTGGAAAGAGGTCAAGGTGAGGGTGATAGGTGGGAGTAGGATGGAGGCGGAGAGGTCAAGAAGAAGACATTTCCAACTCCCCTCCTCCAAGTCCCTCCTCCCTACCTTTTATCTTCTCCTGCTGAACACTCTCTGCTCATTGCTGAAGAAGGGCCTGTGCCCGAAACGTCGAATCTCCTGTTCCCTGGATGCTGCCTGACCTGCTGTGCTGTTCCAGCAATAAAGTTTCAACTTTGATCTCCAGCATCTGCAGACCTCACTTTCTCCTCAAAGAACTGTCTATCCCATCTTAAATATAATGTAGCATCCACATTATGTAGCATAAAGCCATTGTGACGTGTTCCCTGGGGTTCTGCTAATTCAATAAAAATAGCCAAATGTCCAATTTCCAATAAAGGCGTTTGGGATAGCGCTACAATCCCTCGCTGCAGCATTTGGATGCCCTCTGGGGTAGGGATTTCTAAAGATTTACAGCCCTTCGCCTGAAGGAATTACTCCAAAACTCAATCCTAAATGGTTGACTCTATGTCCTAGATTCCTTAGCTAGGGAAAGCAGCCTCACACTGTCTACCTGTGAATCCTTTTCTGTATCCTGTACATTCTAATGCGATTGCCTTTGAGATTTTAATGATTCTAAACTCTGGGAATTATTGACTCAGTTTACTCAAACTCTCATCATTGGATTACGTTCAGATCCCTGGAACTATATAGAGACCACAACTGCAGACAGAACTCTAAGTGTGGTCTCATGGAAACGTAATGGAATTATAACAAAGCCTTTCCATTCCTACATTTTAATCCCCTTGCAATAACTGCATGTTAACCCAGGTGTCTCTCAGATCAGTATTTATACACTTCAAATCCGTGGGGGATATGTTCCAAGACCCACCGTGGAAGCCCAAAACTGCGGTTAGGAGCAAACCCATTCATTTCAATGGGAAACGTATCTTCCCGGCAGCCTCCTATCCCCTGGTTTCTGGAGCGTTCTCTGTAATATGTTCAGGCTGTGGTAAACAACTGGTAACTGAAACCGCAGAAAACTATTCCACGGATATGGGGGGGAGGTCACCCTGTATTCTGTTCTTCTATTGTTACAACCAAAGTGAATAGCCTCCCACCTCCTGAAATGATGTGCCATCTGCCCCTTGTTGCCACACAATAGCTGTCAGTATCTCTTTGCAACTGAGTACTTCACACACCTTACATTCCCAGCTAACTTGAATATTATCAGCAAATTTAGATAATGATTGTGTCTTTCCATCTAAGTCATTAATGTAAGCTGTTTATAGTTGAGGCCCTAGCACTGAGTGGGGTGTCTGGTGGATTTGTAGCTGTTCTCCTTTATGAGCAATTGAATTAGGAGGAGGCCATTCGGCCCCGTGAGCCTACACCATCAACACAATTCTGGTTGATGTGATTATTTCACATTCCTAACCACTGTGTTAACTTTTCACCTACTGGCTTATCAAGAATCTGTCTACCTCTGTTTTCACTGTCTTTTCAGGAAGACTGTCCCAAAGACGATTTATTGAAGTATTATCATTGGGTATTATTGATGACAGTCCAGTACTATTGCTCATCACTTTTCCTTTTGTCGGAATTGTTTTATTTAATTAAGTTTTATTCAATTTTCTGTAAAGTGTCTCTTGTCCAGTTTGGTTTTGAATCCAGAGTTCTGCTGTGGCATGTCTCACTATTACATTAATTTGTGATAGTTTCTTACACAGGACAACAAAACCAAGACCTGGCCTCCGAAGGCTCCCTGGCAACACTCGACATCCCTCACCAACACGATGCCCAATCCTGGTACTTCCTTGTATCAGATTGTGAACCCAGTCAGCCAATGGAATGACTCCATGCAAATTCTCCAGTCTCCCGTGTGGTCAACAACCAATGACAACTCTGCTTCCACAGCAATTTCTTCCAGTTTCTCCTTCACACAGCAGCAGCAACAGTCTCAGCAGCAGCAAGTTTCCCAGCACAAAACCATGAACAAGGGCTTCAAATCCTACCCCATCAAGCAGGAACGGAGACAGTCCTATCTTCACCAATACTGAGTGTTTCGACATGGTTTAACAAGGGTTCTGTATTCTAGTGAATAGTCATGTGGCTTTTAAGTGCTGTGAGTGAGGTAGCCCTGCCACATAACTGTCTTGATTGGTCCTTGTTGGTTTGTTCTGCACTTTCTAACTGCTGGTCGGAGGTAAACCAGATGGAGACAGATTGTCATCTCTGCCTCTGTTCAGATCACCCTGTAGTGTGTTGCCAATGGGGGACGCTGTCCATTTATGATGGTATGGAGTCAGGACTCTGTGTGTGTGACTTCTCCTGCTCTCTTGCTACCTCCATTCAGTGTTTGGAGATGCATGGTAGTGCCTTTTGTACTCCAAGGCAGCTCACTGACCATCAGGCTGTTGTTTACACCTGAATCTGGCTCTTGAGCTTGATCACTGGGGAGCCTGGCACATTAGGTGGTGGTGAGGGTGGGGGAGGGGGGTGGGGTTGATCACTGAGCTAACAATAAGACATTAGCTACCTGACATCAAAATGTAGCGGGAGAGCGTTTAAACACATGAAGTTGCCAATGTTGCACATTTGCTGAACATTACAAAGTAACATGTAGCTCATGCCTGAAAACCTGGTGTTTCTGGCATCATCTGATCCCAGCTGCTGTGGCTGTGGGTACAGTCTAGACTGCAGAGCCTGTAAAACCGTTAGGTATGACACTGAGGTGAAGGAAAATAAAAAGCATACGGTCATTGTGACATGTTCCCTGGGGTTCTGCTAATTCAATAAAAATAGCCAAATGTCCAATTTCCAATAAAGACGTTTGGGATAGCGCTACAATCCCTCGCTGCAGCATTTGGGCTGCTCATTAGGATACATTTCCTTTTAAAGAATAACGTAATCTTTGTATTGTTGTGGTGTAATTGCTGGTTTAATGTATTGAAGTTTTGAGTTTTCCACTTTCTCAGTTATGAGCTCTGCAGCCCGTCTTTTTGAAAAGCTAACTGACACAGCACGAGACATTTAATGTCCCTGTGCACTGACCTTGTATTCTCCATGGGGTGTGGGAGAATGGAGTTACTGGGAATACCTTGCACGTATTTGTAAAACTCATACCACAGACAGTGAAGTGCGAACGGTATCGACTGTGTTTGTATACAGTTGTGTCAATGACATGCGGGGAGAAAATAAGAAGTTAAACTAAAAATGATTATTTAAATATAAGAGCTGCTCAAACTGTTTTATAGTTTGTATTGAGGAAAAAACATTTTAAAAAAATCATCTATATAATTTTTTGTACTTTTTTTATTTTTTATAAATGAATTAGTGAGGTTCTCTCAGGAGGCAGACTTGTTTTCATTGCAAGACATAGACAGACGGCACCCCATACCCTGAAGGTGTGCGCTTCAGTTACAGTGACCTTTGGCTGATATCCCCACACTTGCTCAGATGATGAACAGCTTGCAGGGGCATTAATTGGTGAGTTGTTTTAATCTGGGTGTCAGGAGCAGGGTAAATAAAACACCTGGCACAAATTTGCCTTGCCTTGTTGGGTAAACTTCTTTTATAAAGTACCATCCACCACTCAGAATAATGAATCTCTCTCTCTCTCTCTCTCTCTCTCTCACACACACATTCTCTCTCTCTCGCTCTCTCTCTCTCGCTCTCTCACACATCTCTTACTTGCACTTTCTACAACCTTTTTTCTGTCACGTATTTGTACTTCAACACCTCTAAAGGGAATATATCAATGTAAACATGTTACACTGTAATCCCACTTTCTATGGAAACACCACCAATAAGTGACAGACTTTAATTACAGCCTGACAAGTTAACTTCCAGTTATAAATGTTAGCCAAGGAATTAATATTGAAAATAGATAAACATAAGGACAATGTGACAATGAATTGGGGTCTGTCTTATATATGCACACATCAGGCACACTGTGACCCCAGTCTAATTGTCCCAGCTCTCTTCTCCTACTTCACTTGAAGGCTGCAAGTTGTGGTCTCGATGCTTTGAGTGCAGTTCCACAGAGAGTCAGTCTTTTTTTAAACTTTAAAAGGTTTTTTTTTAAGAAATAAAATTTGCATCTGACAGACAGTGGACAAATGAGACTTTTACTACTGATGGTGTGGAATATAAAACAATGTTTTGAGGTCCTTCTGCAGATTCCTGTTTGTTAAAGTAAATTTACATATTGCTAGTGTCTTGCTTTTGACATGTTGTAACTGCATTCATGGCCTACTGTTAACTCTGCTGGTGCCTCTCTCCCAAATCACAACCTGAACTTATAATTCCTTTGACTGGGATCCCGGGAAACTCGGGCGAGGGCACTTGGTTCAGTTTAACTTTGTAAATGAGGATCATGATTTCAGGTGAGAGAGTGGGCAGTGGGATCAGTTATATTTGAATAATTTTGCAAGGGATCTTGCAGATGTTTTGTCAGTTCATCAGCCAAAGGTTAATAGTGATGTAAATATACAGTCAGGCCATGACCTTTGTTCCCACCTGCTAATGTAGCGTTTAATTCAAAAAGAAAAGTTTGCATTTGTGTAAATCACTGAAGCTACTGCTGTCAGGCCGATGTTGTGGTGAGCTGGCTGATCCCTGTGGTTGTATCAGCCCCTGACTTGTGAAACCACATTGGCTTTGTGTGGTCTTTCTTTATCCTTTAAGATCATGTTTACTGACACCTGACATCCCAGCCACTACCCAGACAACCTTGTTTGCTTTAACTGTTTTCAATATTATTATTAAATTTTATAAGACTGTAAAAATTAGGAACAGGAGTAGACCATTTGGCTGTTCGAGTCTATTTCATCCATCAATAGGATCGTGCCTGATCTGGCATTCCTTACGCCCACTTTCCTGCCCTTCCCTGGAATGATCAAGATCCTATCTATCTCAGTCTTATATATACACAAGGACTCACATACCCGTAAATCTTGTGCAGACAAGGCTCGCATTGGGGTGACCAGTGTTTAGACTTCGAGCTCATTGAGATCCTTTTCCCTGTATCAATTTCTTCCTTGGCCCAGCACCCAGCCAGTAACTGAGCTTCCAAGTTAATATCACAGTCATTGTATAATTGGGAAAGCCATTGACTGTTTCCTTACTGCCTCCAATTACTCTTTCTTTCTGTCAGTCATCCCTCTCTGGCATGCATCAATCCCCATGGGGAGTGTTGAACCCTTTAGCACTGTTCAGTGTTCCCATATCTGGTTCTGGAATTTACCAGATGACCAATTACACCACCAAGTCAAACAGCCTTGTTTCCTGCATTTCCTGATGTCTTTATAACTAATGGACTGGAGTGTTGGAAGCAAGGATGTAAAACATCCATTTATTTTATTACTTCTGATTTTGGTTTGCTTCTGTGTTTTGAATCCCAGCAGTGTCCATATTAATTTCTGTAGAATTGGAGACAATCGTGCAGGGTTTTGGCAACGCTAAATGCAGAGCTCTAAAACGTTATGCTTCCACGTTTATGATCCCTTGAGGCAATTATCTGCCAATGATAGAAGTGTATTGTACTGAATCGACCCTTCCTCAGCCCAGTGTCCTTCAGCAGTGACTGATGTGTGGGGGAACAGGGAGAGGTCAATTGAAATTGAAACTCAATCTGCAATGAAGTAGTCGAGAAAGATCCAGTGTGGTCCTGTCAAAATCATTTTAGTAATTCTTTTACACAATTTTAAAGTCATATCTGATTGGCTTGCATTGTGGTAAATTATTTGATTCTTCCAATTGGAAAGACTAATAGATGTCCATTCACTTTAAAAAAAACTTAATATTTGTGTAAATGCATCAACAGTATTAATCTTATTTTTGTATTTTCTAAAACATATTACCATCACTGTATATTTTAAAACATTTAAGTAAAGATGGGTTTTAAAAGTGTATTTGAGTAAATTGGTAAGCTGTTCTCATTGAGATGATGGACAGTAGAGTGGTGAGTCCAGTCTTTGTACCGGATGATTCCCCATTTCATTTCAAGGCACCAAAAGCTGAGTAGAACATTGAGAGAATGATGGGTGTTGCTTACTGTTTGAATCCAGTCAGCTGGAGGGGCTGCTGTTGGTTCATGTGGTCAAAGGGCTCACTTTTCAAACCCAGGATGTCAAGTTAGGAGTTCACTCAACTTTTTAGAAACTCATGTCGATCAGAGATTTTTTTAAAGTTCTGAAATAAATCTAACTGAACCTTCCTTTATATACCTACAAGCTACTGTCTGCCTGGAATTTTGTTTGTGTGCAATTAGACTTCAGATTTTGCAGAAGTCAAAAATCTGACGAGGCAGTTTTTACTTTGTTCTTTCATGGGATGTGGATATCAGAAGTGAAGTCAGCATTTATCACTCGTCCCTAATTGCCCTTGAAGCTGAATGTTCCACATTTATCTCGGATGAGAAGCGGGGCAATTTCCCATTTGAAGTTACTTTTCTTTTTGAAAACTATTCATCTTGAGTGAAAATCACTGGAAGCCAACCACTGGAGCCAGGTGGGTCTCCTCAAGTGTCAGCATTAACAGTGGGAAGCAGACTGGCACAGTGGGAGTCCATTTCAGTATGGAAACCAGAACCTGACATGACACCCAGAGTCTAGATCAGAGTGGTGCTGGAAAAGCACAGCAGGTCAGGCAGCATCCGAGGAGCAGGAAAATCGACGTTTAGGGGCTGTATCCCCATGGTGCTGTCCGAATTTTGGCCAGAGGCAGATTTTTTAATTTTGTTGCCAGTCCTGAATTGACCTTGAGCTGAGTGGTTTTGGCTTTCTCGTCAATTCACGGGACAGTTGAATCAACCAGATTGAGAGTCTGAAGTCATATGTAGCCCAGATCAGGTGAGGATGACAAATCTCCTTCCGTAAAGGACAACAAAAGGACCAGTTTGTTTTTAGATCAGCCAGCAATAGTTTCATGGTTACCTATACTGAGATTAATCCCAGGTAGATTAATTCCAGGTAGATTAATTGAAAGTCAAGTCCATCAGCTGCAGGATGGGATTTGAATTCTTGTCCCAGATCATTAGCTGGCCCCGTAGTGATATTAGCGCTACACTGCCACCTCCCCCTAAAAGAACTTCATCTTTCCATCAAAGCAGTAATAGGAGAGGGCCTGGTCCACAGTGTTACTGAGTCAAAGCCAGCTGGGCATGTGACTGTCATGTTATCATCGGTCCCTGTGGAGAGTGGGGTATGACCTAACATTGATTTCTGAGCATGGAGCAGTAGCCTGTCCAGTTCTGCACCTCCATTAACACTGATCATCCCAATTGTCTCATAAAACATTTGACGGCATTTTAAAATTTAAAAATGTACTACTTTGTCCTCTTAATTAGTTAATACATGTTGCATTGTCTGTGTCCAATTTACACTTCTATAATCTGCTTTTAAAAAAAAGAACAAATCTTTAACTTTGTTCAGGTCTGATCAAACAGTTTGCCTGTTTTCACCAAATACACAAACTGAAAAGGAAATCACCCCTTTATCAGCTGTCAGGTTTACCCTATAACATGATGGCTGGAGCAAGCATTTCCTCTGCCCCCATCTCCTCAACACTATGTAATCGCATGGGAGAGGCAACCTATCAGGAAAAAGGTAAAGCCTATCAGGATACAAATGGTCAGGATCATCTCTGTCCAGTAGCCTTTATCAGATGACTCAAGCTCATTCAAGAGATCGCACAAATGAACAAAATTGGGAGAGTTTGCTGAACTCCTAATGTCCCTGTTGAAGATGTAAGAATCAGTCACTTATGGAGGCTGTCATCTAACTACAGGCAACATCTGTGCCAAATATTGGCGAATATACCCACCAGTACTACATGTATGCCAGAATTTAGTGACTCCAGCCTGTCAAGCTGTGCCTGTTGACTGTGGACTCGAGCGGGCATGGGGGGGGAGCATAGCGAGGTAAGTGGGTAACTCCTCGCCCCCTTTTCCCCACCTCCACCCCCACAGTGGAGCTCCTGGCCGGGTGATGTCTATCCTTTGTTTTATCTCACCATTTCATTCCAACTGTGATGAAATACAGGGGAATCCTGCAGAATTATATCTGTCACTTTTATGCTTCCCCTTACTTTCCAATTCTTGACTCAATATGAAATTTCCTTGTTAAATGTTGCTGTACCTGCCACAGGCAGCCAAATGCAGGAGCCCAGAGGTAGCTCATCCTCTCTCTCCTCAGCTTCACCTGAGTCAATGTCAAGGAAGAAAAGCATGGAACTACAATGATAACCTTTTTGTATTTCATCATTTAATAAAATTAACAATTCTTTTCCTTAATTATTGACACTCCATATTTTCTTTCTTAACTCGATTTGCTGCCCATTTGTGTTTCTGTGTATTACCTGCTTCGTTCCTGGGGTTAAAGTCCTGGGCCCTTCAACTGTATTTTCACCACATGGACTGCAGCAGTTCAAGAAGGCAGTTCCTCACCACCTTGAGTCATTAGAGATTGACAATAAATGCCCTAGCTAGTGACACACACATCCCAGGAATGATTTTGTTTTGAAATAGCACCACACATAGCAGTGACACAAGCAGCAACAAATAATCTGCTTTTAAGTATTGGTTGGGAGAGAGTTATTGGCCTGAACATGAGGGAGAATTTCTCTGCTTCAGATGTATGCAAGAGCTTTTCTGTTCAGTTCTAGCTACAAGAACAAGTCACACTGAGAATTTTGCACTGAGTAACTGGGTTCCTGACACCCCAAAGCCTGTCCACCATCTATAAGGCACAAGTCACCAGTGTGTTGGAATACTCCCCAGTTGTCTGGATAGGAGCAGCTCCAACAACACCCGAGAAGCTTGATACCATCCAGGACAAAGCAGCCCACATGATTGGCACCACATAAACATCCATTTCCTCCACCACTGACACTCTGAAGCAAGTGTACCATCCACAAGGTGCTCTGCAGGAATTCACAACCCCTTAGACCGTATCCACCAAAACTGCAAGCTCTACCGGCTAGAAGCTCCATGGTAATGCTGCATGCAAGTTGCCCTTCAAGCTACACACAATCCTGACTTGGAATTACATTACTGTTTCTTCAGTGTTACTGAGTCCATAGCCTGCAACGTCCTCAATAATAGTACTGTGGATGATTTTTTTCCCCTAATGAATGGACTTCAGTAGTTCAAGAAAGGACTTCCCACTACCTTTTAACAATGGGCACTAAATGCTGGTCCAGATACTGATGCCCATGTCCCTGTGAGTAAAATGAGAGTGCACTGATGCCCTGGGGTTGAAGTGTTCCGAGGCGGAAGATGAGGCATTCTTCCTGCTGGTCCAGATACTGATGCCCATGTCCCTGTGAGTAAAATGAGAGTGCACCAAGCATCCTAATGGGAAAGAAGGATTCTAGAAAGATGATGAATCAACCATGGTTAACCAAGTAAGTTAACAATGGGACCTATTAAAAAATAAAATTTACAATGTGGCTAAGACTAGTGGGAAAGATTTAAAAACCCACAAAAGATTATCAAAAATATTTGAAAAATGGAAAAAGTACATATTGAGGATACAGTAGCTAATAGTATCAAGATGAGCAGCAAAAGCATCTTTAAACGTATGAAAAGGACAGGAGAGATGATAGTGACCATAAACCCATTTGAAACAGTTTGGGAAAATAATAATGGGGAACCAGGAAAAAGCAGAGGAGTTGAATAAATGCCAGCATTCCAAATTACTAAATGTTCAAGCATTAAAAAGAGAAGAAATAATTACAATAACCTTAAAGAAAATATACTGGAAACTAATGGGGCTAAAGACAAATAAGTCCCTTAGACCTGATGGGACACATCCCAGGATGTTAAATGAAGTAGCTACAACGATAGTGGATGCCCTGGGCGCAATCTTATAGAACATAGAAGAATACAGCGCAGTACAGGCCCTTTGGCCCTCGATGTTGCGCCGATCCAAGCCACCTAACCTACACTAGCCCACTATCCTCCATATGCCTATCCAATGGCCGCTTAAATGCCCATAAAGAGGCAGAGTCCACCACTGCTGCTGGCAGGGCATTCCATGAACTCATGACTCGCTGAGTAAAGAACCTACCCCTAACATCTGTCCTATACCTACCACCCCTTAATTTAAAGCTATGCCCCCTCGTAATAGCTGACTCCATACGTGGAAAAAGGTTCTCACGGTCAACCCTATCTAAACCCCTAATCATCTTGTACACCTCTACCAAGTCACCCCCAAACCCTCTTTTCTCCAATGAAAACAGCCCCAAGTGCCCCAGCCTCTCCGCATTCGATCTTCCTACCATACCAGGCAACATCCTGGTAAACCTCCTCTGCACCCGTTCCAGTGCCTCCACATCCTTCCTATAGTATGGCAACCAAAACTGCACACAATACTCCAGATGCGGCCGCACCAGAGTCTTATACAACTGCAACATAATCTCAGGACTCCGGAACTCAATTCCTCTACCAATAAAAGCCAGTACGCCATACATTCTTGAAAAGTACCAAAGGGATGTAAAACTGCCAATGGAATACCTTTATTTAGAAAGGGAGATAGACCAACAAAAAACTCTGAACTGTCATTGGGAACATGTCACAGTCTTTTATAAAGGATTTAGTAACATAGCATTTCATACATAATGTGATCAAGCAGAGTCATGAAGGGGAAATCAGTTCCAAACAACTTATTAGATTTCCTTGAGGAGTTAACAAGTAGGATAGATAAAGGAAGCATTGGATGTAATATATTTGGATTTTCAGAAGGCAGTTGCTATAGTATATACTAAGCTACTTAATAAGATGAGTATATTAACTGACAGACAAAAAGCTGGGATGAAGGGGGGCATTTTCAGAATGCTGATTTATAACTGCTAGGATCAGTACTGAGGCCACAAGTATTTACAAAAATAGATGGGAAGGCAAGTGGTGAGGACGTGACAGAGTTTGCAGAGCGATATAGACAGGTTAAGTGTGTTGACAAACTTGTCAGATGAAATATAAAGTGGAAATGGGTTTTGAGAAGATTTGTAGCTCAGGTTGAGGTTCTGGATGTAAGTTGGCTCACTGAGCTGGAAGGTTCGTTTTCAGACATTTTGTCACCATACTAGGAAATGACATCACCAACCCAAGGAAACTCAAACATATAAACAGAAAGCAGGTGACACCACCAGTGTTTCATTTGGAGGCTCACTGAAGATGTTACCTAGTATGGTGACGAAACATCTGAAAATGTACATTCCAGCTCAGTGAGCAAACCTACATCCATAAAGTGGAAAAATGTGAGGTTATGAACTTTGGGAGGAAGAATAGAGGAGCTGGATATTATTTAAATGTGAAAAGACTGCAGAAAGCTGCAGTTTAGGGGGATTTGGGAATATTTGTGTAAAAATCCCAAAATAATTTGCATCTAAATTGGGTGGATAATAGGGAAGTCTATTGGAATTTTGGGCTTTAATTTCAGAGAATGGAGTTATAAGCAGTGAGCAAAGACATCTTGAGACTTCTCCCAGCAGTTCTTCAGAGGCAGGCGGGATAGCAAGATGATGTTAAAGAGGTGGAACTGAGCAGTAATCATCATTGACGAATGAGGTTGTAACGTTATCCACGGACCAATCATATGACAAACAAACTGACAAAGCACAGCCAGTTCAGCAGCATCTGAGGGCCAGGGGAGTCGACATTTTGAGCATGAGCTCTTCATCAGGAATGAGGGGGTGGCCCGAGCAGGGTGGTGCTGGGGGGAGTGGTAGCTGGGAATATGATAGGTAGATGAAGGTCGGGGTGACCGAGAGGAGGGTGGAGTGTATAGGTGGGAAGGAAGATGCACAGGTAGGACAGTTCAAGAGGGCAATGCTGAATTGGAAGGTTGGATCTGCGATAAGGTAAGGGGAGGGGAAATGGGTGAAATCCACATTGATCCCATGTGTTTGGAGGGTACCAAGGCAGAAGATGAGGCATTTTTCCTCCAGGTGTTGGGTGGTTCAAGTTTGGCGATGGAGGAGGCCCAGGACTTGCATGTCCTTGGCAGAGTGGGAGGGGGAATTAAAGTGTTCGATCACAGGGCAGTAGGATTGTTTAGTGCATGAGTCCCAGAGATGTTCCCTGAAACGTTCCACAAGTTGGTGTCCTGTCTCCCTGATGTAGAGGAGACCACATCAAGAGCAACTGACACAGTAGATGACTTCCACACGTGTCATCTAGTGTGTCCTCATTTCCCCTCCCCTCTCCCACTTTATCCTAGATCCGACCCTCCAACTTGACACCACCCTCTTGAACTGTCTTACCTGTCCATCTTCCTTCCCACCTATCTGCTCCACCCTCTTCTCTGATCTGTCATCATCACCCCCATTTCCATCTCCATATCACATTCCCAGGTACTTTCACTCCACCATCCATGCCCCTCCCATTTATCTCTCAGCCACCTTGGGCCACCCCCTCATTCCTGATGAAGAGCTTATGCTCAAAACGTCAACTCTCCTGCTCTTCGGATGCTTCCTGACCGGCTGTGCTTTTCCAGCACCACATTTTTTGACTCTGATCTCCAGAATCTGTAATCCTCACTTTCTCCAAACAAACTGACAACTTCAAAGGGGAATGTGGAGTTGGTATTACTATGTCAATGATGGGAGCAACGTGCTATTCATCAAGCTTCTCCATGCTTCAAGTTGCATCATGGGTGGAAATCTTCAAATCTTTAAAATGGGTGGAAATCTTCAAAATGACCAATTCTCTCCCTTTCTAAAATAAAAGAGACTTTCACCAGATTTCTTTAACAAACTCAAATCATCCATTTATTATAAAACAAAACTCATTCTTAAAAATGTGGCCAAATTGGTTAATATTTAAACTATAATCAAAAAGAAGAACTACACCATTTTTAACAGACACCTTTGTATAATGCAAAATACAAGAAAGACTCTGCAGGGGTGGTATTTTAATTCAGGGTAAAATGAACAATGACAATAGAAAAAGGACAGAATTTGAAAAATTCTCACTGTCCACTGGATTTCTTGTTGACAAAATCAAATTACTGACAGCCATAGACCAATGGATATTTTCCAAACAAAAGTTTTGGATCTGATTGGAATCAAGCTGAATCCAAGTCTTGAGATAATGGTCATGGTGCAGCAGCTCAAGAGTTTACAGCATCGTGTGTGGTGTGGAAATGTTATCACGTTCCCAAGTCATGGAGTCATAGAAATGTACAGCACGGAAACAGACCCATTGGTCCAACTCGTCCATGCTGACCAGACATCCCAACCCAATCTAGTCCCACCTGCTAGCATCTGGTCCATATCCTCCAAACCCTTCCTATTCATATACCCATTCAGATGCCTTTTAATTGTAATTGTACAAGCCTTCACCACTTCCTCTGGCAGTTCATGCCATACACATAGCTCAAACCCTCCAACCCTGGCAACATCCTTGTAAATCTTTTCTGAACCCTTTCAAGCTTCATGACATCTTTCCAATAGAAAGGAGACCAGAATTGCATGCAATATTCCAACAGTGGCCTAACCATATCCTGTACAGCTGCAACATGACCTCCCAACTCCTGTACTCAATACACTGACCAGTACATCTGTCTAAAGAGAGGGAGAGTCTTGTAGTGGTCCTTTACTTTGGAGATTATTTTTCCCTTTTCTTTTCACCCTATAAGTTAGTGAAACAAAAGTACAAATCCAGAAAGAGTTGCTGGGTAATGAACAGCTCAAGAGACTCCATTCTCTTCCAAAGCTGGGCACCATCAATTACAGGCAATAGCGCCCATCTTATATCTCCATAAAAGATTGGTTTGGCTGTTTTTCCAAAGACATTTGACTTTATGTAATTAGCAGGTGGATTGTAGCCCACATAAAACTGTTGACTTTGTTTCCCCTCTGTTCATAATGGCACGAACATCAAGGGGTGATGGTTCTGGAGATGGTTTTTGCTTGGTAGTTGTGTTGCATTAATGTTGCTAACTAATTGTCAGGCCAAGCATGGATATTGTCCAGGTCTTGCTGCATTTAAAAATAGATTGCTTCAGTATCTGTGGAGTCACAAATGGAGCCAAACATTGTGTAATCATTGGTAAAATCCTCACTACTGACCTTGTAATGGAGGTAAGCTGAAGACAATTGGCCCTAGGACACTAGACTGAGGAATTCTTGAAGCGATGTCCTGGAACCAGACGACTGACCTCAAACAACCACACCAGCAGAGAACTTTTCCCCCAATTCCTACTGTTTCTAGTTTTATTCAGGCTTCTCGATGCTACACTCGGTCAAATGCCTTACTGTTGGAGGGTCAGCGCTGAGGGAGTGCCGCACTGTTGGAGGGTCAACGCTGAGGGAGTGCCGCATTGTCGGAGGGTCAGCGCTGAGGGAGTGCCGCACTATTGGAGGGTCAGCGCTGAGGGAGCGCCGCACTGTCGGAGGGTCAGCGCTGAGGGAGCGCCGCACTGTCTGAGGGTCAGCGCTAAGGGTGTGCTGCATTGTCGGAGGATCAGTGCTGAGGGAGCGCCGCACTGTCGGAGGGTCTATCTTTAGATGAGATATTAAAATGGAGGCCTCATTACCCCATTACCTGGAAATGTTAAAGATGCCATGACATAGTTTTGAATTACAGCCAGGAGCTCTCCCCATGCCGTTTCCTAGCAATATTTATCTCTCAGTCAACGTCTCTTAAATAGAACTTAAAGTGGAGTCGCAGGTAGACAAAGTGGTGAAGAAGGCATTTGGTGCATTTGCCTTCATTGGTCAGTGCCTTGAGTATAGGAACTGGGATGCCATATTGCAGCTGTACAGCACATTTGTTCGGCTACTTTTAGAAAACTGTTCAATTCTAGTCTCCCTGCTATAAAAAAGATGTTAAACCTGAAATGGTTCAGAAATAATTTGCAAGGCTGTTGCCAGGTTTTGAGGATTTGAGCTAGAGGGAGAGGCTGAATAGGCTGGAGCTGTTTTCCTTGGAACTTCAGAGACTGAGGGCTGACCTCTTACAGGTTTATAAATCACGAGGGGCATGGGTAGGGTAAATAGCCAACGTTTATTTTCCCCAGGGCAGGGGAATTCCAAAGCTGGAGGTCATAGGTTTAAGGTGGGGAGGGGGGTAACTTTTTCATGCAGAGGATGGTGTGTACATAGAACAAGTTGCCAGATGAAGTGGTGGAGGTCGGTACATTTACAACGTTTTAAAGGCACCTGCATGGGTAAATGAATAGCAAGGGTTTAGAGGGATAACAGGACAAATCCAGGAAAATGGGACTAGATACGTTTAGGATATGAGTTGGACCGAAAAGGTCTCTTTCTGTGCTGTATAATGCTGTGACTTTATGAATGCAGGTCATTACTCTGCTGTTTATGAGAATTAGCGTGTGAAGATCAGTTGTCATGTTGCTGTGGCTATGCTTTATTAGCTGTAAATGTTTTGAAATCTGTGCAGTTGTACAAGGTTTAGGGTGTAGATTTGCTCACTCAGCTGTAGGTTTGATATCCAGACGTTTCATTACCTGGCTAGGTAACATCATCAGTGGCGACCTCCAAGTGAAGCGAAGCTGTTGTCTTCTGCTTTCTATTTATATCTTTCTCCTGGATGGGGTTCCTGGGGTTTGTGGTGATGTCATTTCCTGTTCATTTTCTGAGGGGGGGGTTGATAGATGGTATCTAGATCTATGTGTTTGTTTATGACATTGTGGTTGGAGTGCCAGGCCTCTAGGAATTCTCTGGCATGTCTTTGCTTAGCCTGTCCCAGGATCGATGTGTTGTCCCAGTCGAAATGTTTTTTTTCATCTGTATGTAGGGCTATGAGGGAGAGAGTGTCATGTCTTTTTGTGGCTAGCTGGTGTTCGTGTATCCTGGTGGCTAACTTTCTTCCTGTTTGTCCTACATAGTGTTTGTGGCAGTCCTTGCATGGAATTTTGTCGATGACGTTGGTTTTGTCCATGGGTTGTACTGGGTCTTTTAAAATTCTGATCTGTGTATGTAAATGTTTACATATGTATGGCATGACCAACTGTACAGACCATCAAACATTTCTGAGACTTCTTTGATATAGGGTAAGGTGGTTAGGGTTTCTGGCTGTGTTTGGTCTGCTTGTCGTGGTTTGTTCTTGAGGAATCTGCGCACTGTATTTTTTGAGTATCCGTTCTTCTTGAATATGTTGTATAGGTGGTTCTCCTCTGTTTTCCGAAGTTCGTCTGTGCTGCAGTGTG
>NC_057726.1:3698592-3709878 GCF_004010195.1 Chiloscyllium plagiosum
GACAACACATCGATCCTGGGACAGGCTAAGCAAAGACATGCCAGAGAATTCCTAGAGGCCTGGCACTCCAACCATAACGCCATATACAAACACATAGATCTAGATACCATCTATCAACCCCCCTCAGAAAACGAACAGGAAATGACATCACCACAAACCCCAGGGACCCCATCCAGGACAAACATAAATAGAAAGCAGGAGACAACAGCTTCCCTTCACTTGGAGGTCGCCACTGATGATGTTACCTAGCCAGGTAATAAAATGTCTGGATATCAAACCTACATCTCAGCGAGCAAGCCTACACCCTAAACCTCAACCTGAGCTACAAATCTTCACAAACCTTGCAAAAAGTTGTACAAGGTGCTATGGAAATGCAAGTCTTTCTCATGGTGGAGGCTACAGATCCATCTGGTGCCCAAATGTGGAATTGCAGCCAAGCTCCCAGCACAACTTCATACCAACAGCAGGACTCCAGGTTTCAGATCAAACACTGCTTTTATTTCGAACAAAATCACTAATGATTAATGTCTATTGAAGAAGTGCTGGTCCGGATCTGCCTGCACAAAAGCACTTTCCTCTACTGGTGTCTGGTTAGTGGGACTCCAGCAACTCCTCTGACACGTGTAGATTAACACCGTCCCAAACTCCACACTCTGTTCTGCAAAAAGAATAATTTTTTTTGTATTTTTCATGAAAATAAATGTTTCTGACAGGCTCAAAGTCGAGAAGGATATATCACAGGCCAGCAGGAGGCCAATCAGCCCATCCTAGGAGAGGGGTGGATATGATTGGAGCAATAGGAGGGGTGAACTGGAGAGGGAGGATGGAACTGCAAAGATGCATGACAGGTCAGAATATTGTTCATTTTCTGAAGTTTTAATCCAATGATTAATAGGGAGGGAAACAATAGCGTATGAAAAAAAATTAGTTAGAAAAATAGAACAGATAGCAAGAGTTTCAATAGTTATTTAAAAAGTGTAAACAAAGTGAACATTGACCTGATCGAAAGGAGTCTGGAGAATTAATAATATGAAAAAAGAGGAAATGGCAGGTAAATTGAACATATAGTCTTCACTATACAGGATACAAATAACATCCCAGAAACAGGAGGGAGGCATTCAGAAAAAGTATAATCACCATGGACTGGGGCGGTCAGTTGTCTGGGTGGTCAATGCAGAGTGATGTGAACAGAGTGGGTTCAATTCCTGCACTAACTGATGTTACCCTGAAGGACTCTCCCTGTCAACCCCATCTCTATGACTCTATGACTCTCTCCTTGCCTGAGGCGTTGTGACCCTCAGGTTAAACCTCCAGCAGCTGTCTACTCTCGGATGAGAGGAGCTCATGGTCTGGTAAGACGATGGACAACATGACCATTTACTGAGTAAATTGTTGGATGCAGAAGTTGAGTGGCCTGACCCACTTTACATTCGGGTATAGCAGGCGTGGCTGGCGAGACAGTTGCTGCATTGAGGAAAATGAAAAACAAATTCACTAGATTTCAGGCAGTTTCCAGTAGAGTGGATGACCATTAATGTGACTCCTTTTTTCAAAAAAGAAGAAAGTAAAGTAGGAATTTATAGGCCAATTATCTTAAAATGGTAAAGCTGTTCCTTAAAGACATAATTAGCAAGTCCCTTCATCCCATCACTACTCCTCGCCTAAAGCCCAAATGTTAGTGTGAAAGTGTATGTGACTACAGCACCTCAGACTAGTCCAAACTACTTGACAGACAATGATATGGTTTGGAAACATTGTCACTGATATCGGAAACTCAGCAGCCAAATTATGCACAGCAAGCACCCACAAACAGCAATGTAATGAGTAGATCAGCTGCTTTTAGTGATGCTGGTTGAAGGGTGTTGTCCAGGACACATTCCTTCAAAATATTACCTTTCGGGATCGACAGGACCTTTTACTTTGATCCTGGGGCAGGCAGCTCTTTGGTTTAAATCTCACCCAAAAAACAGCAGCAGAAAATCATCTTAGGACCCGGATGTGTTTTGTGTCCAGTGTCTCTGATTGGAGAGTGTGCACTGGATCTCAGAGTGGACAAGAGTAGCCATTGCAGGGAGCTATCACAGGGTAGAGCACAGAGTGGCCTTCTACTGTCATTCTCTATTCACTTTCAAAAGCTTGACTCGTACAAGTGTGATGCTCTAAGTCAAATTGACTGGACAATGAGTGTAAACGCAGATCCAAAGAAGGTGGAGATAAACCTGAGCAGTTTGTACAGGGTGGACACAGTGTCTGTGAGCAGATCCTTCCCTTTGGGCTCAGTAGAGAACTTCCCTTTTCTTGCATACCTGGGAGTGATGACCAAGTGTAGTTTTCCGGATTGGAAGATGGGAATCAGCTAAACTCTGATTGAGGTAAAGGGTGGGGGCACATATGGGAGAAAAGGAAGAGATGAAGCACAAGGAGGGTAGGGTTGGAATAGCCCCATTTCTCAGTGATTTCTGAGAACAATTTCTCAAAATTATCAATCAATTCTCAAACAGCTGAACCTCCCCTGAACTGAGTCTGTCTGAAGAAGAGTCACCAAGTGGCTATTGGTGGAAGTGCAACTCTCGCTGTAACAACTTCACCAATATTATACAGTTATGTGTATAGCACCTACAACACAGCAACATGTCATGAGCACAAGTGTAAATCAGAATTTTAAAAACTGATGGTGAGTTTTAGGGAGGGACTTCCAGAGCTGAAGGTACAGCCGATCAGTGGAGGGACTGATCTGAGATCAGGAGGGAGGATCTGAGTTGCGGTTTGGAGGATAATTAGAGGGGGTGGTGGGGAGGTGTCTAGGGAGGGATTTAAAAGCAAGGAGGAGCATTTTCATTTTGAGAAAATTGGCAGCTGGTAGTGGTCAGTTCATGTTAAACAGAACTCGATATTAGGAACTGCTGGGGTTTGGGTGAACGCTGGGGCAGGGTGTGTAAAATAGGGGCAGGTGGGGAGAAATCGGCCAGAATAGAACTGTCATGACAGGGATCAGCCAACTAAGTCCAAGATGAGGAGGAACTTCTCCTGAAGGGAGTGAATCTGAGGAATTGTTTATCATAGTGGGCTGTCGAGGCTGGGTCATTCAGTACATTCAGTGGTGAATGCACAGGTTCATAATCAGTAAAGGAATCAAGGGTTAAGAGGTAAAGGCACGAAAATGGGGTGGAGGATAATCAGATCGCCAATGATTTGATGGGCTGAATGGCCTACTGCTACTCCTATGTTTTAACATTTTCTGTAATTTAATATCGCTACAACCTCTCTCAGTATCATGTGCCTCTATCACAGATTGGAGACAACCACATCCCTCATGCAACCTCTCTGAAACATTTAATTTTCTTAAATATAAAACAGTAAAGGGGGGCAGCTGCAAGATTTCAAGCTTCATTGATGAAGGAAAAATCATTTCAGTCACAAACCTCTCCTCTAAACCTGTGACACAGAGTGAAGGACTACATTTCTCTAGCGCCAGGCAGAACCTCAGTCCGAATGACTTGACAGACATTGGTATGGTTTGGAAATGTTGTCACTGATGTCAGAAACTCAGCAACCAAATTGTGCACAGCAAGCTCCCACAAACAACAATGCAATGAACAGATCAGGTGCTTATAGTGATGTTGGTTGAAGGATATTGTCCTGGAGCTGGGATGGGTTGGGGGGGGGGAAGGAAGGAGGAGATGTATTCCTTCAAAATACTGCCTTTCAGTATTGACAGGAACTTTTACACTGATCCTAGGGTAGTCACCTCTTTGGTTTAAATCTCACCCAAAACAACAGCAGCAGAAAATCATGTTAGGACCCTGAAGGTGTTTTATGCCCAGTGTCTCTGACTGGAGACTGTACACTGGATCTCAGAGTGGGCAGAGTAGCCATTACAGGGAGCTATCACAAGATAGAGCACAGAGTGGCCTTCTCCTGTCATTCTCTATTCACTTTCAAAAGCTTGACTTGTACAAGTGTGATACCCCTGAAACTCACTGTCAGTCCGAGGTGAGAGACAGGCACAGAAGTGGAGTTAAGGGAACAACTCAGGTGAGCTATTACATTATGGACTTGCAGAGCAGATTCGAGGGGCTGAATGGCCTACTCATGCATCTTATGACCCAATGATCTCATTACTGTTTCTGATATTACAACAATGCATTAGATTATGATCCTGATTGAGACATATAAGATTATTAAAGGATTGGACACTCTGGCAGCAGGAAACATGTTTCCACTGATGGGTGAGTGCCGAACCAGAGGACACAGCTTAAAAATACGGGGTAGACCATTTAGGACAGAGATGAGGAGAAACGTCTTCACCCAGAGAGTGGTGGCTGTGTGGAATTCTCTGCCCTAGAGGGCAGTGGAGGCCCAGTCCCTGGATTCATTTAAGAAAAAGTTGGATAGAGAGCTCTCAAGGATAGTGGAATCAAGGGTTATGGAGATAAGGCAGGAACAGGATACTGATTAAGGATGATCAGCCATGATCATATTGAATGGTGGGGCAGGCTCGAAGGGCAGAATGGCCTACTCCTGCATCTATTGGCTATTACTTAGAGTGTGGAAACAGGCCCTTCGGCCCAACAAGTCCACACCGACCCTCCGAAGAGCAACCCACCCAGACCTACTCCCCTACATTTACCCCTTCACCTAACACTATGGGCAATTTAGCATGGCCAATTCACCTAACCTGCACGTTTTTGGACTGAGAGAGGAAACCGGAGCACCCAGAGGAAACCCACGCAGACACACGGGGAGAATGTGCAAACTCCACACAGACAGTCGCCTGAGGTGGGAATTGAACCTGGGTCTCTGGCGCTGTGAGGCACCACCGTGCTGCCCAATAACCAATCCAATCATTATAAGGGCAGAATGAAGATGGGAAAGGGCTATCCAAATGTAAGACCTTTTTTAGTGTCTTCAAGTACATTATAAACAGAACAAGACAATCAAGGTTCACCCTCAGTAACCATCGTGTTCAGGCACCAATCCCCCAGGTCCTAGCACCTACCTTGGCTGCTTGAACCTTTCAACATGTTAACCAGAGCAGGCATCAGCTGGAACTCAAACACCCTGGGACTGGTACAGAGCTCACACACAGAGGCTGCTGACTCCATTCCCAGTGGGGACAGCAGTAATGGGCTCCCATTCCAGCAATACCTGAGGCATAATTTCAACACAAATCAAACAAAAGTGTTAGATCACCATGAACTGACAAACCAATATAATGCCATGGCAGTAATTCAGACCCACAGCAACTGGCATTTATATAGCACCTACCATAATTGAATCTCCCCAAGGTGCTTCACAGAAGTATAGATCAAACCAAATTTGTCCCTGAGCCATGTGAGTAGGAATCAGCAAAGATGAACTAAGCTCCCTCCGAGGGGTAGGTTTGAAGGAACACCTTAAAGCAAGAATTTGAGGTGGAGTTTGGGGAGGGACTTCCAGAACATAATGGCCCAGCCGCTAATGGCAGAGCAATGGGAAGTGGGAATGCTGGAGGAGTGCAGAGATCCCCTGGAAGAAGTGGAGTAGGGTGGACAGAGGCACTGGAAGGATTTGAAAAAAGGAGGAGAATTTTAACATGGATGCATTACAGGACCAGGGTCCAAAAACTCTGAGCACTGGGAAGGGGGTGGGGGGTGAGAACATCTTGGAGAGAGTCAGGAGAGGGGTAGCAACGTTTGGATTGGGCTGATGATGAGAGCTCAGAGTGTTGGAATAGCTGGAGATAACAGTGAGGAAAAGCATCTCCTTCCACTAAGAGACAAATGGCGATGTCCTCAGCTCAGACTCTGCTACTCATTCTCTGAACAGGACCTTCGTGTAGTTAATCAATCAGCAGCAGCTCTAGCTGAGAGGCCAATATTCCTGGCTTACACTCAGTAGGTTGGAGTTTGAAGGACAAAGCTCTCGGCTGACTCTCTGGGATAGTTTAGGAGGACTGCTTCACTCTCCGAGTTAACAAATATAGGGCGAGGATAAAGCTTGGCCCTTCCTACCTGCCGTGTAAACCCCATACAGCCGCTATTATGAAGCAGAGATGGGGAATTCCTGACCGCGACCCCGTCAATATTTATTCCTCAACTAACAACATTAGAGACAGATTACCCAATCACTTTCACCCTTTTTGGGATCTGACTGTTCACAAATTGGCAGCCATGATTCATATAGTTATGGGAAGGCAATAGCCTAGTGGTATCATCGCTAGACTATTAATCTAGAAACTCAGCTAATGTTCTGGGGACCAGGGTCAAATGGCAGAGGGTGGAATTTGAATTAAATCTAAAGAAATAAAAATCAGGAATTAAGAGTCTAATGACCATGAAACTATTGTCAAGTTTTGGAAAAATCCCATCTGGGTCACTAATATCCTTTAGGAAAGGAAACTCCATCCTTACCTGGCCTGGCCCACATGTGACTTCAGACCCGCAGCTATTTCCCATTTCCTGGACTCTCAGCTCGTTCAGGCACGATTCTAACTTGCCTGCAGACAGCTAGCCTCACCAAGCTGGCACAGGCTCCAGTTTCTCCAAGGCCCGGCTTTGCTCAGCTTCAGCAAGTCAATCCTGACAGTGGGTTTCCATCAACCACACTCTCAGCTGCCCTGACTTCCTCATGGCTCAGATACCCTGAGCCCTAACTGGTTGGAGTCTGCTAACAGCACTGACATTGCATGACTAACTGGTGTGCTCCTGTCACCGTTGGCCTGTTCTGAGGGTCTGACTGAAACCCATGGAATAAGCCCCACTCTTACTGCTCAATAACCAGGAGTGTAACTCTGCATTGAAAGCTGTGGTTCAGGGATGTTACAGTAGTCACAGATGGCTGCTTTATACAGTACAAATGGGTATAAAGGACAAGTAAATTTCGTTATAGTCGGCCCTCTGGAACTTTTTGATTTATTTATTTATGGGATGAGGGCATCTCTGGCTAGGCAGCATTTATTGCCCAACCCTAATTGTCCAGAGGGCAGTTAAGAGTCAACCGCATTGCTGTGGGTCTGGAGTCACATGTAGGCCAGACCAGGTAAGGATGGCACTTTCCTTCCCTAAAGGACATTAGTGACCCAGATGGGTATTCCTGACAATTGACAAAAGTTTCATGGTCATCATTAGACTCGTAATTCCTGATTTTTTCTTTAGACTTAGTTCAAATCCCAACCTCTGCCCTTTGAACCCTGGAGCCCAGAACGTTAGCAGAATTTCTGGATTAATAGTCTAGCGATGATACCAGTTGGCTATTGCCTCCCCTTAACTGTGTGAATCATGGCTGACAATTTATGCACTGTAAGATCCCACAAAGTGTGCAAATGATTGGATAATCTGTCTCTGTAGCATTAGTTGAGGAATAAATAAAGATGAACAAACTACCAGAAGCTGAGGAATTGCTCAGAGAGTCTGTGACACAGGGCTTCTGAGGGCAGTCCAAAGCTAGGTCTTCATAATTTTGAGAGAGAAAATTGAAATCTCTTCTGACGAAGTTTGATGACCCACCGTATCACGGGCATTTAGAGGTGGCAGGAGGCACTATTTTGATTACACTAGCTATTTGATGTGCTCTCTAGTGTTTAGACAAGGTCAACCTGTTTCCCATGTTTGCCTCATGCTGCTTCTGGATATTAGAGTACAAACAGTATTTATATTTGTACTGTTGAAACCCTTTGTCAATAAACTCTGCCATGATGCTTAACTAAATTTGGTTTGTAGTAAACTAGTTATCGTTTGTTAACTACAGAATCCTGGCTGATGCATTTCTAAACTAAAAACAATCTGACACCTACATGATAGGAATAGCAACACCCTCAGCACATTCTAACCTCGTGTCAAAGAGTAAAGGAGAGGAACTTGGAAACGGTCAGTTCACTCCCACTCGCCAAGCTCCACTTCACAAACTCTATCATTGGCTGCAACGTGCTTTGGAATGCCCTGTGATCAGTAAGGGCACTATGTAAATGCAGGTCCTTTCTTTCTAAATTTGGGTTGTGACAGAGTGTTAGAACACAAATACTGTTGTGAGTAATGTACTGTCTCAGCCATGTGCAATAGGAGAGTGTGTTAAAGTTCTTCAGTACTTGTGTGTTGTGATCAGTGTATCATGTATTAGAGAGCGTATTGTGAACTTTAGTGCCTGAAGTCTCACTCCAGGTTCCCGTTGTTTGTGTCTATCATATAGATGGCTGTGTCATGTTCAGAATGGAAGTGATGAATGTAAACAGGTCACATTGTAGTGACACCCGCCCACCACTGGTGGTGCACTAGGCCTTTAGCTTTGCACTTCCCAATTCCTCTGTTTGTTCCGAGGATATTCCCATGCACCAGATTCCTATGTGCTCAACAACTCTAACCCTCTGCAGCCCAGATTTCCGGGATGTAACCATAAAACAAATCTCATCAAAAATTAATGGTTGGGGTATTTAAGTGTTTATTGGTTGAAAGATCTCCCATCCTCTAGCCCAACCAGGAAAGCCCAGGGCTCCAGGGGATTGACTGATGCAGTTTAAAAAAAAGTCCAGTTGGGGTTCCCTGGGACACCTCACCTTAAAATCTGATGAGGGCAGCTGGAAATGCGTTTCATGAATTTGTTGAACGTTCTGTCTCTGTGTTGAACTTGACTCTTCTCATATGTTTCTGGAGCTCCTTCACCGTCACAGCTGAGGGGGAGGAACAATAATGTTACACACGTTTTCCACAGTTCACAATCCTCAGGGGGTCATTCCATCGTTCTCTGGACCACAAAAAACCAAAACAACTGCGGATGCTGTAAGTCAGAAACAAAAACAGAAGTTGCTAGAAAAGCTTAACAGGTCTGGCAGTGTCTTTGGACAGAAATCAAAGTTAAGATCCGGTGACCCTACGTCAGAAAATGAAGGGTCACTCGACCCAAAACGCGAACTGATTTCTCTCCACAGATGCTGCCAGAACTTCTGTTCTTGTTGTAGCCCTCTGTCCCACAGCCAGCTGGGCATGGCACATGACTGGGCAACTCTCCAGGACCATGTGAGGAACATCAACAAGATCCCAAACATGTCCTCAGCTGAAGTATCAACAGGAGGAGGCCATTCAGCCCCTTCTCCAGCCTGTTGGACAGGAACAGGAAGTAGTCAAGTAGTCTTCTCCCACTCAATTCTTCCATTACTTTCTACATTCTGCATACAGTTTTCCAGGCTTCATTAACAGGGCCATAGAGCACAAGAGGGAGCAGGCGATGCTGAATCTGTACAGGACATTGCTTCAAGCTCAATTGGAGTATTGTGCACAGTTCCGGGGAGCACACTTTGGGAAGGATATGAACACATTGGAGAGAGTGTGGAAAGAGTTTACAGGAATGGTTCTGGGGGTGAGAGCCGTCAACGATGAGGACAGGTTGAAGAAGTTGGGATTGTTCTCTTTTGAGACGGTGATTTGAGAGAGGTTTTCAAAACAGAGTGAGCTGGGCAGAGTACAAAGGGAGAAATAATTACGGATGGATGACCTGTGTTGAACCCAGATTACAGGATAGTGATTGGAAATCTTTGGATAACTGATGTAGTTTTATCCAAAAACGGAGAAACAGTATTGGTGGATGTCAAAAGGAGTAAATCGTTTGAGATTGTTTTCTCAGTGAGAACCAGAAGGCACCGTGTTTTGTGAAAGGATGAAGTTTGCCATTCACTCCGTGAGCAGTTAGGTTCTGGATGTCTGGGTAGGGTCATGTTCCAGTGCACTGCATGGGGAATTAATGAGAAACAATGTGCAGTGTTCTGGGAAAGACAGGAGTTTGGCACCAAATCAAAATACTCAGAGAGAGACAATACAGGAACAGTGGGCCTCCTTCTGCACTGTAACCATCCCATGATGAGTGTTTCTTCCCCCTTTCCCGTGTACCTCGGCTATTGCCAGCAGTGGGTGGAGGGCGGGGAGTGAGGATCAGATGTTCCAGGTTTGTCACTGGCCCCTGGTTCTGGCCCCTCCAAAGAGAGAATCTCTCACCTGGAGAGAGGCAGCTGCTCCACACACACCCCCTCCCTCCTCTGGTACTCTGCTAGTAGCTCCTGCTCATGCTTGAAGCTGCTTTGGGAATGGGAATCTTCCTCCTCCATCACGCTGATATAGAACGGCTGGAATTCTGGCACTGTGCTTTGAGAGACCAGCCCCTGGCCCTCTGCTCCCTCCAGCAGGAGGGCCTCCAGTCGGGATGTCTGCTCCATCACCTCTCGTTCGGAGTCGGGGGCTGGGGTCTGCACTACTCCCTCAGTGCTGGACCCCCAGGGTTCCTCCATTCCCCAGTCATCAGCCTCGGGACACCAATCCTTCACAGTCACAGGAACAGGGACCATCTTCTACAGAAACAACAACAATAGATTGTAATGAGAACCTTGTTGATATCGACCGTCACACAAACCAAAACCATCCTGCATCAGAACACAGTAACCCCTTCCCCCAGCCTGTGGGGGCTGTGGGGCACAATGGGGTTAGATTGCAATTTAACATCTTCACTGGAGCTGAAGACAAGTGACAACACTGTGCTCTGGCACCATCTTGGATGACAGAATAAATTACAGAAATGGTAAAATACTGAATAAATAATATTAAATTGATGTTACTGAAACTGAAACAGCTTCAAACGTTTATCTTTCCTTCTCGGTATCCTTCAGCCTCTCTAATCCCCCAGTCCCCACCATCTGACACCAGCCCCCAGGCTCCAGGCAATCCACACCCTTCCTGCCTCCACTGTGATGGAGATACACGGTGCTCCCTAAGCACCAACCCTCAAACAACACCATGCTCCCTCACCGCTGACACTCTCTCTCTCTCTCCCTCCCTCCCTCACCGCTGACCCACCCTCTCTCCCTCCCTCCCTCACCGCTGACACTCTCTCCCTCCCTCCCTCACCGCTGCACTGCCAGAGTCAGCCCTGGATTTGTAAACAAGTTTCTGAGACAGAGTGAGAGTGCTCCTCATTGAGCCAGAGCTAACCATCTGGACAGGAGGGACAGAGGGACACTGGGACCGAACAACATGGGGACCGAGCGAGACTCTTACCTTTGCTGTAGTTTCCTGATTGAGAGGGGTCTCTAGGCATTCGGAGCGCAGCACCTTCCAGCTGGAGAACAAACGGTGAGACCATTAGCATCGTCCAGGATGTTCACACGCACCCCCACCACTTCACTCAATCAGTCTGTCACCAAACCCCTCCCCAATACTCACACCTCCTCATTTACTCAGTCTGTCAACCCCCATCACTCAATTGGTCACCAAACCCTCACTGTCACCAAACCCCTCCCTAAAATTCACCCCCCCTCACTGTCACCAA
>NC_057726.1:3710011-3714904 GCF_004010195.1 Chiloscyllium plagiosum
ACCATTCACACTCCCCCCACTGTCACCAAACCCCTCCCTAATATTCACCACCACCCCTCACTGTCACCAAACCCTTCCCCAATGTTCAACTCCTCCCTCACTCAGCCTGTCACCAAACCTTCCTCCCATCCCCCTGTTTACCCCGAGACTGGAGCCTGACTCAGATTAACAGGATTCCAGACAGATCCCGAAGCCTCAGTAACAGGTTGTGGAACATGATTGAAGATGGAACATGGGGTGATGTGAGAAAATCCTATCTGACCCAGTGAGGAGTGAGAGTATGGGATGCACAGCCTGGAAACGTGGAGCAGGCAGGTTCAGCTGACACATTGGATGGTTATTTGGGTTAAAATGGCGAGCAGGGCTCTGGGGCAAAGGCTGGAGGTTGGCATGGGGTAACTATGCTTGATTGAAGAGCTGGTATGGGCATGATGGGCCAAATGGTCTCCTGCTGCACTGCAACAATTCAGTGATTCAGAAAATTACTACGTGAAACAGTGGGGGTTGGAATGGAGTAAAATATTTTTTAAAAAATCAGAAAAATCGAACAAACCCTCACAGAATTAATGGCCAAAGACAGACAGAGTGGGACAGTGCTGTACCATCAATGTGGCCTGACCATTAAACACGGGGCTCTCCTCCTGTCACAGACACCTCAAAATCCATCCCATCCCTGCCCCCCTTCCCCACCTCCCAAAATCCAATGCACCTCTGTTTGGCATTTTGTTGATTTCCTTCGGGATAGCAGCTACTGCCCAAACTCTCTATAACTTCAAAGAATTAAAATCAAGTAAGTCAGACACAATTTCTCTCTAACAGATCCATCCGGACTCTCCTGGATTACCTGACCCTTTTCCAAACAACAATTTATTTTATCCCTGAGAATGGTTCTCAGCAACATCCCCACTGTGGCTGGATTGCCTGCCTGGATTTTCCTGGTTTATTCCTCTGGCCTGAAATGAACAGCAATAAGACATTAAAGATTTACTCACCACATAAACACAGTGGCTACAAGACCAGGTCAGAGATTAGGTATAATGCGGCAAGTAACTCCCCTCCTGACTCCCCAAAGCCTGTCCACCATCTACAAGGCACAAGTCAAGAGTGTGATGGAATACCCCCCACTTGCCTGGGTGGGTGCAGCTCCAACAACCCTCAGGAAGTTTGACACTATCCGGGACAAAACAGCCAGGTTGGTTGGCACTACATCCACAAGCACCCACTCCCTCCACCACTGATGCTCAGTACACACTGCAGCTGCTACCTACAAGATGCACTGCAGAAACTCACCAAAAATCCTCTGACAGCACCTTCCAAACCCACAAACACTCCCATCCAGAAGGAGAGGGGCAGCAGATACATGGGAACACCACCCCCAAGTTCCCCTCCAAGCCACTCACCATCCTGACTTGAAATATCTCACCGTTCCTTCACTGTCGCTGGGTCAAAATCCTGGAATTCCCTCCCTAAGGGACATTGTGGGTCAACCTACAGCACATGGACTGCAGCGGTTCAAGAAGGCAGCTCACGCCCACCTTCTCAAAGGGCAACTAGGGATGGGTAATAAATGCTGGGCCCAGCCAGCAACCCCCATGTCTCATTAATGGTTTTTAAAGATCTATCTGTATCTTGCTGTTTCAAGCTCTGGAACAAATCCCCCTGATTCGCTCAACTCCAGCCAATCAGGTTGTCAGGGAGTGCTTGGGCAGGAGTGGTGGTGGGGGAGGGGAAATGGTCCTGATAGGTTAACAGGAGAAAGGAGTAAGATGATGACAGACTGGGATGGAGTAGTTGGGAAGTGATCAAGCATTAAGACCAGCATGGACTAGTTGGGCGGAATGGCCTGCAAAAGTTAATACATTTGTTTTACAACAAGTGAATGCAACATTTCCTAATGGTCAATTTCTCCAGTGCCCACAGCAGAGGGGAGCGTACCTGTCTGATCGCCCACAGCACTCCGGTCGGAGACAAGCCAATACATTGATGGTCCGGTGGTAGGCCGAGCCCTCCAGGGGACAATACACCTGGACAATGTGAATAAGGGGATCACTGCAACGTGGACAGTGAGGATACTGCATGGTAATGCCAGGGACACAGTCCTGAGAGAGAGAGAAAGGTGGGGGGAGGGAGAGAGACAAAGAGATGATATCACTGTAAGAATTAAAACACCTGACCAGAGAAAGTCACTCAGCCCCTCGATTCAGTTCCACTGCGGCTGGTTCCTCATTAGCATGGCCCCATTGTGAGATAAACATGTCCCCGTGAGAAACTACAGTTCTGGATCCAGTGGATCCCATTAAAAAAAGAGCAGGGGCAGCAAGGATCTGGAGTACAATGGAATGGAGAGCAGTGATGGCTTGCTTTTCAGATCAGAGCAAGGGAGACACAGTAATCTGATAGATGGAGGTGAGCATCTCCTAGTGTGCAAACTTATAGGTGACACACAACTTGGGATCATGGTGAGTGATGGGTACTGAAAAAGGGAAGAAACTTGTAGGGCCCCAGGGATTGAGTGGGGGAGTGGGACCAAATGGGTTGAGGGATCTAGAATAGACTTCATGGACCAAACAGCTTCCTTAGAATCAGAGAGTGATTTATCTTTTAATTCCTTCAACCCAAAACTCACAATTTCCCCATGGCCAATTCACCTAAACTACACGCCTTTGGACTGCAGGAGGAAACCCACAGAGACAGAGAATGTGTGTGTGGAGTTTGCACAGTCACTCAAGGGTGGAATCAAACCTGGGTCCCTGCCGCTGTGAGGTAGTGCTAACCATGGAGCCACCCAAACAATTTCTGATAACATTCCTGTGAAATGTTTTGGAATATTTTACTGTTAAAGGTGCTTCATAAATGCAGGTTATTGTTTCTGATATACAGATTGGTAGTGAAGAGTCAATCTAATGGTTAAAGGCCAGACCTGACTGTGATCTGATCAATGAATACAAGTGTATTACGTATCTACATATTTAAAAAATAATTTGCACTTTTATAACATCTTTCACATCTTCAGGATGGCCCAAAACATTTTACAACCAACAAAACTTCTTTTAAGGTGTAGCCATTAATGTTCTGCAGTTAACCAATAAATGAGATAAACGATTGGTCTCATCACAATCATGTTATCGTTTTGTCAGAGCTGACTGCTGTTTCATGATTCATGTAGTTAGTTCGAATCACATATAGTGCATTCATTGATTCATTCAAGTCGTTATTCTGCTTAACTGAAACCAATGTCGATCTTTGTAATTTCACACCCAGGTGGCTCTGCTTCAGTTCACAAAAGAATGTACTCTGAGATTTTAAATAGAATTTGTTAATTCACAGCAGGAGTGTGTCACTGTCTAGACTAGTATTCATTGTCCATCCCAGAGGGCAGTTAAGAGTCAACCACATAGCTGTGGGTCTGGAGTCACACGTAGGTCAGACCAAGTAAAGACGGCAGTTTCCTTCCCTGAAAGGCGTTTGTAAACCATGGGTTTTTCCGACAACGAGCAATGGATTCATGGTCATCGTTAGGCTCTCAATCCCAGATTTTTATGGAATTCAGATTCCACCGTCTCCCTCAACAGATTCAGACCTGGTTCTGGAGTTCTGAAGGGTCACTGGACTTGAAACATTAACCTTGTCTCCACAACTGCTGCCAGACCTGCTGAGTTACTCCAGCAATTTCTGTTTTTTTGTTTTAGAGCATTACCTTTTTTTTTGGATAAACAGTCTAGCAATGATACTACTGGCCGTTACTCATCCCAGACTGAAGGTAACACACCATTGTGTTCATGTTGACACACCTGGGTTTAGTTATTTCCATCTTGATTTGATTTATTAGTGGCAGGTACAGTGAAAAGTTTTGTTTTGCGTAAAGTACAGGCAAAGATTATAACACAAAGATCATAGGGTAACAGAACAGAGTGAGGAATACAAGGTTACAGCTGCAGGAAAGGTAGCTACGAACAGAGAGATCAACATTAGATTTGAAACTCTGGAGGTCCATTCAGAAGTCTAATAACAGTGGGGAAGAAGCTGTTGGTACGTGTGTTTAAGCTTTTGTATCTTTTACCTAATGGAGATTATAACCAGGGTGGGTGGGGAGAACTTGCAATTTAAGGCTGCATAATCCAAGTTTAAATTCTCTGAGACAATTGAAAACCTATTAGTGAACAGAACTATGTGATCACAAGAGGAGGGTTAAGAGGGAGTTACTGCAGGAAGGAGCAGTATTCTAGCATGCTCTCCATTGGCTTTGTTTCCATTTGTAATGTCTTAGGTGAGAAATAATTACATTTGACTATACATAATCTTTGTTTTATAGTTAACTTTGTAACAATGTGTTTTTTAATTTGCTACTGTGTAATCCTTTAGAACTTGATTCCTCAAGACCAGGTATTATCTGAATGTATAAGGAGCTCTCTTTATACACACACTATAATTATTATTCACTTTTATAAGTTATTTGCATTAGTACTTTGTGATCTTCTTGATTAGTTTCACATAGTGTTGAAGTTACAAGCAACTTTTCCACTTTATCTTCTGTTTAAAACCACTTTCAGTTAACAGTAGAACATAGAACAATACAGCACAGAACAGGCCCTTCGGCCCACGATGTTGCGCCGAACATTTGTCCGAGCTTAAGCACCCATCCATGTACCTATCCAATTGCCGCTTAAAGGTCACCAATGATTCTGACTCTACCACTCCCACAGGCAGCGCATTCCATGTCCCCACCACTCTCTGGGTAAAGAACCTACCCCTGACATCCCCCCAAACCTTCCACCCTTCACCTTGTAACACTCTGTTATACCTGGGGAAAAGTTTCTGACTGTCTACTCTATCTATTCCTCTGATCATCTTATAAACCTCTATCAAGTCACCCCTCATCCTTCACCGTTCCAA
>NC_057726.1:3715168-3721308 GCF_004010195.1 Chiloscyllium plagiosum
TCCGCAACTCCACCAATCTTCGTATCGTCTGCAAATTTACTGACCCACCCTTCGTCTCCCTCATCTAAGTCATTAATAAAAATTACAAACAGCAGAGGACCCAGAACTGATCCCTGTGGGACTCCACTTGTAACTGGGCTCCAGGCTGAATATTTACCATCTATCACCACTCTCTGACTTCAACTGGTTAGCCAGTTTTCTATCCAACTGGCCAAATTTCCCTCTATCCCATGCCTCCTGACTTTCCGCATGAGCCTACCATAGGGAACCTTATCAAATGCCTTACTAAAATCCATGTACACTGCTCTACTGCTCTACCCTCATCCACATGCTTGGTCACTTCCTCAAAGAATTCAATAAGACTTGTAAAGCAAGACCTACCCCTCACAAATCCCTGCTGGCTGTTCCTAATCAAGCAGTGTCTTTCCAGATACTCATAAATCCTATCCCTCAGTACCCTTTCCATTACTTTGCCTACCACTGAAGTAAGACTAACTGGCCTGTAATTCCCGAGGTTATCCCTATTCCCTTTTTTGAATAGGGGCACAACATTCACCACTCTCCAGTCCCCTGGTACCACCCCAGTTGACAGTGAACAATGAGCTTGGCTTATCAACTGTGGGGAGCCCAGAGCATACAGAGCCCCACCCGAAACAAAGGTGCCAAGAGGAGATTACAAACTACCCTCTCCTCAAAGTAACACTAAGGTGGGCCCATGGATAAGTGACATCTTGAGGAACCAGTCAGGAGATGGTGGGAAGTATCAGTCAATGCTCATCACCTTAAGATCCAATTAGAGATGGACCATACAACCCATAAACTAAACAGAAGTGAATCTCACCCCACCCAGGCCACCCAGAATGTACGTTAGTAAGTCTTCACTGTCAGGGCAGGTCCTGACAAAAGGTTTTGGCTCAAAATGTTGACTCTCCTGCTCCTCGGATGCTGCCTGACTGGCTGTGCTTTTCCAGCACCACACTTGTTGACTTCCCACATCAGCAGTCCTTACAGTCTCCAGGACAGACTATTTGGAGGTGCTGGAAATATGGTTTCGAGGGGCCAGGGTGTGTACAAAAATTTGGGAGGAGCCTATCGCCAAAGTGATGCAGAAACTGGGCTTTTGAGTGTATTGCTCTCTCTCCGTTGCAGGTAAAAATCTGGTCTTCTGCTGTGAGGTAGTGTTGGTGTTGCTGTACGTGGTGCAGGTCTGGCCCATTCCCTGAGCTACCTTCCATTTCATTTGGAGGTCTAGGATGGACTGTGTCCACGTGGACACCATGTACATAAACTCTGGATTGGTGTGAGGGGGGCGGTGAGTTTAGGGTGTACCCAATGCTGCCCTCATCCTGATGGCGCCCTTTGTGTGCAGCTGCATTAAGCTGTGTGTAGACCCTTGGTACACAAACACAAATGTCACTGCATCCTGAGGTTCTACCCTTCCCCAGTGTTGCGAAGGATGGGATTGGCCTTTGTGCCACAGAACAGTCCAAATAGTTGGACCATTCGGGTATCACTGGTTCCTCAAAGCTTGCAAAGGAGAACACCGTTGACCACCGGTCCATCAGGAAGTGGTCAGTACATAGCATCCTGGAGACCCTGTGAGAATAGGAGAGGGTAGATCCTGATGGGTTATTTCCTGAGCAGACTGTCAAAGTCATTTGGCAGAGACGCCTCATCACCAGAACGTTCTAACAAGCACCAAGACATCATTCAGCAGGTGGTGAGAAAGGCACTACCTGGGAGACCCTTCATGTACACTGCACTCCCTGCACCATCGCACGCTACCCTCAAAGTGGCTTGGGGAGGGAGGGAGGGGGGGAGATGTGCATTTGTAAAGGAAGCCTAGGTTGTGTCGAGGTTTGTCCTGAGCAGCTCCGTGACACGGGACTCTGTGCTCTACCGTCTGTTCCCCGGGATTCACCGAGCCAAACATCGACTGCACCGGGAGGACCATCAACTCAGAGAAAGACGCTCTTTGGTCTGCCCGAAACTTGTTGGTGTTACAGAGCAAGGAGTTGACCCTGACCCAGTGTTACAGACTGATATCCTCTATTCCTGATGAAGGGCTTTTGTCCGAAGCGTCTATTTTCCTACTCCTTGGATGCTGCCTGTCCTGCTGTGCTTTTCCAGCATCACTCTAACCCAGATACAGGGCTACGTGTGATGGACACACTAAAGCTCAGAGTAGCTGCCAGGAGACACAGTGGGGAAAGACCACTGTCTGAGGTCTTTCTACTGAAGTATAACGAAGGTTTGTTCAGTTATTGGACTCTCCTGGTGCCTCAAAATGAACATAAATCATTTCCTGCATGAGTAGAAAGTACCTTTGTTTTTGCAACTGCAGGGAACTTCTGAAAAATATCAAAATTTCAGTGTTTGGTTTTTTTCCTGCAAAGGCTATACAGATTACATTACAGTGTGGAAACAGGCCCTTCGGCCCAACAAGTCCACTCCGACCCGCCAAAGCAAAACCCACCCATACCCCTACATTTACCCCTTACCTAACACTACGGGCAATTTAGCATGGCCAATTCACCCGACCCTGCACATCTTTGGATGGTGGGAGGAAACCTGAGCACCCAGAGGAAACCCACGCAGACACGGGGAGAACGTGCTAACTCCACACAGTCAGTCGCCTGAGGCGGGAATTGAACCCGCATCTCTAGTGCTGTGAGGCAGCAGTGCTAACCACTGTGCCACCCACTTCAAACTGACTTCAAACTTCTGAATGTACTTACAGATTTTTTTTTATAAATAAAGTTTTTCAAAATAAAGTAAATTAAAAAAAGGGGTCTAGAGGGTGGTGGGAATTTGGAATGCGCTGCCTGAGAGGGATGGCTGAGGTGAGAAATCTTACAAACTTTTATAAAGGGAGTTGAAGAATGTGATGCTGGAAAAGCACAGCTGGTCAGGCAGCATCCTGAATGTCTCAAAACTTTGACTCTCCTGTTCCTCGGATGCTGCCTGACCTGCTATGCTTTTCCAACACCACACTCTTTGACTCTGATCTCCAGCATCTGCAGCCCTCACTTTCTCCCAAACTTTTATAAAGGACTTGGATGGACACTTGAAATGTCATAACATTCAAGGCTATGGAAAGTGCAACTAGTTTAGGGAGTAGCATATCTTTGGTGGCACAGACTCAATGGGCCGAAAGGCCTCTTCTGTACTACCCGATTCTATGAAGTTAGTTTGGAAAACTTGAGACTGTTTTCCTTCAAAAAGAGAAAGCAGAGAGGAAATCTGATTAAGGTGTTTAAATCATGGGGTGGTGGGGAGTGTGGGGAGAGTCATTTGAGGAGAAACTGTACCTACTTGTGAAAGGATTGAGAACAAGAGAACACAGATTTAGAAGTAAAACTAAAATACCACAGATGTTGGAAATCTGAAATAAAAACAAAGTGCTGGAGAAATGCAACAGGCCTGGCAGTGTCAGTGGAGAGAGAAACAGAGTTAATGTTTCAAATCAAATACGACTCTTCTTCAGAAAAGATTTGAAGCAATTGGCAAAAGTGACAATGAGAAAAGAACTTTTGCATGCAGCCAGTGGAGAGGGTTTGGTACACACCGCCAGCAGGCAGATTGAATCCAGAAATGTAAAAGGGAACTTGATCATTATTTGAAAAAGGACTACATGGAGATGGCACACACTGAATTGCTCAATGGCAGAGCTGGTCCAGACAGGAAGGACCAAAAAGCCTCCACCTGCACTGTAACAATTCAATTATCAGCACATTTGATCCCTCGAGCCTCCCCCAGCATTCAGTTGGGTCATGGCTGATCCAGCATTCCTCAAATCCACTTTCCTGCCCTCTCTCCCCAACCCTTAATTTCCCACTCTGATCAAGAATTGATCTTAGCCTTAAATAAACACATGAACTCTGTCCGCACAACTCTCTGTGGCAAAGAGCTTCAAAGATGCTCAGCCCTCTTCATTTCAATTTTACATTAGCATCTTAAATTCTGAGACTATGCTCTCTGGTCCCAGCCTCTCCCACGAGGGGAAACATCTTCTCAACATGGAGGGGCATGGATAGGATAAATAGACAATGTCTTTTCCCTGGGGTGGGGGAGTCCAGAACTAGAGGGCGTAGGTTTAGGGTGAGGGGAAAGATGTAAGAGGGACCAAAGTGGGGAACTTGTTCACACAGAGGGTGGTACGTGTATGGAATGAGCTGCCAGAGGAAGTGGTGGAGGCTGGTACAATCACAGCATTTAAAAGGCATCTGGATGGATATAGGATTAGGAAGAGTTTGGAGGGATATGGGCCAAAGGCAGGCAAATGGGACTAGATTAGGTCAGGATATCTGATCGGCATGGACGAGTTGGACTGAAGGGTATGTTTCTGTGCTGTATATCTCTATGATGCTTAGCCCCTGAAGGATCCTCCTGTGATTGTGGGTGCAATCACTACAATCAGCCACAAGTTTTAAACAGAGGACATAATGCATCAATGCAAGGTATGGGTTAATTCTAAACTTAGCACTCTTCCTCATCAGTAAAAGTATTTGTGATATCTTGTTGTACATAGACCTCTAGTGGAGGTTATTTGTTTAAAAGTTTCGAGCCAGCCAGGAGTCGAACCTGGAATCTTCTGATCCGTAGTCAGACGCGTTATCCATTGCGCCACTGGCCCGCTGTACAACAGTGGCGCAGGGAGGCTTTAAGAAGTTGTGTCATGTAGTTAAGCCCCGCCCTCTGAGCCCTCCCTTTTTATGAATGGGGCTGGTCACGTGCCTCAGAACGCTGCGACAGCAGAAATGGATACACCGCGGCCTCCAATCCCCACATCCCCCCCCCCGGGTCCTGCCGCCCGCCGCTGTCTCTTACCGGTCTCCCGCCCACTTTGCTGGTCTCCCAGGAACAGCGGCTCCCTGCCCCGATCACTTCGTCCCGAAGTCCCAGTAAGACCGGCCCTGGCCTAGCCGTGGAACACATGCTGGCGGCTGCTGCTACTCGAGGAGCGAGGCCCGGCCGCGGAGCCAAGGCGGTTCGAATCCCGCCCACTCAGCTCAGCTGGTCTTTTATATCCTGCTGCCAAATGTGTCTTTATTTTGGTGCAGCCTTCTTATAATTATAATAATTATCTGTATAATTTCTCATTTTAAAAATGACTGTTGGGTAAAACAATATGTAATATAGAATAAATACGTTTTTGTGTTGTTACATTAAAAATGTAATTACTTTCAGAAAGACCATTTCATACAAACTGAGTGAGATTCAAAATTAATGAACTGGAGCAAACTCCATTCTAACAAACTGACGTGATGCCCCGGGGTCTACTTCACCCTCTCTCACTGTAAGAAACCTCTTCCTTGTGTGGACTGATTGACATTGTGGAATAACGGAATCTCCTCTTGTATTGTAACTAATTACAGTAGTAATATGATCTACTCTTCACAAACACCTATCTATGAGAGCTCAGTTACTCTGTCTATAACTGTAAACTGTCTTTCCCACAACAGATAGGTGCAGGCAAGGAGGACCCCCCTGTCAGTAATCAGGGGCAAAAATAGAAGTTGCTAGAACAGCTCAGCAGGTCTGGCAACATTTGTGAGAGAAATCAAGAGTTAACATTTCAGCTTAGAACCCCAGTCACTCGACCCGACACATTAACTCTGATTTCTCTGCACTGATGCTACCAAACTTGCTTTTCTAGCAACTTCTGATTGACAGCATCCACAATTTTTTGGCTTTTATTCAGAAATCAGGGGCACAGTTTTAAAAAAAGGAGCAGGTGTTCTAGTGAATCCCAGCGCAAACTGGGAGGACAACATCTCATCTTCAGACTAGGCACTTTACAGCCTTCTGGACTTGATGCTGAACTCAACACGTTCAGATTCTGATTCTGGATCAGTGGTGCTGGAAGAGCACAGCAATTCAGGCAGCATCCGAGGACAGACAAAATCGACGTTTCGGGCAAAAGCCCTTCATCAGGAATAAAGGCAGAGAGCCTGAAGCATGGAGAGATAAGCTAGAGGAGAGTGGGGGTGGGGACTGGGAGTTGCAATGAGAGAGAGACTCCCTGAGATTCTTGTAGAGAGAGGAGGAAAACTTCTTCAAGGCAGGCATCCTTGCAAGAGGATTCACAGTAGGGTTAAAATCAACGAGGTAAAAACAATGACTGCAGATGCTGGAAA
>NC_057726.1:3725515-3751253 GCF_004010195.1 Chiloscyllium plagiosum
CTCCCCCCTCTCCTCCCTGACCTATCACCTTCATCTCCTTCCCCACTGACCTATTGTACTCTATGCTACTCTATCCCCACCCCCACCCTCCTCTAGCTTATCTCTCCACGCTTCAGGCTCTCTGCCTTTATTCCTGATGAAGGGCTTTTGCCCGAAACGTCGATTTTGCCTGTCCTCGGATGCTGCCTGAACTGCTGTGCTCTTCCAGCACCACTGATCCAGAATATGGTTTCCAGCATCTGCAGTCATTGTTTTTACCACGTTCAGATTCTGAACCCACTCCCATTCCTTCCCTTATTATATTCTTTGTCACCAGGTCCTCTCTCCTCCCCCCAACCCAGTGGGTCTGCCTGTCCTTTCAAGTTTGCCAGGAGATACCCGTTTTTCTGCCATTCTCACATTCAGATCACTTAATCTGAATTTTCAGCATCTTTTTTCCTCCAGCATTCTAGACCCACCACTGCCACCCCCCACCCAGCAAACTTTGGCACAAATAGAGCCCCCTGAACACCACGTTAGCTCTGATGAACAGTCATCTAAACTCGAAACATTAGCTTGCTCTCTCTCCAAGGATGCTGCCTGACCCACTGTGACCTCCAGCATTTGTTGTTTTCAGGTGGTTCCGAAGGATTTCGAGGAGAAATGTCTTCACCTTCACACAGAGGGTGGTGCGTGTATGTAATGAGCTGCTAGAGGAAGTGGTGGAGGCTGGTACAATTACAGCATTTAAAAGGCATCTGGATGGGGATATGAATAGGAAGGTAGAAAAGCAGGAGGCTGGGAGAACACAACAAGCCAGACAGCATCCAGAGGTGGAGAAGTCAACGTTTCGGGTGTAACCCTTCGTCAGGACGGGGGGGTGGGTGTGGGGGGAGGTGCAGATAAAGTGGGATGGGGGTGGTGATGTAGGGATGGGTGAACACAGGTAGAGGGTACAACCTGGTTGGTCGATGGGAGAAATGACTCTGGTTGATAGGTGGATGGAAGGAGAAAGTGAGCACTGCAGATGTTGGAGATCAGAGCTGACAGTGTGGTGCTGGAAAAGCACAGCAGCTCAGGCAGCATCTAAGGAGGAGAATCGCTGTTCGGGCATAAGCCCTTCATCAGGAATGAGGGGCTGATGAAGGGCTTTTGACCGAAACATCGATTCTTCTGCTCTTTGGATGCTGCCTGATCTACTGCGCTTTTCCATGATCACTCTTGAGCTGGAAGAAAGAGTTGATCAGAGGAATGGAAGGGAGGAGGAGGGGCTGGGAAAGGAGTGGATGATGGGAAGGGAGGTTATTTGAAATTGGAGAACTCATTGTTGAGTCCTGTGGACTGTAGGCTGCCCAGGTAGAAGAAGAGGTGTTGTTCCTCCAGGTTGCTGTTTGACACCTGCTGGGAACGCCAGCCTCCTGCTTGTCTACCTTGGAATCTAGCAACTGCAGGTTTTTTTTACTTTCAACATGAATGATCTTAGAGGGATATGGGCTAAATGCTAGCAATGGGACTAGATCGGCTATGCAAATGATTTTGGTTTGATGGGTCACAGTGGGGTTGTGGTCAAGGGGCAGGTAGGACGTGGTGTCGGAGAGCTGGCACTCAGCCTGTGTGATATAGAGGTCTGCCCTAGAGACTCCACTGCCCGACTTTGTCAGCGGGTTTGATGGTGAAACGGGGGTTGGTGCAGAGAGAGTGAGGTTGGAGTTGGTGGCGGGGGCGGGGTGGAGAAATTGAGGCAGCTGATGTCACGGCATGGCACAGTGGTTAGCACTGCTGCCTCATAGCCCCAGACACCTGGGTTTGATTCCACCCTCAGGTGACTGTATGGAGTTTGCACATTCTTCCTATGTCAGTGTGCGTTACCTCTCGGTGCTCTGGTTTCCTCCAAATTCACAATGTGGTGAATGATGTGCAGGCTACGTGGATGTAGGCTAGGGAGAATGTGCAAACTCCACAGGGACAGCTGCCCAAAGCTGGGTTTGAACCAGGGTCCCTGACACTGCGAGGCAGCAGTGCTAGCCACTGTGTCTTTATGAATCATTCTGCCCACAGTTTAAGTGGTTTTTGATGGATAGACTTGTGGTTTTATTGTTAATATTATAGAGCATGTGATTGCAAAGCAATTGTGGCAAGATTCAGAATGTCATTTTAAACCATGTTCTCAATTCTCATGCAAATATTCTAATTTTTATTTGTTTTATATTTGCTGATTTGTTTGATTCACCATCGGTGCTGTGATTGTTCTCAGCTCATTCTCCAATACAATAATCTTGGCTTTACGGTTCATTTCTAATGATCTGGCAATGAATGTAAGGTCAGTTCAAAGTTCTGTTTAGTGTCACTTTCCTTTTCCTATCTTGTCTGTCTACTTCAATTCAATTAATTTGTGAGAAAGATATGTCCAACATTCCTGATTATGTGAGAACATATAGAAAGGTGTGTGTATGTGTCAGTTTGTGTATGCCTTTGTGTGCGTTTGTACAAGTTGTGTTTGTGTGTATGTGTGTTTGGACATGTATTTCTACCTTATTGTGTGTGTTTGTATGGGCACTTTTGTCAGGTCATGTGTGTGTTGTGCATTTGTACATTTTGGTACAAGGTAACACCCACAAATTTAAACACTTCATGACATTTCAAACAAAGGATTGGAATTAACTTTAAACTAGATTAGTATTTTTGCAATTATCTTTGGAGGCTTGTTAGACCAAAATTTGAGCTTGTCTTTCTTTAAATTGTTGCCTGTTTGCAGGTTGAGGTTGAACTGCATGTATTTTCCAGAGTCACTGTTCATCGGCCAATTTGGTAAGTCATTTCTGTTGGGATTCCTGCAAAGGAAGAGATGGCAATAACATTTAATGGAACACAAAGTGTAAAAGGCTCCTCAATTACCTCCAACATCCCCCTCCTTCTATGACACCTAGCCACATAACTAAGGATGAACAATTAATATTGTCTTGCCAATGATGCCCACATCCCACAGATGAATTCAATAAAAGGTGAAAAGCGAATACGATCAGAGTTTGGGATGTTAGTACTTGGTTCAAAGGTACTTTGGGTCTGATTGAGCAGGGCTGAAAATGTGTTGCTGGAAAAGCGCAGCAGGTCAGGCAGCATCCAGGGAACAGGAGAATCGACATTTCGGGCATAAGCCCTTCTTCAGGAACGAGGAAAGTGTGTCCAGCAGGCTAAGATAAAAGGTAGGGAGGGGGGACTTGGGGGAGGGGCGCCTTCTTCAGGATTCCTGAAGAATGGCTTATGCCCGAAACGTCGATTCTCCTGTTCCCTGGATGCTGCCTGACCTGCTGCACTTTTCCAGCAACACATTTTCAGCTCTGATCTCCAGCATCTGCAGACCTCACTTTCTCCTCTGATTGAGCAGGGACCCACTAACACCTCCACTGAATGTTCTGTTTCTGTGAAGGCAACACAACTGTTCAGTTTCTGCACCCCCCGCCCTCCTAACAAACCCATAGGCACCCTCTGTCATAAACCTACTGATACTCCGCTATCAAATTGACTAACCCATTTACTAGGAGGGATCTATATACACACTGCCCAGTCTCCAATGGTAATCAGCACTTCAGAGCATTTACCAATCACTTCCTGTTTGGATTGTTTTTAAGAAAGACAATCTCTGAAGAGAGATTTTCTTTTCCTGTTTTGCAGAGGCCTGTTTGTGTGTATGTGTGTCTGTGTGTTTGTATTTATATGTGTCGGTGTGTATTTGTACATTATGTATATTTGTATGTATGACTGTGTTTTTGAGAGTATTATGTGTCTGTGTGTTTACGAATGTTTGTCATTGAGTCATAGGCATACATAGCACAGAAGCAGATCCTTCGGTCTAACTCAGCCATGCCGCCCAAACCCAATCTAGTCCCACCTACCAGCACCCGGCCCATATCCCTCCAAACCCTTCCTATTCATTTACCCATCCAAATGCCTCTTAAATGTTGCAATTGTACCAGCCTCCACCACATCCTCTAGCAGCTCATTCCATGCACATACCACCCTCTGCAAGTTGCCCCTTAGGTCTCTTTTATATCTTTCCCCTCTCACCCTAAACCTATGCCCTCTAGTTCTGGACTCCCCTGCCCCAGGGAAAAGACTTTGTCTATTTATCTTATCCATGCCCCTCATGATTTTATAAATTTCTGTAAGGTCACCCTTCAGCCTCCGACGCTCCAGGGAAAACAGCGCCAGCCTGTTCAGCCTCTCCCTGTAGCTCAAATCGTCTTAACGCTGGCAACATCCTTGTAAATCTTTTCTGAACCCTTTTAAGTTTCACAACATCTTTCCAATAGGATATGTGTATGTGTTTTTGGAGATATTTCTAGGCATAAGTATTTACACTTCTTTACGACTGACTGTTTTATATGAACCAATTATTACATCATTATTGATTAGTAAAAGGCATTTGGATGGGTATATGAATAGGAAGGGTTTAGAGGATATGGACCGGATGCTGGCAGGTGGGACTAGATTGGGTTGGGATATCTGGTCAGCATGGATGAGTTGGACCAAAGGGTCTGTTTCCGTGCTGTACATCTCTAAGTTTTGTTTTATAAACACCAATAATTGTGAGTTTTGAGAAAACTTGTTGATAAATCATTTTATAAAAGCTGATATAGATAATTCACGGTGACTCAGTGGTTAGCACTGCTGCCTCACAGCACCAGAGTCCCAGGTTTGATTCCAGCCTCGAGCAACTGTCTGTGTGGAGTTTGCACATTCTCCCCGTGTCTGCGTGGGTTTCCTCCCACAATCCAAAGATGTACTGGTCAGGTGAATTGGCCAAGCTAAATTGCCCGTAGTGTTAGGTGCATTGGTCAGAGGGAAATGGGTCTGGGTGGGTTACTCTTCGAGAGGGTCAGTGTGGACTTGTTGGGCTGAAGAGCCTGTTTCCACAATGTAGGGAATATAATCTAATCATAATTGGTTTTCATGGTAACTGCAACAACTCTTTTTCTTTAATGTTGTGACTTATAGAGTAATGGGATTAGAAAGACTGTGCTCTGGTAATATAAACTGTCATCTGTTGGAAAGTAATAGATAATGGAGCAAGTATTCAATCTTTGGCTCACGTCCCACTTAGAAACTGTAGCAACAGAATTTAAACTGGGCATTGTGCAATGGTAAGGATGATGGAGTATTGATGTTCTGCCCTGAGGTGTCCCCAGTGGATTTATGAGTTAAGTTAAACTTTAGAGAAGATTGAGGGGGGATCTCATAGAAACACATAAAATCCTGATATGACTGGGCAGGCTAGAAGTGGAAAAAATGTTCCCAATGCTGGGGAAGTCCAGAACTAGGGGTCAGATTCTGAGAATAAAGGGTAAGCCATTCAGGACTGAGATGAGGATGAATTTCCTCACTCAGAGAGTTGTGTTCCTGTGGAATTCTCTTCCACAGGAAGCTGTTGGGGCCACTTCATTAAACATATTCAAGGGGGAGCTGGACGTGGCCTATGTGAACTTTAGCAAGGCATTCAACAAGGTTCCGCATGGTAGATTGATTAGTAAGGTTAGATTACATGAGATCCAGGGAGAGCTAGCCAATTGGATACAAAATTGGCTTGATGGTAGGAGACAGAGGCTGGTGGGAGAGGGCTGTTATTCAGACTGGAGGCCTTTGATCAGTGGTGTGCCGCAAGGATCAGTGCTGGGACCACTACTGTTTATCATTTATGTAACTGATGTGGATGATTGTATTGCTCACAAGACAAAGCTTTTCACTGTGCCTCGGTACACGTGACAATAAATTCAATTCATTCAATTCGATTCATGAGAACATAAGAGACATGGTTAGTAAGTTTGTGGATGACTCCAAAATTGATGGCACAGTGGACAGTGAAGAAGGTTATCTAAGATCACAAGAGGATTGAGGAATAGCAGATGGAGTTTAATTTAGATAAATGTGAAATATTGCATTTTGGAAAGCCAAATCAGAGCAGGGCTTACGCAATTAATGGTTGGGCCCTGGGGAGTGCTGTCAAACAGACAGACTTAGGGCTGCAAGTACATAGTTCCTTGAAAGTGGCATCACTGGTAGACAGGGAGGTGAAGAAGGTGTTTGGCATACTTGCCTTCATTGATCAGGATTCGGAGATGCCGGTGTTGGACTGGGGTGTACAAAGTTAAAAATCACACAACACCAGGTTATAGTCCAACAGGTTTAATTGGAAGCACACTAGCTTTCGGAGCGATGCTCCACCTTCAACATATTGTCTAGCTATCACCGTTGTTAACAGCTAACCCGAGAATGCAATTTTAAAAAAAAAGGGTTTTGTGATTTACACATGAAAGAATTGAAACTATCACTGTATTCTAACAGATGAAAGGCTTAACAGACAATCAATTCTTCAATGTATAATTTCAGTTACATCACACTGCAATTTTTTGCTATAAATTCTGTGTTACGATCGAGCCCTCCACAATCACCTGATGAAGGAGCGTCGCTCCGAAAGCTAGTGTGCTTCCAATTAAACCTGTTGGACTATAACCTGGTGTTGTGTGATTTTTAACTTCATTGATCAGAGCATTCAGTATAGGAGCTGGACATCATGTTATGGATGTAGGTGACATTGGTCAGGCTACATTTGGAGGACTGTGTCCAATTCTGGTCACTCTTCCAGAGGAAGGATGTTATTAAACTGGAAAGGGTGCACAAAAGATTTACAAGGATGTTACTGAGACTGCAGGGTTTGAGCTATAAGGAGAGGCTGGATAATCTAAGAATCTTTTCCCCGGAGTGTCAGAACCTGAAGGGTAACCTTACAGAGATTTATAAAACCATGAAGGGGATGGATCACCCAGTGATAGGAAATTCAAAGTCTTAGTCTTAACATTGATATTTCTGTCTCCGGATGCCTTGATGAATGACCTGGAATGAGAAAGCAAACACTGTTGAGAAGCTGTAATCAGTGAAAACCTTACCCATTCCACGCAAAGCTGGCCCAGTATAACATCACCATCTTACTCAAACTCTTTTCTGCTTCAGTCACGTTACCTGTTTATAAAAAAACCCACAGAATTACGACATTCCCTCTGCTTCATGGCTGCAATTAATGAAGATATCACACACTTTCTACCATCGAGAAGGACAGGGGCAGCAGATTCATAGGAACACCAACACATGCAAGTTCCTCTCCAAGCCACTCACCATCCTGACTTGGAAATATGTCGCTGTTCCTTCATTGTCACTGGGTTAAAATCCTGGAATTCACTTCCTTAAGGCATTGAGGGTCTACCTACAGCACATGGACTGCAGCAGTTTCTAAAGGCAGCTCACCCCTACCCAACAATGCCCACATCTTGAGAATAATTAATCCAGGGTGTAAATATGCAGCTGCCAACTAGCCCTGTTCAGGTGCCAGGAGTGACTCAGTGGGTCATCCTGTCAACTTTAGTTCTGAAGGTGTGGGTTCAGGTCTCTCTGTAAAGATGGGGGAGACTCCAGTAGAGTGTTGAGGGAGTACCACTCTGTAAAGATGGAGACTCCAGTGTTGAGGGAGTACCACTCTGTAAAGATGGAGACTCCAGTAGAGTGTTGAGGGAGTACCACTCTGTGAAGATGGAGACTCCAGTAGAGTGTTGACCACTCTGTGAAGATGGAGACTCCAGTAGAGTGTTGAGGGAGTACCACTCTGTAAAGATGGAGATTCCAGTAGAGTGTTGAGGGAGTACCACTCTGCTGAAGATGCTGTCTCTCAGCAAGATGTTGAACTGGGGTCCTGTTCACCTTCAGGGTAGTGTCCAGCCCCTCACACCCTTACCAGCAGTGTGCCGCAAGGATCAGTGCTGGGTCCACTATTGTTTATCACTTATATAACTAATGTGGATGATTGTATTGCTCGCAAGACTGTGCCTTGGTACACGTGACGATAAATTCAATTCAATTCATGAGAATGTAAGAGACATGGTTAGTAGGTTTGTGGATAACACCAAAATTGGTGGCACAGTGGACAGTGAAAAAGGTTACCAATACTCATTGCAAGTGCTGTTTACACAGCTATTTGTTCAAGCAGTGGGGTGGGGTGAAGCGGGGGGGAGGAATTAAGTCACAGACCAGGGATGGTGTACAGGATTTTGAAAGGCAGCAGCTAGGTTCTTGCTGGGATCCTGGGCATTACCCCTCCCTCAAAGAACACTACCTCAGAGATCATTAGACAGGCCCCTTTTCACTTGGAGGTTTGGGACTGGCTGCTGTGTCTCCTGCTCACAATAACAGGCACAAAGGGGGAAGCCAGCAGAGGCCTGGTGGAGGAAAGGAAGTGCAGCTTAAGGAAGGAATGAGGAGAGCAAAGGGGGGACATGAGAAAACACAGAGGAGATTCACCAGGATGTTGCCTGGGATGGAACGTTTCAGCGATGTAGAGAGAGACAGGAGGAAAAGGCTGGAAAGTTGGATTAAAAGCTCAGCCATGATCTCAATGAATAGTAGAGCAGTTTCGATGGGCCAAATGGTCTACCTCTGCTGCTATGGTGTTGAAAGAGACTGGATAAGCTTGGGTTGCTTTCTTTGGAACAGAGAAGGTCGTTGGGGGCGGGGGACCCTGATAGAGGTGTGTAACGCTATGAGAGGGATGGATGAGGTGTTTCCCTTGGTCAAAGGGTCAACTGCAAGGGGGCCATCATTTTAAAGTGAAAGGCAGGAATCTAGATCAGGTTTAAGGAAAAACCTTTTCATTTAAAGGGTGTTGGGTTCTGAAATGCACTGCCTAGGTGGGGGGTTGATGGGGGTAAGCCTCACAACCTGGGCGAGAATGATAGAACATTTTACGGTACAGTGTCATAACATTCAAAGCTCTGGGTGTAGTGCAGGCAAGTAGGCCTGGGTAGGGAGTAGGAAATATTTGGCAGTACAGACTTGATAGGCTGAAGGGCCTCTTCTGTACTATATGGTTCTATGACTAGTGACCACATTTCAAAAGAGCTTCATTGGCCATAAAGCACTTTGAGATGTCCTGAGGACTTGAAAGGCACTATATAAATGCAAGTTCTTTATTTCTGAACTCCAAAAATCTACAACATGCCAATCCAAACAATTAATCCCACCAGACTGTTTAACCTGTGAAGGCATCACCGTATCCCTCACTGTGTAAGATGAAGTTAACCACCCTATACAGATAGTGACACTCCCCAGGCCTTCTGACTCAGAGATAGGGGCATTACCACTCTACCACAAGACTTGTCATTCTGCAGATATTTTTAAAGTATCCTAACCCACATGTAGATATATGACGCTCCTCACCAAGTAACACATCAAAAGCAGGGATGAAGGCTCCTCCAAAGACAAAGGAGAGTTCCGCTGCGTGAGGAGCTCTCCTGAACTGGGGTATTCTCCTCTCATAGAAACTGGCACGGTGCTGGAACTCATACAGAAACACAGGGTTCCCAGCATCTGCAAACACAACACCTGAAACATCAGCAGCTCAAAGCAAACACAGTGCATTCTCAGCAACACCAACCCAGTCTGAAATCGCAAATGGACCCAAACCCCTTCCTATTCACTCCCACTGTACACAATCCCAATGGACCCAAACCCCTGCCTATTCACTCCCACTGTATGCAATTCCAATGGACTCAAACCCCCTCCTGGGAGAAAGTGAGGACTGCAGATGCTGGAATTCAGAGTTGAGAGTGTGGTGCTGGGAAAACACAGCAGGGCAGGCAGCATCAAAGGAGAAGAATTCAGGATTCGGGCATAAGCTCTTCATTAGGAATCCACCGACACCCTCATCCGCCTGGCTGAACTGGTCCTCACCCTCAATTAGTTCTCCTTCCAATCCTCCCACTTCCTCCAAACCAAAGGGGTAGCCATGGGCCCCAGCTATGCCTGCCTGGTTGTTAGCTACATGGAACAGTCCATCTTCCACAGTTACACCAGCCACCACCCCCCCACCTGTTCCTCCACTGCATCGATGACTGTATGGCGGCACCTCATGCTCCCACAAGGAGGTTGTACAGTTCATCAACTTTACCAACACAGTCCACCCCAATCTCAAATTCACCTGAACCATCTCGGAAACCTCCTTCTCCTTCCTGGACCTGTCCATCACCGTCTCTGGCAACTGACTGACCACAGACATCTAGTACAAACCTACCAACTCCCACACCTACCTGGACTACACGTCCTCCCACCCTATCTCCTGTAAAAATGCCATCCCTTATTCCCAATTCCTCCGCCTCTGCTCCCAGGATGACCAATTCCACCTCAGAAAGTCCCAGACCTCCTTCTTCCACGATTGCAATTTCCCTTACCATGTGGTTGATGATGCCCTCCAGCATATCTCCTCCACTTCACGAACCACCGCCCTTGACCTCCACCCCTCTCAACCACAAGGACAGAACTCCCCAGGTCCTCGCCTTCCACCCCACCAACCTTGGCATACATCACATCATTCTCTGCCACTTCCACCAGGTACAAATGGACCCACCACCAGATATTTATTTCCCTCCCCGCCCCTATCAGCATTCCAGAGAGACCAGTCCCTCTGCAACTCCCTCGTCAGGTCCACGCGCCCCCACACCCCCAACCAACCCATGCCCCACTCCTGGTACCTGTCCCTGCCACCACAGAAAGTGTAAAACTTGCGCCCACACCACTCCCCTCACCTCCATCCAAGGCCCCAAGGGATCCTTCCACATCTGTCAGAAATTTACCTGTACCTCCACCAATGTCATCTACTGTATCTGTTGAACCCAGTATGGTCTCGTCTACATCAGGGAGACAGGACACCTTCTTGCAGATCGTTTCAGAGAACAACTCTGGGACATCCCCACCCACCAACCCCACTGCCCTGTGGCTGAACTCTTCAACTCCCCCTCCCACTCCGTCAAGGATATGCAGGTCCTGGGCCGCCTTCACCACCAAACTGTTACCACTCGACACCTGGAGGAGGAACGCCTCATATTCTGCCTTGGGACCCTGCAACCACACGGGATCCATATGGATTTCAGCAGCTTCCTCATTTTCCCTCCCCCCATATTATCCCAGCCCCAAGCCTCCAACTTGGCACTGCCCTCCAGACCTGTCCATTACTCCCCCCTCCGACCTATCACCTTTTCCTTCACCTTCATCTACCTATCGCTTTCTCAGCTACCTTACCCCAACCCCATCTCCCTCCCATTGACCTCCCAGCCCCCTCCGGCCCACAAACATCATTCTTGATGAAGGGCTTTTGCCCGAAATGTCGATTCTCCTGCTCCTCGGATGCTGCATGACCGGCTGTGCTTTCCCAGCAACACACTCTCGACTCAAACCCCTTCCTATTCACTCCCACTGTACACAATCCCAATGGATTCACAAACCTTCCTATTCACTCCCACTGTACACAATCCCAATGGATTTACAAGCTTTCCTATTCACTCCCACTGTACACAATCCCAATGGATTCACAAAGCTTCCTATTCACTCCCACTGTATACAATCCCAATGGATTCAAACACCTTCCTATTCGCTCCCACTGTGTACAATCCCAATGGATCAAATTCTTGCTCATTCACTCCTAAATGCTCTATAGATTCCAAGTGGATCAAACTTCCTCCCATTCACCAGCATTGTACAGAATCTGACCTAACTGTGGACCCAAATCCCTTCCTGTTCAGTGCCATTGTGGTAATTCATGGAGGCTCATCTCCTGCCCTTGTCCTGCTCTCATGAAGTGGTGCGCTCAATCCATACCCACTCAATAACGATGCAATAACTGGCTCTCTCGAATGGACAGAGATGCCTACAATCCTTTAAGGACTCTCCCCTTGTGCAGTATTCTTGTTCCTGATAAAGTATAAACATTGGAGCAACTGAGGGCCTCATTAATTTCCCGAGGTTGACAAACCCACTCACCTTTGTAATACTGGGCAGCTCTCAGGGTGGGAATAGTTATAAACACATCGCCAAACAGGTCGAGGTACCGTTCCTTCAGTGTGTCACAGTCATGTACATCCTCAAAGTATTCATCAAAAATCAGGGCTCCATTCTCCTCACCGAACTAACCAGAGAGTTAAATCACTTAGAGTCCTACAGGACAACATGTTGCAACAAGAAAACAGAAACACCCCAAAATGATAATAATAAAAATGCTGTCAGGGCCCAGGGAAGTGAGAGGATTTACACATTGGACCTTGTATTCATCATCTCGGGTTTTCTTCCCTAACCGTTGATCTTTAAACCCCATTTGCTTGACCTTCTGACTCAAGGAAGGAGCAATACTGTCGGAATTAGGGAGAGTTGGCTGTAGGGTTGGAGGAGGTGATAGAGACGGGCCATGGGGAGACCATGAGAGAGTCCCATACAGTCTGATTCAGTGTGAGACAGCGGAGAGGGTCTGGATCCTTGGTGAGGGAGCAGAGGTTGTGCTGAGGAACAAGGACAGCAGCTTCTCTCTTCCCCGTATTTAACTGGAGGAAATTACTGTTCCAGCACCAGATGTTGGACAGGCAGATTCATAATTGAAAGGAGAATAGAGGGTTCGAGGGAACTAGGGGGGAGGTGGAGTTGTGTATTTGTTGATGTACACGTGAAGCCTAACTGATCTTTTAAAGACACCATTGTGTTGCAGTCAGTTAGGTCAGTTGGTTGGATGGCTGGCTTGTGATGCCAACAGTATGGGTTCAGTTCCTGTTCCAGCTGAAGTTACTATGAAGGCCTCTCGGCTGAGGTGTGGTGATCCTCAGGTTACCAGTCATCTCTCTATGAGAGGTTGGGACCATGGTAACTTTACTGAGCTGCTGCACTAAAATAGCAGGTGGCTGAGGATTGAACCTGTGGGAACAAACAGACAGATCACTGAAAGGTGTGCCAGGTCACAAAGGAGGCAGGTGATGCAGTTCTACCAGCTTTTTCATTCTGCCATGGAATGGCAGTGCCAGATTTACTGCCCATCCCACCCCAGAGTGACTTGCTGGGCTGCTCCAGACGTTAACTAAGAGTCAGCCATATTACTGTAGGTCTGGAGTCACATGTAGGCCAGAATATTTTCATCCTAAAGGAAGTGAATGACTCTATGAAGCAGATGGGTTTTTATGTTAATGAAAATAGCTTTATGATCACCGTGACTGAGGTACACGTCCAGGAATAAAGTTCTTTCACTAACTGAAATTCCACCAACTGCATGATAGGATTAGATTGCACCTCCCTGGACCACTTGCAGTGGGGTCTGGATTATTATCCAGTGACATGACCACAACACCACTGACATGGTCAATCATATGTCAAAAAGTGTGGTGCTGGAAAAGCACGGCCAGTCAGGCAGTATCTGAGGAGCAGGAGACTCAACGTTTCAAGCATATGCTCTTCCTCAGGCTTATGCCCGAAATGTTGATTCTCCTGCTCCTCGGATACTGCCTGACCAATCGTACTTTTCCAACACCACACTCTTTGACTCTGCTCTCCAGCATCTGCAGTCCTCACTTTCTCCAAGGTCAATCATATCAAAGGCTGCAGACAGCTGGGGAGGACAAAGACTCCTTGATGCCCTCCACCCTCCCTCCGACAGCATTCCACATGTTCTTCAGCCAAACAGGAACCTCTCGACTTGCTTAAGCCCCTGATTTCAAATCTGGGTCAGAACGACATTTTCAAAGCTGCATTCACCTCTGAATCAGAGTGGACAAAATGATGAAGAAATTGAGCAGGAGCGAGTTACATTAAGTTCACTTGGAAACAAAAGCCAATCCTGAAGATGTTTCTACACTGACAACCAGCTAGAAAACATAAGCATCAAAAATGTCTTACTAGGGGTTTGATAAACTGGTTAATTTTCTCCTGAATTTGTTCTCTGTTTATTCCTGTTTCCCAGCTGGGCAGAATGATTTGCTGTAAAGAAGAGAGGAGGATATTTAAACATTTGAACAATATCTAGAGGGAAATGCATGAAAACAGCTCAGCAATGGTGTCTCATTTCAACTATCCAGCAAAGAAGGATCAGTGGTAGGTCATTGCGTAACACACCAGGAACACTCCGGAAACTTGGGAACAAAAATCTCACCCCATATTTTAATACTGTCCCGAGGGAGTGCCGCACTGTCAGAGGGTCAGTGCTGAGGGAGAGGGCACTGTCAGAGGGTCAGTGCTGAGGGAGTGCCGCACTGTCAAAGGGTCAGTGCTGAGAGAGTGCCACACTGTCAGAAGGTCAGTGCTGAGAGAGTGCCGCACTGTTGGAGGGTCAGTGCTGAGGGAGTGCCGCACTGTCGGAGGGTCAGTGCTGAGGGAGTGCCGCACCTTCTCCCCTAAACTGACCACTCCATCGATGCTGTTTCCTGCTCTCTCTCTTAGAACAAGAACAAGTGATCAAATTAGCCTCAAAATTCCAGAAATTCTCCCTTTCACATAATAATCTCTGACTTCTCCCTTCCCTCTCTTGTTTTCCCTGTTTTTATTTCTGGGATTTGACTATTCCCCTGATACCATTGAAGCCCACTGACTCTCATCATTACCCCCCTCTCTCTCTCTCTCTCTCTCCCCAGCTCCACCATTTTGCTGTTTGTACGGTAGGTTCCCAGCATTGGCAGTATTCTGCTTCGGGAATGTTGGAATCCTCCAGTCCAGAGGCAGTAAAGCCTTGTACAGCAGCTGGCTGTAGATGATCGATGCTACAGAGGTAGAAGCTGGTGGTTTTGTGATAAAGAGGGTAATGAGGGTCAAACTGAGCACCATTGACCTATTATGCCATTTGGGTATTGCTGGAAAAGGACACTTTTCAAATATTTTTTCGCTTCCCAACCAATCAGCACTCTCCTCTCATACAGTACAGGTTCATAAGATATAGGAGCAGAATTAGGCCATTCGGCCCATCGAGTATACTCCACCATTCGATCATGGCTGATAGGCTCCTCAACCACATTTTCCTGCCTTCTCTCCCTCTTACTTCAAACTATTACCAGTTAAAATCCTGTCTAACTCCTCCTTAAATTCACTCACTGTCCCAACATCCACTGCATTTTGGGGTAGCAAATTCCACAGGTTCACAACCCTTTGGGAGAAGCAGTTTCTCCTCAGCTCTGTTTTACATTTGCTCCCCCAGTATAACCAGTGTTAGTCAGTAATAGTCCCCATCAGCTGCGATTCACATCCCCCCAGCCAGTTTATTATCCCACTCCTTTGTCTGTCCAACTGTTCTTCTCTCTCTTTGGGCTCTGTGCCCACCTAGCTTTTACTCCTTACCCCCTCCCCCCCCAATCCTATCTTTTGCATAAAAACCAACCTTTTCCTAGCTACCATCAGTTCTGTGGAGGGGTCGCTGGAGTAGAAACGTTAACTCTGATTTCTCTCCACAGTCCTGCTGAGCTTTTCCATCAATTTTTGTTTTTGTTGCATCCAGTTTCAATGTTCGTTTTCCCCTTGAATTGGTATTCTTGCAAATTGTCCTGATGTGCGTGAGACAAGAAGCTTTGACAAAATGCACCTTTTCTGCAAACCCCTCCCCAACCTCGGCCCCTCATTCTGTCAGAGACTGGGTTTGCTGTGATCTAGTCTCTATTACCGGGCCGCTGTATGTTACCTCTGGGTGGACAAGGCTTCCTATCACCTCCTCTGTGGTCACTCCGACCAGGATCGGGATGTTCTGAAACTGTCCTTTCTGGAACATCTTCCAGGGATCATCATTAAGGAAATATCCATCCACAATTAGAGCAGGAATTAACTGGTACAGCTCATTCTGAAATAGGGATCAGTGTTGTTAATAAACATTAGGAAAGACAGAGGGTGCACTTTCACAACAGAGTTTTGCACAGAATGCCTCATTCTTGAAGTTTAGTTGCTGTCAGAGTGAAGGCAGCACAGTTGACAATTTGCACACAGTAAGATCACACTCTGGGCATTTTTTTCTTGCTCTCAACCAGACTCTCTGTCACCAAGTGTTTTTTTAAGTTCTTCAGTTAGGACACACACGGTCCCAGTCTTTGTTCAGCAGAAAGCAGTGCTCCCTCCCTCCAGGCAGCAGCCCAGTGCATTCATGGACTTGAGAATTGAGTGTGCGATTTGACCTCTTCACCTTCTGGTCTGGAGCTATGAGCACAGACCACAGCGATCATAGAATAGAATCAGAGAATCCCCGCAGTGTGGAAGCAGGCCAACCAGCCCATCGAATCCAGACCGACCCTCCGAACAGCATCACTCCCAAAGCCCCCTCCCCATCCCCCACCCTCTCCCTGTAACGCTGCATTCCCCATGGCTAACCCACCTAGCCTGCACATCCCTGGACACACTAGCATGGCCAAGCCAACCAACTGTAAATGGAGAGAGAGGGGGTACTGGAGTGGATGGGGATGTGCAAAAACAGACAGGGGGACAGGGTGAAGTGGGGGAGGAGGGGGCAGGAGTGGAGGGGGAGGAGAGAAGTGGGGGAGGAGGGGGCAGGAGTGGAGGGGGAGGAGAGAGGTGGAGCTGGGGTTGGGGGGCTGAGGAGGGAGGGTGATGTGTTTGAGGGATTGCGTGTGTTTGGGAGGGGAGAGTTTGCCTGTTCTGTTTTGAAACTTAGTTCCTGTTTCTGTGCACTGGCATGGAGCACAAGAAGCTGATGTATGCTCCTGAGAGGTCACCTCTTGAATACTATAGAAGGTTGTCTCATCTCCCAGACAAGGTCTGAAGGTGGTAACAACAGCGGACACTCGCAGTCCAATCCCACAAATATCAGGGAGATCATTGGCCAATGTGTAATGACTGGGGCTGAGGAGGACTCTGCAAGTCTCACATGGTCCTTTGACATCCCCATCGAACAGACAGAACCTGGGATTTACTGCCCCAGAGACACAGACTGAGGTTAAACTGCACCCCACACCATTACACCCGCCTCCCCACCCCCGCCACACATTGCAGCAGGACACAGCCTCACTCAGTAAACCTTCAGGGCAAAGACCTTTCCAGTATCAAATCCAAGTGGACTATCAAGAGTTTCGCGTGTGGAGCAAAGTACCAAACTGGTGGTGATTTGAACCATCTCTTCCTCAGTCTTGTTACGAAGGCAGTGCAGCAGTAGCTGTGACTGGGTGCTATTACATCCTGCTATCTGAGCAACTTCCTGCAAAACACAAATCAGACATCACCCGTCAGACCTTTCCCAATGTCCTCCCGGCAACCCCCAGCTCCCTTGGCATCAGGAAGGAATTGCATTTGCGTAGCTGCTTCTTAATGTGGCTAGAATGTCTTGGAGTCTTTCACAGCCAATGAAGTGAAGGGCTCTCTGTTGGTCAGTCAGAAATCGCAACTACCAATTTCTGCACAGCAAGATCCCAGTGAGGAAGTAGAGGATCATCACAGAAATGGAGGCCACTCAGCCCACCGGCCTTCTGTCCCATCATTCAGGGGCTGTGTAACGTCTCCTACTCTCTTGATTCTTTCCTTTCCTTTGGAAATGAATCTAATTTTTAAACGTAGGTTTGTATCCCCTGAAATTTCGAAGGATACGGGATGATTTGATTAAAGTTTTTCAGAAAGTGAAATGATGGGACAATTTTTACAATATTATTGTCTTCCAGAAGTATATTGACAGCCTAAAGAGGGAACTGTAGTGGAGTTGACATCAAAAGGTTAATTTACAGATCAACAAACCAGGTTAAAAAATGCAAACATGTGATAATTGTGTACGCTGGCATCTAGGAGTATGCTCAGTAAGCACAAAAGCAATTGAGGCTTTGGAGGTGAAAGGTCAATGACCACAATCTGAGGTCCCCATTAAACAAACGTCTTCATTACCCATCCCTCACAGAGACTGCACACACTCACCTGTGCCAACTGGGTTGGTATTGGAGGTACCAATCCTGGCATTAGAGAGCTCCCACTTTGCAATATTGCCCGATGGAACAGGCCAGTGGATAGTGGAGATAGAGTCTGGAAGAAAACGCAGAAAAGATTATTTCGCGCATAATAAGATACACTAGGAATAAGTTGTATGTGGGAATATGTTCACTGATCTGTGTTCTTAACTCATCTGCTCAATTATCTTTGAGGCTGTGGGGATTGGGAATGATCACTGGGATAGGGAGGGAGTGGTGACCCCTTTGACAGTGCAGCAATCGCCCAGTACAGTAACAACATTCTCAAATTAAACTCTGACCTCATGTTCCTGGAGCTGTACCTGACCTTCAGAGTCAGAGTTTCACAGTCAGTGAGATCACTGACCAAACGGCCACATTAATACCCAGAGAGGTGCCAACTGTCAATCACAGTTTATCTCTTATCAAGATCCCAGCTGCAGTACCAACTCGACAAGTCAGATTGCACAATGAAATCTGGCTTGATAGCCCCTAACTTTATATTTCTGTTTAGTCGGTGACCCGGTGACCGTGGTTATCAGTCACTACAACATACCCACACAAGCCTGCAGCTTTTCTTTAACAATGAAACTGACGTCCTATTCCATAGAAGAAACAAGCTGACTGAATATAGGAGGCAGTTTGAATGATTGTAAATTACAGAATAAAATCCCACTGCAGTCTGTTTCCTGACAGTATCCATTACAGAGATTCAAATCCAGAGAGATTGCATCCCTATCTCAACATTCCTACACTAACTGACTCCTTTCCATTTCTTTGCTGTGGAGATAATTCACTGGGTCCTTCCAAGTCTGCTAACATAAACTTTTCACAAATCCTAGAGCTTAGACTTTCTCAGTTCTTTTAACTTGCATATTTCTGAAAAAAAATTTGAAGCTTTTAAATTGAAACCCTTCTGATGAAATAACTGGTTCTCTGAATAACCCTGAACTCCTAAGAAAAAAGACAAACTTCAGAACTCAAACCTGGCATCTTCAAACTCAATGCTAGATTCTAAATGTTTATCCTGTCTTTCATAAATCTCACAGTATAAACATCTCTCTATTAACACCACAGGGGTTGCTCATTCGCCTGCTTTTTGTTAAAATGCTGGATTTATTTACTGTTCTGGAAGGATTCTCTGTGACCTTTAATTTGAAAGAAGTAATCATCACCTATCTACCTCTACTTTGAAATCTAAAGTTTAAAAATGGTACTAATATACCTAAATTATATACCTCTCATCATAGTCTGAACTCGAATTTTGAGAGTCTGCTTGGTGCAATGACTTGAGAACTGTGAACCCTCCAGTACAGAACATTTCAATCCTCGATCATTGGGTGTTGGAAAAATTGGGAATGGGAATAAAGCGGTGATTTTTGTGAAAGGATACTAGGCTTTTTTAAGGGATGGGATAATCAGCAGGATTCTGGAGGATACAAAGACAGGAGCAAGGAGAAGGAATATTGTGGGATGGAGCTGGGTATTGGCGGAATGGTCAATGCAGGGAATGAGAGAATGGGCTGGGACTGGGTGGTAATAATAAGGGTTAGGGCAGGGAATGGACAGGAGGAATGTGGAAGCTGGGAGAATCTGGCAAGGCAGTGGGTGTATGGGCAGGGTAAGAATGATTAAGTTATATCTTAAAAACCTTAACTTTTACAGTTGCATTTTCACTGATTCCCATTATGCAGAGCGGGCCTGGATCAGAAACTGAGGAGTTTCTGAGTGAGTCACCCCACCTTAGACCAGGCTGCAGTTCTAGTAGATTTCTGCTTGAATTGAACAATTGAAGAGAGAGAGAGAGAGAGAGAGAGAATAGAGCAAGTTTCCCACCGTACATGTAGTGAAACACTGAGTGATCCAACTGACTGTCCAAACAGTGTGACTGATCCTGGGTTTCCACCAAACTCCCGAATATTCCTCTGTACCCACTGCAGGGCTGCTAACTGGTCCAGGAATCCAAAATTCCCTCGAGCATATTCATCTCCTGTGCTGTGTCACAGACAGCAAAATGAAGATGTAAAAGATGCTTAATTCTTAACTTTTGCTTATTAACTAAATTGTGGGCGGCACGGTGGCTCAGTGGTTAGCACTGCTGCCTCACAGTGCCAGGGACCTGGGTTCGATTCCAGCCTCGGGTGACTGTCTTTGCGGAGTTTGCACGTTCTCCCCGTGTTTGAGTGGGTTTCCTCAGGGTGCTCCGGTTTCCTCCCACAGTCCAAAGATGTACAGGTCAAGTGAATTAGCCATGCTAAGTTGTCCATTGTGTTCAGTTGACGTGTAAGTTAGATGCATTAGTCAGGGGGAAATGTAGAGTAGGGGAATTGGTCTGGGTGGGTTATTCTTCAGAGGTTTGGTGTGGACTTGTTGGGCTGAAGGGCCTGTTTCCATATTGTATGGAATCTATCAATTCTATCAAACTAAGTTTCTAGCAAAAGAGCACAGCTTCATGGAAAGGAATCATTGCTGGGGAAGCTTTAACTGAAGGCACAGGACAGTATGACCTGATCAGGAATTTCATGGGATTAGACACTTAGTGAGGCACCTTCCTCCCTCAGGGCATTGTGGGTCTACCGGCAGCACATGGACTGCAGCGGGTCAAGAAGGCAGCTCAGCCCCACCTTCTCAAGGGGCAACTGGGACGGGCAAGAAATGCTGGGCCCAGCCAGCAATGTCCACATCCCACGAGTGAATGAAAATACTCCTTGACAAAGGTGATCCTGTCATTGTTTGAGAAAAATAGAGAATCTGTGTTGTTATTGGAAGCTGTTCTTGTTACAGCTGCAAGGTGTGAAATGTATGTATTTGTACTCACCAGGGAATGAAGGAAGAGTATACAAATGCTGAGTTTTACAGTTCACTCAGTGAGTCTGTGACAATATACACTTTCAGCTGCCTCCTGTAAATCGGAATCACAGATAGTAGCCATGGAAACACCATCAACCCATCATTAACCCCTTGTTTATAACCTAATGGTGGTCAGGTCCCAAGCTGGGGTTTGAACCGGGATCTTTAGGCACACAGGTGGAGACACAGCCCAGTGGGCCACCGAAATACACAAGTTCAGGAGGGGCTTTTACTCCTGAACACAACAGGCTTGAGAATCTGAGATCACCTCCTGGAGATCTGCTGAGGGATGTGGGATCGCATCCTGGAGAACTCAGGTACCTGCTGAGGAATGTGAGATCTCAGAGGAAGGGCATGGGGGATATGGGCAGGTCAGGGAGAGAAGACACAGAGTCTTTGCCAGACAAATCACAATGGGAATCAGAGTGAGAGAAAGAACAGGGTGAGAGAGTAAAGAAGGAAGTGGAGGAAAGAGGGAGAGAGAGAGTGAGGGAAAGAGAGAGAGTGAGGGAGACAGAGAGTGGGGGACAGGGAGAGAGAAAGAGTGAGGGAAAGAGTTTGAAAGTAACAAACAGAAAGACATTTTTCCAAGTGCTTCCATTCACCTCAGAAGAAGGAGACGTGTGCTGGTTTACTGAAAAGGAAGAAATCGATGGAGGAGATGGAGTGTACGAGTCTCTATCTCCCCACGACTGTCCTGATGGGCCACTAGTTATTGTTCACTGCTGAAAGTCATTTACACTTATAATCGTGCCTTTAATGTAATAACATGGCCAAGGATTTTCCCAAGGGTTTTGTTAACCACATAATGACTGTGATCCAAACGAGGAGATATTAGATCAGCTGATGAAAAGCTTTGTCAATGATATTGGTTTTAAAAGCTTTCTAAAGTAGGAAAGGGTGTGAGAGGTAGATAGACTTCGGGAGGCAATTCTAGAATTTAAGGTCCAGGCAGCTGACCGGAGAGCTGCCAATCGTAAGACAATTAAACCTGGGGATGCTGAAGAGGGTGGAACTAGAGGAATCCTGATATCTTTGAAGGTTATATGGCAGGAGGAGATAACAGACATGGGGAGGGCTGAGCAAGGGGCTGTGGAGAGCTCTGAAAACCAGGGGAAGATATTCAGAATGGGAGACTGTCTCGGGTGGGCAGAGTGTAGGGTGAATGAGACTTTGTTTGGGGCGGCATGGTGGCTCAGTGGTTAGCACTGCTGCCTCACAGTGCCAGGGACTCGAGTTTGATTCCAGCCTCGGGCAACTGTCTGTGTGGAGTTGGCACATTTTCCCCATGTCTGCGTGAGTTTCCTCTGCATGTTCTGATTTCCTCCCACAATCACAAAGATGTGCAGGTTAGGTGAATTGGCCATGATAAATTACCCATAGTGTTCAGGAATGTGTAGGTTAGGTGCATTAGACAGGGGTAAATGATGAGTCATAGGTTAGGGTAATGGGTCTGGGTGGGTTCCTGTTCGGAGGTCAGTGTGAACTTGTTGGGCCGAATGGCCTGTTCCTACACTATAGGTAATCTTTGATTCTATGAAGCCACAAGGTTCCTATGAGCTTGAGTTTGCACTTACCTGAGAAAGCCAGCCACACTGATCCTGTACTGAATCACCACAACAACGACATTACCATAACCGGCCAGGGCTGCCCCATGAAAGATAGAGCTCTTGCCCAGAATGAAGGCTCCTCCATGGATCCAGACCATAACCTGGGAGGCAGAGCGAGGGAGAAAGTGAAATTATCAGTGCTTACCAAACTGAGGAGTCCCCAAGCTATCCAAACTGGATCAGGAAAAACAGAATTTCTTTCAATTGAATGTTTTAGACCCAATCCTCACCCATCCATGATCTGAAAGTCACAGCCAGAAGCTGATTGGCTGCTCCTTTACTCAGTTGCTTCGAGGCAGGTCAGAGCTGCTCGGTTAACCTCGACGGTATCACTCACTGGCCATTCCCTAGCGAATGGATCAAATGATACAGCTCAGGAGCTTGCTCAGACCCACGGTAACAAGGGTCCTGGGGACAGTAGACTGGGAGCAGCATGGGGGAAGGTGATTGGTAAAAGGATGTGAGGGGGACACAAGGAAACCCCTTCCCATCCAGAGCAGGCAGAATCCATCGTCCAGTCCAGTCATGGATACAGAAACAATCAATTCATTGGAAAGGAACTTGGATCCATAAAGGAATTAGGAGAAAGTGAGGACTGCAGATGTTGGAGATCAGAGTTGAGAGTGTGGTGCTGGAAAAGCACAGCTGGTCAGGCAGCATCCGAGGAGCAGGAGAATCGAAGCTTTGGGCAAAAGCCCTTCATCAGGAATGGGGCTTGTCGGCCGAGGGGCTGAGAGATAAATGGGAAGGGAATGGGGCTGGGGATAGATAGCTGGGAATGTGATAGGTGGATGTAGGTGGGTGAGAAGGTGGTAGGTCGGTGAGGAGGTTGGAGTGGATAGGTGGCAAGGAAGATGGACAGGTAGGACATTTTAAGGTAGCAGTGCCGAATTGGAAGGTGGGATAAGGTGGAACTTGCAGGGTACAGACAAAGGCCTGTAGTGGGATACTGGGATTTACAAAAACATATTTTATTGAATCAACTTAGACTTATACAGCCATAGAGATGTACAGCATGGAAACAGACCTTTCAGTCCAACTCATCCATGCTCAGGTTGAGGTTCTGGATGTAAGTTTTCTCACTGAGCTGGAAGGTTCGTTTTCAGACGTTTTGTCACCCTACTGGGTATTGCACTGAAGATGTTACCAAGTATGGTGACGAAACATCTGAAAATGAACTTTCCAGCTCAGCGAGCAAACCTACATCCTTAGGTCACTTTTATATCTTTCCCCTTTTTTTCTAAACCTATGCCCTCTAGTTCTGCACTCCCCCACCCAGGAAAAAGACTTTGTTTATTTATCCTATCCATGCCCCTCATGATTTTATAAACCTCTATAAGGTCACCCCTCAGCCTCCGACGCTCCAGGGAAAACAGCCCCAGCCTATTCAACCTCTCCCATAGCTCAAATCCTCCAACCCTGGACTCATCCTTGTAAATCTTGTCTGAACTCTTTCAAGTTTCACAACATCCTTCTGATAGGAAGGAGACCAGAATTGCACACAATATTCCAAAAGTGGCCTAACCAATGTCCTGTACAGCTGCAACATGACCTCCCAACTTCTGTACTCAATACTCTGACCAATAAAGGAAAGCATACCAAACGCCTTCTTCACTATCCAATGTACCTGTCCAGCCTATCCTATTTGTTAAGAAGGCATATGGTGTGTTAGGTTTCATTGGTAGAGGGATTGAGTTCCGGAGCCCTGATGTCATGCTGCAACTGTACAAAACATCAGTGTGGCTGCACTTGGAATATTGTGTACAGTTCTAGTCCCCATATTTCAGGAAGGATGTGGAAGTATTGGAAAAGGTGCAGAGGAGATTTACCAGGATGTTGCCTGGTCTGGAGGGAAGGTCTTATGAGGAAAGGCTGAGAGACTTGGGTCTGTTCTCATTGGAGAGAAGAAGGCTAAGAGGGGATTTGATACAGACATACAAGATGATCAGAGGGTTAGATAGGGTGGACAGTTAAAGTCCTTTTCCTAGGTTGATGGTGTCAGCTTGTATGAGGGGGCATAGCTATAAATTGAGGGGTGATAGATTCAAAATAGATGTCAGAGGCAGGTTTTTCACTCGGAGTGGTAAGGGTGTGGAATGTCCTGCCTGCCAATGTAGTTAACTCAGCCACATTAGGGGCATTTAAACAATCCTTGGATAAGCACATGGATGATGATGGGATAGTGTAGGGGGATGGGCTTAGATTAGTTCACACTAATCCTTATGCTTGTCCTTACTACCCTTCTTAAACAGTGACCCCACATTAGCCAACCTCCAGTCTTCCAGCACCTCACCTGACTGATAAGACTACAGGGTAGAAAAACAACTCGGGAAACGTCTGCTGCAGACTTTGTGATAAGGGATGGAAAAATACTGACTGTTTAGAATGTGAACCTCGTGACTCTTTAGAGCTATAGAGGGGAGGGACTTGTCCTGTATTTAATCAGAAACATTGTTAGCCTCGGGGCGCCTTTTTCTCAGAAGGGTGCCCAACTCTGCAGACTTGTTAATAAAACTTTGTTTTCCTGAATTTGTCTAGAGCGATTATTGAGAAGCGATTTTCGTTTCTAACAATCGATGATATAAATATCTCAGCAAGAGGCCCAGCAATCACTTCTCTAGCTTCCCACAGAGTTCTAGGGTACACCTGATCAGGTCCTGGGGATTTATCCACCTTCCTGCATTTCAAGACATCCAGCACTTGCTCCTCTGTAATATGGATATTTTTCAAGATGTTACCATCTATTTCCCCACATTCTATATCTTTCATGTCCTTTTCCACAGTAAATACTGATGCAAAATACTCGTTTCGTATCTCCCCCATCTCCTGCAGCTCCACACAAAGGCCGCCTTGCTGATCTTTGAGGGGCCCTATTCTCTCCCTAATTATCCTTTTGTCCTTAATGTATTTGTAAAAACCCTTTGGATTCTCCTTAAACTCTATTTGCCAAAGCTATCTCATGTCCCCTTTTGCCCTCCTGATGATTCTCCTTAAACTCTATTTGCCAAAGCTATCTCATGTCCCCGTTTTGCCCTCCTGTTTTCCCTCTAAAGTATACTCCTACTTCCTTTATACTCGTCTAAGGATTATCTCGATCTATCCTGTCAATATCTGACATATGCTTCCTTCTTTCTCGTAACCAAACCCTCCATTTCTTTAGTCATCCAGCATTCCCTATACCTACCAGCCTTTCCTTTCACCATAACAGGAATATACTTTCTCTGAACCCTCATTATCTCATTTCTGAAGGCTTCTTATTTTCCAGCCGTCCCTTTACCCACAAACATCTGCCCCCCAATCAGCTTTTGAAAGTTCTCACCTAAGGCCATCAAAATTGGCCTTTCTCCAATTGAGAACTTCAACTTTTAGATCTGGTCTATCTTTTTCCATCACTATTTTAAATCTAATAGAATTATGGTCGCTGGCCCTAAAGTGCTCCCCCACTGACACCTCAGTCATCTGCCCTGCCTTATTTCCCAAGAGTAGGTCTAGTTTTGCAACTTCTCTAGTAGATACATCCACATACTGAATCAGAAAATT